>NW_026782563.1:0-600000 GCF_031769215.1 Ylistrum balloti
TAGTAGTCATCTGGTGTACATTATTCTCATTGAATGCGGTAAAACTATATTGATGAAGCAATGTGTCTGTTTTCTTATTTTGCAGTTCTCTGTAGAAAAATTGTTCCTTTTAAACTAGCTGATATTGGAGAAGGCATCAAAGAAGTAAACGTCAAAGAATGGTGAGAAAACGAAAATTCTTTAGATTCTGAAAATAAACTTACTTGCAGATTGGACTTAATAGAGTGAATCCTGACTTTAGTGGCCGATAACTTTGTTATCAGTCACATCATATTTCACCTGAACTTGAGAAACAAAAATCTGGATTCTCTTTCCGAAATCCAGCTCACTTTTGAAACACAACATCTAATGTAAATGACAAAAGCACTCTACCAGTTTGATGCCATGAAATGTAGTGCCTTGTTTACTTGAAGATCAACCCATGCCTGGGCATAATTATTACACCCATGTCTACTGCAGTTCACAAATGCTATTTCATGGTCTTGCTAGTTTTTAAATTGTCCATTGGGCTTGTAAATGGATGATATATTGTAGCAAATCAATAACATGGCAATTATACTTCATTTAACATTCATAATAATTGTATTTTAACGTCTTTGGTTTTGTGATAAAATAAAAACAACAGGTACCTGTATATAATGAAAATGTCATCCTTTATTGTATCAATCTTTTCATTCAGAAATCAGCTGACACTGATACTATGCTTGTTAGCTACGTAAATTTGACGGTTATTGTTTTCGTTGATCAGGTATGTGAATGTGGGAGACCATGTGAAGCAGTTTGACAGCATCTGTCAGGTACAGAGTGATAAGGCTTCTGTCACCATTACTAGTCGTTATGATGGAGTCATCAGTAAACTCTATTACGAAGTGGATGATGTTGCCCAGGTCGGGGACCCACTAGTCGATATAGAAACGGACAAGGATACAGGTATAAAAACTTTGTGTTGAAAGTAGTTCTGGATGAAACCAAATATTCAAATTTTTGCTTAAGATCCAACTTATTTTCCCATAAGTGAGAGTGACACCTCATGTAATATTGCGAATTTGAAGAAACCCATAGCCTGATGCCATGACATTAAAATACAATCTTCCAAATTTAAAGCCTATGTTCCCATTAAGTTATCTCCTCTTCATAATTAGAATATGTGTGCAAATGGTGAGTTATTGCAGCACAGAAATTTCAGGAAAAAAAAAAAAAAAAAGAAAAATCAATTTTACCCCATACTATTTTCCATAATTGTTTTCTACAGAGGAAACGCATCGTCCTGATGAGTCAGATGATTCTAGTTCTTCCTCCTCCTCATCATCAGAAGATGAAAAATCTCAACCTCAGGTCCTCAAACAGAAAGTTCTTGCCACTCCAGCTGTGCGAAAGATTGCCATGGAGAACTCAGTAAGTATGACTAGATTAGGGTGTGTGTGTAGGGAGGGGGGGGGGGGTAGCAGGGTATAATACAGCATTTCAAATCACATATAAATAACTCAATCGAAGACATTAATTATTTCATTTGCAAAAAAGTTTAGGGCTGAAACAACTATACCTGGAAAAGTTGACTTGTACAATTGACATTGAGTATACGTCAGTTTTTTTTTTAAATTTACATTGACATTATTGTACTTTATATTTTAGCTTTGTTTTTTGAGGTTAGTACACTGTCCAATTTGTAATGCAATCCATGATTATTTGTGAAACTCGAAGCTAGAACTATTGTGTAAAGGTAATACATGTATAAGAAAAAAAAATTAAACAAGACAAAGAAAATTTGGGAAATAATGGGAGGTGTCAGATTCAATATAAAAAGGGTTATTTTTCAGTTAAAGAAAAATGTGACCCACCTAACCTGCATTCCTGTATCAACGCCTGGATTGTGTTGCATGTATTAGGATTTTAAAACATTGAATGAAAAATTACAATTCAATTAAATTCAATACAGTACTCCCAACAGGCATTGTTTTTAACTTCAACTGAATTAGAATAAAATGTGGTTTTTATTTTCAACATCATCAAATTTATTAAGATAGCAGCAATGGAATAAAAGTAATTAAGCAGAATAATTTATGTAAATTACATGCACATTGTATACTTACTATATTTGAATCAAAGAAAACAGTAGCGTAAAAGAATATTTCAATGGCATGTTAAGATTGGTCATGAAAAAATAAAGAGGTATCTACATGTACCAGTGTATTGCACAAGTTTTCAACCTTTTGATGTCTTTAATATAAGAAAAAGGGAAGCATGCTGAATGCAAAGAGAAGTGATAGTTAGCAGCTATATATTGTAAGGTAGGGAAAAGTATTTTGGAAAAATAGCTTGATAAATTTCACCATACTTTAAATATATGTTTCAAAACTAAAAATAGTATTAAAAATACTTTTTTAGATCAAGCTCTCTGATGTTGCTGGTACAGGAAAAGATGGTCGAGTGTTAAAAGAGGACATCATGCGACACATACAAGGTGGAGCACCACCTGCAGCAACACCTGTTGCGACCCCCACCCCTGTTGCTGTGCCTACTCCTGCTGCTGTTCCAGCACCGACACCTGCAAGGATATCTCCAATTCCTGTTGTACCAGCAGTGTCCATCCCAATCGGAAAGGACAAAACAGAACCTATTAAGGGGGTTAGGAAAGCCATGGTGAAATCTATGACTGAAGCTAACAGTGTCCCCTTGTTTGGATATTGTGACGAAATTGATGTGACTAAACTTGTTTTTCTGAGGGAAAGTGCAAAAGCAGTGACTGCAGCCACTGGAATGAAATTCTCCTACATGCCATTTATCATAAAGGTTTGTACATCTCATTAATTATTATCTAGAGGGATCCTAAACTAGCCTGTACTTATCAATCTGGTACATAGTCACACAGTGGACAGTTCATTAAGTGCCATAGGCTAATCTAGGCTAACCAATATAGACCAAAGTTTGCTGTCGCAAGTTTTAGAAGTTCTGTCTCAGAATTCAACCCCAGTTTCAGTATTCTTGTATCAGATGTACACATCCCAGGGGACAAATATTCCCCCATTCCTAGAACAATGAGGGCAGGTGAATATGCATATTTTCTGTAGCCAATAACAATTGTGAAAAATATGTTGAAAATCTCTTATTTTCATTATAAAATTTCTCACAATATTTTAATAGCATTGTGACTTTGAAGTTGGCAATGTATTCATACGCACAAATAATAATTGTTAGGTACTTTGAATTACTATTTTGATTATAATGGAATTGATTTTGTTTTCAGGCAACCTCGATGGCATTGCACCAGTTTCCCATCTTGAATGCCTCTGTGGACAAAGAATGTGAAAATATCACATATCTGGTATGTAAGATTTACTGAAAGGACAGATTCATACTAACAGTCATTAATCACTGGAAAAATATATATTTACAAGAAACAATTTGATGATGACATGACATGACTGCTTTCTTTAAATTGAAATTGTTGTGAATTTATTGCATACTGAATACTTTTTTCTGCAGGATATACCCCTGGTATTTACCTGTATGTTAAGTACCCAGGTAGAGAATTTAGAATACAAAATACAGGTATTTCCTGAAAGTCCAGACAAAATATCATGTGTTTCTCTAACATGTTTGAAAAATGTTTGGTAGGTTAGTAGGCAAAACATTTAATTAAACCAATAATTTTATAAGGGATAGGAGAGGGATCATAACTTTAGCAGCGCTTCTTTAAAAATTGTCTTAAAAAGTTAGGGTAGGCACATATTACTAGGGTGGGTTTGGTAACTGAAAACATTTTGTGTGGCCTTATTTTGTAATTTTGAAAAGAATATTGATATTCTCAGAACAAACAATAGTCAGTGACACTCAGATTTCTGACAAAATAACTTGGATTTTTTCCACAACAGAATTCTGTACGTAGGTAGTTTACATGTGTGAAATATCTTATATCAGAAAGATGTGCATTTTTCATGTACATTTGTGAGTGAATAAGTCCTAAAAATATTCTTGAAGATATAGTACAATGTATATCTTCGTTTGTTCATTCTGCAAACTCACAGCCACTATAAATAAGTATGTGTAATTTCATCTGAATTATAATTTTTAAAATAAGGTATGAGAGAGATGTATTGACAGTTAATTACATATCATTGATGTTTCAGGCTGCTCATAACATTGGTATAGCTATGGATACTATTGAAGGACTAATTGTTCCAAATGTAAAAAATGTGCAGTCCCTAAGTGTGTACGAGATTGCAGCTGAACTTAATCGACTACATGCATTAGGACTGGAAGGGAAACTGTCCACAGCTGACATGACCGGTGGCACATTTTCTCTGTCAAACATTGGAGCGGTAAGTATTATTATCTTTGATTACAGTATTACAGCTGTATAACTTACAATAAAACCAGGGTGCCTCACAGAAATTTGGGCTCAATGTTAAGGAGCAGATAGATTGGATAATGAAATAAAATGTGTTAGTAAATCTATAGGGACAGAAACGTATATTGATGGACGGGTTTAACATCAGTCATGGATTTATTGGTAGGTAAATATTGATGTATGGTATGAAGATATAATTGTAGTGAAATTGGCCTTGAAAACCCTTTTATGGAGAAAGCAGTCATATGATAATCTTATTACAAATGTAGATCTTTGTTGACAAGTTACAGATGTTTGGAGGAAAAACACAAGTGGACTGATTGAATCAGTATTTGTGTTAGGGCTATTGCAGTAAAACATATACTTGACCCAAGGACTCCAAAATAAATCACCTCTATTCCTAGTCTGGTTGCCTACCTTTTTACTTCTAAGCAAATTTTCAATTAAAATGCTATGCTTAGTATCCCTAAACAAAGTCTTGGGGTGGGATAAATGTTTTCTGAAGAAGCCCTCCACAATGTAGGTAGTGTCTGTTATTATTTTGTAGACATACCAACATACATGTATTTTGTGATATGACTGATCACTAACGCAAATTGCTTTAAAAATAAAACTTATGTCTGATTCTTATCAATGTAATCATGTTTTTATGTATCCTTTAAGTATACATATGAAAATAAATCCACAGCAAAGTATTGTTTACCATTTCAATAGATGTATCGATATATAATGCCTTTCTTTCCTATGTCTATAGATTGGTGGAACCTATGCAAAACCAGTGGTGTTACCACCACAGGTAGCTATTGGAGCCCTTGGCAAATTCCAGGTGAGAAAAGAAATTATCAATGTTTTTTTATAGCTTGGAATTACATATCACTTTGCATCACAAAGCATGTTGACAAAAAGCTGATGAATCTATTTTGATGTTGATTGATGTTGTATGCTGTTGGAGTACAAAATTGTATTCCATGTCAGAATACATGTAATATCATTTGGTAAAGATTATTTCTCTATAAAGTATTTCATTAAGTAAAGTTACACTAAAGTGAGTTGAATATGTTTAAATTTAACATTCATTGTTTTTACCTAATGGCATTTTGCTGTTATCATTTTAATTGGTAAAAGTCAAGATTTTTACATGATTAAATCATTATATGGAAGTTGTTAAGTGTTGACAATTCACTATGTAAACATGAAATGACTTATTAAAGATGAAGAAAATGTTTCCTCATCATAAGATACCTCATTACAGCTGACTTTATGTATAGGAAACATAACTAACACAATACACATTAGAGTTATCAAATACAAATATCTATGGATTTTTATAGTCTATTATAAAGTCATTCTAAGAGACAGAAAAGTAAATTAACAATTCTGAACCTACAGTTGGATGTACAGGAATTTACAACAATATTGTATATTTTGGATGTTTTTGATAATTAATCTGAAAGCAGTTATTCCCATCTTTATTTTGAAGTAATTTAATACTGGTTACAACATCTCTGTTGTCTACAGGTGCTTCCCAGGTTTGATGAGGAGGGTAATGTGAAGAAAACACATATTATGAATGTGAGCTGGTCAGCTGATCACCGAGTGATAGAAGGTGCCACTATGGCACGATTTTCCAACGTGTGGAAAGCCTACCTAGAGAATCCTGCTACTATGACAATACACTTAAGATAAAGTGGATGTTTTAGTTTTAAGTAAATCAGATCATTCCATCATTTCAACAGTAAATGCTGTATTTATCCAACACAGGGCCACTACCTGATCATATTTGGCAGTACCATCGTGTTTATAGTACATATGTATATCACACTGGGATATAGGCATAATGTTGTTGATCTTTTTGTGAAGCAGTTTAGAATTCAGATGAATACAGAAGCATAGTGGTATGTGTCTGAAATGGTTGGTGTTACCAGTATAATTTTTTAAATATTCACAGAAGTTTGTCAGCTTAGTGTATTATCAATTATTGAAGATGTATGAGAAGGTTGTCTGCAAGTTATAAAGTTAAATTGAACTTCTGAAAGGATCAACCTTTTCTGCTTAAGTATTTTTTCTATCTTATGAAAGAAACAACTTTAATTCGAATTGTTAAGTAGGTGGTTCAACTTTTAAAAATTTTTGTTTTTTTTTGTTTTTCCTAGTCCAAATGAGAAAGAAGTTTGACTATATAAAAGTGTATGATTGTATCATGCATAAGTATGGTATTATTCTGATTCTGGAATACACTTTTTATAAGTTGACTTTCATGTGATAAAGTGTAACCTCACTACATGCCATCACAATCGATAATTTGAAAAAGATACTCATTGTGTAAACAAGTACAACATATAACTATATACACACAAGTATTAGCATATATATTTACCTTGCTGTTTTACATTTCTTCAGTGAAAGAACCAAACAAAAAATATATTTATTCAACCAGAGGCATTGCATTCAAATAAGTGCATAGAAGTTATATATAGTCAGTTTATTTCTATGCAAGTTTGTTGATGTCATTTTTTCGGGATTCTTGCTAACCTAACGAGTTGCTATAAATCCATTGTCCTGTACTTTTACTCAGTAAGAAAGAAGCTAGTTTTAAATTGTTGTTTTGTTTGGTAAAAAATGCTGACATGTTAAATTTTGTTGTTTGCTGTGACACATACCAAACATATTTTGTGAATTTCAAAGTAAACTGATTGTATACATGTGTGTGTGTGTGTGTGTTTGTGTGTGTGTGTGTGTGTGTGTGGTTTTTTTTATATGAAGAAAAAGAATCATGAGCTCTGATACCTTGTAGACCTGGCATTGATACTGTCAGAAACATCATCCCTAAAGAGAAAATTCTACCTTCAGTAAAAAGTTAACTTTATAGGAATGTCTGGACTGTTGTGTGTTGTTGTGAATGTGAAGTAGTAGGTTATGAAATAGACATATAATATATAAAAGTTTGTGAGGGTGAAGATGTGTGTGGGAACATATTAAATGAAATTGATTGTTAAAATTTTAAAGCTATCTTTTATATAGCTTAAAGAAGTAAAAGAATGCAGATTAGTTAATTTAGTCTGTCAAAATGACAAAATTAGTGGTACCATGGTAATATTTTAGCGAGTTCATTGCTGACACAGATGTTTTTTTCTTTATCTTTGGTTATTTATAGATAAGTCTTAATTTTCAGAGATATTCTTTTTATATAGACAACTGTGCATTTTCAGAAAGCGATGGTAATGATTTAAAATGTATTATATCTCTGTAAAAATAACAAATATCATTTTAATTTACATGTAAATTGATGTGTTGAAATATTTTTTAGAAAATGTACATTTTTCCATGTGAATTAAACATGGATTTAACAAGAGATGGTTAGAAGGAATCGCTAGCAAGTCTGATTTTGGAGTGTCATACTGCCCTTATATCATAAAAAAGTCACATGATGCATATTGGTTGATAACAAGAAACACTGGGCAACAACCTAACTCTCTGACTTATGTTAATGTACCTGGCCACAAATTCATGTGTTTTTGGTGATATGTTAATCAGATTGATTTTATTAGGTAATATCTTATATCATTTTTTAATTTGAATCTCAAGTACCAAGTGTACACATACAGAGTCTGGTATTGTTAAAAGTCTGACAATACACAGCTTGTATAATTTGTGAAATGAAGTAATTTAATAAAACACATTAAAACCCAAAGCATGCTGTTCATGTTTTTATTTAATTTTGTTTATTCATTTTCTTTTTATTCGGTATGTGCATGTAATGATATCGAAATTACATACTTTATATATTTTCATAATACAACATCTGATTTCCACTTCCTATGATGAACACTAAACCTTCAGAGAAATAAAGATATTAAGTAACAGCTTTGAGATAGAATCAACATCACAAATTGAGGAAGGGTTTCACTCATTAGAAAGTTGAGAGTCATCTTTTGCATAGCATTTATGAAGTGCCATGCCTAGATAGCTAAACTTATGTGGACCCGATATTATAATGTATAAAAAAAATATTGACCGTAGCAAAAAATAATAAGTGAAATAGTAAACAATTGCAATGATAACTTAAGTTTTAAAGCTGTCTTTTTATACAAGGATTTTTCAGTCTGACACATTTTTTTCGGATTTGTTTATTCTTCTTTTATATATGACTTGATTCATTTAGTTATCTCCCCTGCAGAAGTCTTTTATTTGGAGGAAGGAAACACGAATTGATGTACTAAAGACGGAATTAGCGCATAAAATTGAACTAAAGATATACATGGGTTTTGTCATACCGTTTCAGTGCAACAAACCGACTTCCAAAAGGCTATTTAACTCAACTGACTAAGGTATGTATGGGTATTAAATTGATGTTGACCCTAGCCAGTTGACAAATGTTGACGGTCTTCAGACGATAGAGAACGCACATGGAGCGTCTAAATTCAACAAGTTGGGAACATCTTTGGCGATGATGCACTGAAACTCTTACACATGTTCTCATTACAGAGTATACAAATCTTCTGAACTCCGATTGTTATCAGAGGCGAGAATGGGTAATGGCTTGGTTTATCACTTTTTGTGTGTATTTTTTTTCAAAAGTAGTTTATCGTGTAAATGTCTCGGCCATGAATGAGATCCTGTACACCATGGGTAGAGTTTAGGGAATTTTAATCCTAGGTGATGAGGGGATGTGTTAGACTTCCACTGCATCCTCACAAATCCAAGGATGTTCTCAACCTGTTCAACGGTACAGTTCTCTAAGTCTAATTACTGTACTGAGCAGGCATAGACGATCACATAATCATGTTGGATCACTATGAAGACATGTTGGATTACTGTAGACTCTAAATCAGAAACCATCACTACGATCATATCTGGCTCTTTTTCTGTGTAGATCAGTTAATTACCAATCGCCAATGATTGAGGAGGAGAGAGGGGGTTTCATGTGTACTCTGACCAGTCATAGTTGGTGGGTAAAGAACTCATCTGGACAAGCTCCTTTGGTTATAGGTAGATTCAGATTGTTGAGGATCAGCATGTAACAGTATGTACTGTGTATCATTGCTGAAATGACACACTTAAAACAAAAGAAATAGTTTCACTGTTACTTTCAGACCAAGATTAATTTTGTTTTTACATGTATTTGAGATGACAGACATTTTAATGGACAGATGCATCAAACTTAATATACATTTAGGTTACAGCACTTTCCTACAATTTAAATATATGCTTGTTTACTAAGCTTATGTATCACATATATGTTGTAGAAAAGTACTGATAATGGATGTACTAAACAGATTTTACAACCAAGTAAGCCACCTGGAAAACACAACAGTGCATAGTAGAACAGTTAAGACATTAAATTCTAAATCTCATTACTAAATCCATCCATGCTCTCTCTCACTCACTGCAAGATTGGCAGTTTTGTATGAATTCTGTTATATCTCATTATCAGTATTCAGTTTTTAGGACACTTCATCCTGAAATTTTAAAAGTCAAATGTCACAAATTTGGATTTTTTTTCTGATTATATCCTAATACATGTACATTTTAGATGCATACTTCATTGACATTTTTTATAGTCTGGATTACAGAACAGAGCTGGAATAATATCAGCTAGAGTTTAGTTGAATATTTCTTAGGAGAACAGATTATTTTGCTGGCTAGACAGTCTTTTACTAGTATTCCCATAGTAGTTGCACAATTCTGAATATACCACAGGAATTTCTCAAAGTGTCAGTATATGTAACAGCCTTTCTGTAAAACATTGTACAGACAAGGGGCCACAGTGGCCAACTGGTTAAGGCCTCACACTGTCTTTATCACTTGCCCTCCACCTCTTTGTCTCAGATTTGAGGCCTACATGGGACAGTTGCCAGGTGCTGGCCACAGATCAGTGTATTTTCTTGGGGAAATTGGGTTTCCTCCACCACTCAAATCTGACATGTCCTTAAATGACCCCGGCTGTTAATAGGACATAAAGCAACAATAGAAAACCTTGCGCAGTTCACCTTGCATTCCTCATTATCAAATGATGGAAATTTCTCTGTAGAATATATTGATATGGTATACTTATATGCTACAGGAGTGAGAAGTACTTTCTTTCTTCTCTGATGCAAAAACAGCTTTAATGCTTTTGACTAGTTGATTGAAATATTTATGTTGTAGAAGGTAATCTGGAAGTCAGATGTGAAAATGGCCATGTTTGAGACAGTACCAGTGGTGGATGTTCACAAAGACAATTTCAAAGAGATATGGCCATCATTGTTGTTGTCAGTAAAAACTTCCACATACATTGCCATGGATACAGTAAGGAATTAACTCCAGTCTTTTTCAAGTTCTACTTTTCATTCATTTACATGAAAATGTGTGTGAACATAAATTGAAGTCATGTTACAAAGCTTTACAAAAGAACTATCAAAATAACAAATTTGACTTTCACCTGAATAAACATTTTTTGAAATTCCGATCCATTTTTGCACTTCAAGACCACTCCAAGTGAGTGTACATTTTAGAGTCCAATTCCGAATGGTAATACTCCAGTCTCCAGTCACTTTCTTTATCTACTTAATTAAGAGTCTGGTACAAATATATGATGATACAATGTAATGGTCAGTGGTCATTAATTAACATGACAAGTTGACTTTGGAAATTGCCTCTGTTATAGTAAATATATTTATCTGGTAATGATCCCAATCATATTTATAACTGGTGAACAGTACAATTACAAACAAACAAATGGTAATTCATTGTCTGGTCATAGGACTACCCCACTAACTTTAGGAGTAAGAGATTATCTGTCCCCTCTCATTATTGCAGGATAAACATTTCATCTTTAGCATAGACCTGAAATGCTTAGGATTCAATAAACGTAATTTTGGTCAGGTGTGGTCAGGTGTGACCAAAATTAGAGAATAAGGTAATAGATTCACTTTAATATGGATTTTTTTCTGCTTTAAGGAGCTGAGTGGATTAGGAAATCGAAAATCCTTAGTTGCCAAGTAAGTTATAGACCACATACATGTACTTTAACACCCAGAAATCACATGTTTGATATGTATATACTCTAATTCTCATTATTATCCTCAGTAATTCTAATAAGAAGATGTCAGTGTCTGCTCCATATACATATCATACTAGAAACCAGAAATGTTTTAATATGAGGACACTACAAGCAATTTTAGTAAGGAGATAGTACTGTAAACATAAATATTATACAGTGTTTTGCTGATCTCCATAACTTAACTGATGCAATCAAATTTTAATGCTGTATGATCACATTTTGGCAAATTAGTGCAATGATGAATTCACACATTCATAATAATTGTTACATAAATAATGAAATTAATGCAGTTATATTTTAGTGGAACACTTTCTGCACAAAACCCTTAAAGTAAGTTTACCACTCAAATATGTATGTTTATTATACATACATGTAGTGTGAATCAGGATTAAAGTTTTCCTTTATTTGGTTTATAAAAATTTGACCAGGGGTTTTAATTTTGATTAATTATGTTAAGATGGACCTACTGGTCTTACTTTGCTTTCTGACAAGCTTAGATTAATCCTTTCATGGCCTTTAATAATATTTGGCAGTTTCTCCTGATTAATGCCTTAAATGTTATATTTTAAAAAAAAGAAAAGAAAATACCAGCATGTCAACAGAATTTTGATTACAACTCAAAGTCAGTAGGGTAAAATATGAACCAAAGAAATATATAAACAGAGACTCTTGAAAAAGAACAAGAAGAAAAAGAAAAGACCAGGTGTTCCAGAAGAGTAAACATCTACTTCATCAACAACACTTGCCATTTCAGTCCACATAAGTAATGTTGCATTCCCAAATGAGAACAAGGTTAACAACAACAACAGAATCACCAGGCAATTATATTAATGAGAATCAATCATGTCCAACTTCATACCACACAAGGAAATAGAATGTTTATTCAAGTGCTAGCAAACAGGTCATATGTCTTTATAGATGAATGATATATTGATGAGAATTAAGTAACCTATAGTACAATGTGTTGTAGATCTATAGAGGATCGCTATAAAAGCATCGCCAACAGTGCCAAGTCTCGTTCGATACTCTCTCTTGGTATCTCTTGTTTCAAACTGACTAATGTGGCAAAAAATGGCATGTGTACAGACTCTGGGCAGGAGGCCTCAGGAGTGCCACCAAGGGGTGAGGGGTCTGGAGGGTGTAAATGGAGGTTTTTGGTGCAGACATACAATATCACAACACTATGTGAGGAAGATTATGTTGTGGAGCCAGGCTCTTTGAAGTTTCTTGTTGAACATGGATTTGATTTCAATCGACAGTATGAAAAAGGAGTACCTTACTGTAGGGGAAATGATAAGGTAAGTTTCTTATTGTTAATAGATGAACTTTCTTTTCCCTTCAAACAGCAGACATCTTAATCTAGAGGAAAAATAACATACAGACAAGATCTATTTTTAATACATCTGAAGAATAAGATCCCACTTAACTATTTTTTTCATTCAACACACTTTCAATTGTATCGATCATGATTTTCACATCATTCAGTTCATATTACAGTCTTTATGACCAAGGACACATCTGTTTACTAGGAAGATTTTGGGTGGAGAAATTTATTGAGAAAGAGTAGTTAATTATATGGATTATCCATGTATTTGATGCATTGTCAGAACAGTGTTTATACTTGTATTGTGTTTCCAGATTGACACTAAAGCAGACAGTATGTCACTACGTCAACTTTTTATGGAGATTCTTGGAGCAGCATGTCCTGTCATCTTTCACAATGCTCTGATGGACTTGGTGTTTCTGTACGAAAACCTGTATGCCAGCACACCACCTAACATGGCAGCTTTCCTAGCTGATTTGACAGAAATGTTTCCAGCGGGTATCTTTGATACAAAGTACATAACAGACTTCAAGCACAAGATGCCAGCCTCCTATTTGGAATATGTTTTTAGGAAAAGGTATAAATTTTTTATTTGTGTGTAATTTTATTTATTTTTTTATTTTTTACAAAATTTCGTTTCCATGAAAAGCAAAAATTATCATAAAAAAGGTGTATTTTCATGAAGATGAGATTATACAATTGATTACAGTACCAAATATTCATATTTTCAAAAAGAATTCTTAAACAAAACTATGAAGTCGCTGAATTGTGCATTAATTATTAGAATGGTTGTTTACAGTTTGAGAACCAATAAGGAGTTTTCATTATTGGGTAAAAAGCATGCCTGGGTAGAATTTCCCACCTATCCTGCTGGGTTTTCTCACATCACTCAATGTAATTGTGAACGTCCTGGGACAGCTATCCCCTCCAACATTGACAAGGACACACAGGACAAACTAAAGGCTACCGTCTGTGACAGTTATGCTGTAAGTATTGTTTAGTTACTGAATTCCCAGATCTGTCTATACTGATGGAAACTATATTACATCTTTGGTTATGGTCTGGAGATTTTACTGCTTTAAAGGTAGAGCAGATGTCATAAATTTGGGTAAAGTACAAATACAGAATTGTTCATAAAAAAATTTCAACATTTGTGACAAATGTTAAATGTATCTTGGGGAAATCCACATGTGAAAATAACTTTGGACAAGAGTCTTTAATGGTTTTGTTGAGAGTTTCTGATGTTATGAAGTACCCCATAGTTGTTATCCAGACCAATTTTGGACAAGAAGAATCAAGTTAAGCTTTAAACAGAAGTCTTAAGGAATGGTTTTCAATAACCTTTATAATTCCACAAAGTTCTTACTTTTTTCTCTCAGTATATACTTAGTTTCAGAGTAGATAAGCCCTACACCAATAAACAAATATTCAAACAGCACATTCTGGATCCCACACCAGTGTATAATGGTTGAGGATTTTTATGTTAGGATTAAATAAGTTCAGATGAGGATTTGCTATTGGGCAATTTTATATGAATGCTAGATGGCTGACAAATTATGTGTTTCATGGATGTAGCTTTCACTTCAAATTGTTGTTGACACTTACACACACAAATACAAACTAGTTCCAGCTGGCTGGTGGAGCTCTCTGCATCCCTGGAACATTTCATGGTAAAACTGAAATGTTTGATACTTTGCGTACATCAAATAAATCTCGAGGTTACATAATGGTGTGATGTACTGGCTTTGAAGTTGGATGTCACTCTTCTGTGATTTTCAAGGAGGCCTTTTAGGATGTGATCGGTTAGTTTTCTTTCTCCAGAAACCTGCTTTAGACCAATCAAATTACTTGGCTAGTGATTTCAGTTTTCCCAGAATATGTTTCAGGGTTGCAGAAAGTGAAAGTGATCATAACCCCTGGAGGATAGGTCAGAGTTTGTGAATATCATTTCTGAAAAAGCAGAGGCATGTTTATCTTGTTAATGTTTTATACCCAATAAACAGACTTGTCTTGGATTCTAGTTGTATAAAATACTTTTGTTTTACAGATTTGAGATCAATATGGAAGCCTGAAGGCAATCAAAAACTATTTTATTCGAAGGTCAAGGTTGTTTTAGCTATTCCTTAGAATGGTGTATGCAGGTCTCTCTCAAATTTTATACAATTTAGTTTACCTGTGGTTGTGAATAGTCAGACCACCTCAGGTAAAGTGAAGTAGTTTAAAATCAAATTGATGGGGTTAACCAAATGTGGTTGGCATTACTGCACTCTTGTGACAATTCTAATCAGTACCAAAGATTTTTAACTCATTTTCATCAAATTGCCTGCATCAGTGGTTGGTTGACTGTCCTAAAACAATTGTTGTTTTCTCTATTTCTTGAGAAGAACTAAATGGATCTCTCTCAAATTTCTTATGAAGGTTCCCTTAGTCCCTGTTTTTTGGTACTGATCAGAAATCAAATAGCTGACAGGCAGCCATATTTGACTTTCACTCACAATGACAGCTTATAATCACCATTTCTTTCTCAAATCTCGTATATGATGTCACTGAATCTTATGTTGTCCAGCAAAGTTGCCACTAACTACATCAAGGAGACCCTATTTCAATAAGGCTCTAGCTGTTCACAAGATGAGAAATCCAGCAAACAGTGAACAGTATCTGTTCATCAGTAATCATGAAAACTTTCAGTCCTTTGATTCAGCATTGTTGTCACGGGCAGAAGATATACTTAATTTGTTGTCACAATTGTTGCTGCTGTACTGTAGTAGTTTGATATTGTCAGCCAAAAACACTGCCCACAAAACATCTTCCCTGTCAGCACCTACAGCTACAGAGCACTGTGTATCTGTATGATCTTGAGGAACTTGCCCCCTCCACTGAGGAGTAGCACTCTGTGGTTGTCTTAGTCTCCCTATAACGAGATTCCCTAAACTGTCATACACCACACTACATGGTTTAAATGGTTCACCTCAGGTCTGTGCTTGTTCAAATATTGTTGGGATGTCACCTCTGTAAACAAATTGTTCCTGGAAGTTAGTACCATGACAACAACATGTTCTTATCACCACCATCAAATTCACTACTGAAATCAACTATCCCACTGGGACTTCTTGCTGTTGGATAACAATCCAGGGAAAAGTCTACAGGTTTATTTGTGATGCAATGTTTTGAATGCTTCATTACCAGCTATTTTATAATAAAAGTATACATAACAGAGAGATAATGAAAATTGTTTGATATCAAAATGTCTCTTGATTTTCCACTGTGCTTCATAGCAAAGTTTTAAGGTATACCTGAAATGTGCCTGTTACTTCAGAATACTAGTGGTATTCACATTCTGTTTTTAGCGACAATTACCAGGTTTACATCTTTTTTAAACACGTTTTACCTGGTCTATGAACTGCCATCGATCCATAGAAAATTGCTGTTATTAAAGTACATATCCCAAAAAGTATTGGTTAGGTGTTTTGACTTTTTAGGTCGCCTGAGACAAAGTCTCATGGAGACTTATTGCAATTGCCTTTTTGTCCGGCATCCTGCATTATGTGTCTGCATCTTTTAAGATTTTTGACTTCTTTTCAAAAACCCCTGAACCAATCTCAGGGAAATTTTATAAAACTTTCCCTTGCCTAAGATAAACTGAAGTAGTGAATCCTTATGGTTCCCAAACCCTAGAGACCAAAGGGATGGGCAAAAAGGGGTCAAATTGGCTCCAATTAAAAAAAACCTCGACACCCAGATATGGTATAATCAAATGATCTTCATGGATGAAAGGGTCTTAAGCTGCAAAATTGTGAATTTCATGAACCCAGGGTCTCACATTTCCCCTGGGACGGGGTAAAGTTTACTGGTGGTTATATTGGAAAAGTACATTTTCAACATGATTCGTTTCATTTCCTTGGGAAACATTTCAAACTTGGTTGGAATTATCAGCAAAGGATGACAACTTGATGGTATGCAAGTATTGATCCTGGCTGATGGAAAGGGCTGATGGAAGGGGCCTTGGACCCCTGGGCAATGGGTGAAATTTACAACATTTATAGGAAAATTGGATTTTTGAGATTGAATGAAGTTATTTATTTTCCTTTGGAAATAATGTGGTTATTAGATGGAAGGGGCCTTGGACCCCTGGGCAATGGGTGAAATTTACAACATTTATAGGAAAATTGGATTTTTGAGATTGAATGAAGTTATTTATTTTCCTTTGGAAATAATGTGGTTATTAGAATTATTAGTATAGGGTTACATATTACTTATTATCTTTTTATAAATAATGTTGCAATCTCTTTTTCTTGACACTTGAAAGCTACTTACCCTATAACCTTCATATTCAATATTGCTTACCCTAGGTGAACATCAAGGTCGCTAGACCTCGTTTATCGGAGAAATTTGAAGGGCTAATTTTATTACGTTTCTCTTGGACCCATAGCACATTAGCTTTCACTAAAGAGCTGTGATTGGCAGTAACTGCTCATGCATATTATAAATTCTTTATGAATGACCTCCACAGATTAATTTTTTCATCTATACAATATGAATCTTTTATTTTTCAGGGCCATGGATGGTGCAGTCGTGGCAACAGTTGTGTCAAATCCCATGATGTTGATCTTATTCTAGATATTGATTTTCTTGCCCAGTCAAAGAAAAGTCGTAAACGTAAACGTCGCAGAGAAAACCAGAAAACAGATGGAGAAAATGAAGGTTTTACAGAACCGGATGAAGAACAGGAAATGGACTCTAGCATTGCTAACATGTCAATTGTTGCAAAGGAGACATCTGAAGTTGGTGAAAGTGACACTACAAAAAACTGTGACATTGGTGCATTAATTCCCTCTGTTACCATAGGAACACTTAAAGGGCCAGTTGTCTCTGGGAAACATAGGGCAGGGTTTGATGCATTCATGACAGGCTATATCATGGCAAGCTATGTCTCTGAATATGGTACACATAAAGACAGTTTGAAGTTAGCAGATGTAGGCTTAAACGAAATCAAAAACCTTGTATATTTAACAGGAAAAGATATTGCTTTATCTGTTGTTAAAAGTGGCTTTACAAAAACATCTAAAGATCATCGAGAGAAATTCTCAAAGTTTTCTCATATTTTATCTTAGTTTTGGGAATACGTTAGGCCATGATCTTTTTACTGGTAATTTTTTAGCAATTTATTCAAATAAGATTGTAAAGATACAGGTCAGTGGTAGGACTGGAGGTGTTTATGAGATTAAGAAAATGTAATGCACAACAAATGGTTAATTTGGAAAGGTCATTAGTCCCCACTCGATATATATCAGACAGTGCGAAAAATAATCAGTGAATCCACTATCCGCTGCACTCTGTCCATACGTACATGCATCTCTCTGGCCATCCATTTGTCCTCGCGTATCTCAGATACTCTTTTAGTCTACAAACTTTGCATGTGTGATGTACTTGGGATATCTAATTGTAATTTAAGAAATTATTTTTTTATCCAGCAATAAGCCCATTCATCCATCTATTGCTCTTTCAATATAACACCTTTACCCAACTCAGTAATAAGCCCACCCAATTCTTTTGAAGCAGGGTCTGTGTCGGACAGATGGCTTATTGCAGGAGGTCTTGGTGGACTTCAAATTATAAGACAACACATATTTATGTTTTGAATGTTTTTATTAACTGATGTCTTAATGTCATATGTGAACAATTTGAAACAATTAAACTGAAACAAGATATCAGCATTTTTTTCTATATCTGTAGTCATGGACGAAATTTCAAAGACAGTTTTATTTTCAATAAAAAGAAACACACTGAGGTTTTGTTTGAAATAGAAAGAAACAAACCGATTTTATTTTCATTAGGAAGAAACAAGCTGAGATTTTAGGGGGAAAGACATGACAATACAGATTAAGCACCTACACAAAGTAAAATGATGATTTAAGTGAGAAAATAATACATTGTGTTGGTTATACTAAACTTCTTCACTGTTACTGTCCGAGAGGAAATCTTCAGCCATTTGACTGATTTCAGCCTTTATAACTACCAGAATATTGATAATTCCAGTCTTTTTGACTCGATAGATATACTATATTTAGCTTCCATTAAACACAACATTCAGCCTCTGTTATGATTTCCATTTTTATCTCTGTACTACTGAAGACCATTTACACCAATCATAAATTCTGTTTCAATGACCTGTTTCTAGCCACTCTTAGTATCAGACAAATTTTAAAATACATAACCTCAAGATATGTTATATAAGCCCATTTTTACATTTTCTTGTGCAATGAATATTGGCAGTATTGTAAATTTCTTCACTCTTTCTTGAGCTATGTATGTTGGCAGTATTGTAAAAGCAGGTGCAAGTTATTGGTATTTTTATCTCTTATCGGTAATAAATTGAAAAAAAATATAAAGATACATTAAGACATAATCAAATTTGAAAGTACAAAAATATGTTCTTTGAAGAAAAAGAAATTAATATCAGTTGTTATAACTGAATAGATAAATTAGACATCATACCTGTCTACCTGTCTGAATAAACACCACACAACTAAGAGCTTCATGTCACATAAAGATAATGAAAGTATTTTTATATTTTGGGAGTTGGGGGATTGGTTAGAGGGGATTGATATATGGTATACTGCATTATTGCCAACTGCCATCTGCTTTAACAACCCCTCTACTATTTGAATTTCCTGAAGCTGGAGTGTAGATGGTTTTAATGATAGTTTCCATTTTTTTAAACTTATAAAAAAATCTGTCGAGCATATTTTTAGATTGAAGAGTACTGGTGATAGGACAAAATGAATATTTCTGTTATTAGATGAAATAATAGATGAACATAAGTGGTGTATGATATAAGAAATCTTAAAAGGAAAGGGGGAAATTAGTATGAGCTAATAGCTAGTAAAAACATGAAATAAACTATTGATGATATATGGATTGTCGCCATGGTAATTACAACAAAAAACAAAGATGGGGCAGTGGGTGATTTACAGCACATATAGATATAAAAGTCAAAAATTGAGTAAAATTTCATAGATTTTACACAAAAAAAGGTTCAATATATATGATTAATTTTGTTGATATGAAAACATTCTATGTAAGTAACAACGTTTCTCTCGTTGAAAAAATAAAAATATAAATAAATATTCCCACTATCTACATTATATATCACCAAAATTAACTACAATATATATAACATCAATTATTTCCCTTGTTGGTGCTGCTGTATCAATTATATACACACGTTTAACTGTAGTGCTACATGCGGGTTTTTTTATCGCTGTTGGTAAAACTGACCCACAATCTGATAATTATTGGCACAAAGAAGGGATCAGTGTATTATTACACACAGGGAAAAACTTCAGTTACACAATGTGTAGCCATTATCACCCTATATAGAACTTCTAGAACTTTTTTTTTTCACAGAATGAAAAAATACCAACTGAAAATGGTTGCCAAGGTCAACACTTGAGTTGATGTATTGGTTTATAAATAATTGCACATTATTTCCATTTGTGTATTTAACCAAAGATTCACATATTTTAAACCACCTATCAAATTTTAATACAAACATTTGGAGTGATTAAAGACATTTCATTGGACCAAAATCAGTCATATTCATGTACCCTGGGACATTTGTATAAACAATATTATATTTTTAAGTTTTCCGTTTAATAAAAGAGAGCATGACTAAGAAATCTATTGGCTGATTTAAGCACGTTTCATGAGACTAGTTATATTGGTAGATAATATCTACACAATTTTATCGATCCTTAATAAAGTTGCTTTACCACTGATTGTAAGTATTCAGAAATGTTAGTACTGAAGATTAAGATATCAATGGAGGTACCTAGAACTCTACAACGGGTATATACATTTATATCTCTTGACACGTGGGGAAATGTTTACAAAAGTTTGATATGAAAATGGCAAGGTAGCTCAATAAAACAATGTGTGCGTATGTTTTCTTCCATTCCTCTTGACTATAATCCAATGGAATAAATTCCAAGTCAAACATATCTAAATATTTACATAAAATTATCAACGATACTGATTACATGGTAGAGGTGACGGAACACAGACAAACTCACTCATTCACTGGCCTTATAATAAAAAAAAAAAGGAAAATCTGGAAATAACCAACGTAACAATGAATTCACTAATAAAATTATCCACGTTACCCTGCTTTCAATCTCTGCCTTGTCTTGAGGTAATTCAGTCTCTTCATTTAAAATTTACTTTTCAAACATAAATATAGTTTATTCTCTCAAAAATATTAAATCATTTTGAATTTAATTTCTATTCAACACTTTGAACTTCACATATTCCATTCGGAAATTTCTTACATTGTACAATGTATACAATAATACAACATGATGATTTAAATGATGAAAATGTTTTGTGCTGACTTCAATCACATGGAACAAAATTGTTTGAATATAACATAAAATATGAATATGAAAACTTGTTCATTATAAATAGATTTTAAAACTTTCATTATAATAACATGGAATCTTATACACCATGATACCTATTACATAAGTGTCATTTTAAGTAGAGATTTCTGCAAAATAAAATTGATATGAATATGTTCTGCCATACATATAGCATACAAAAAATCTGTCACAATACATGTAGTTGTGCATAAAAAACCAAGGAGAAACATAAGGTAAGATAAAAACCTGATATTTAACTTCTTGCCATATTAGCCATTAAAATATTTCTTATATCAATTATCTGGATTACACAGGTGCCATGTATATTATTTTTTCTTAGTTTTTATAAATTCAACATGAATTTGTGCATAAAATGGGTATGAATACAAGTTGGTTAGGAATTAAGTATTCTAATGCAATGGTTAACGGAAAAAAGGGCAGGAGGTATCTACAGTGACTTCTAAGTATGTGAATCTCTACATAGTTTCTACCACGTTTACCACACATACCCAGACTCCAGCTAGAGTCCTTTATCACATCAATATAACTATATTATTGCCAAATATACTATGTAACATACAGTTGATTGTTTTTGAGAGAGGAAGAATAAAATTTATACCCATAATCATTTAAGATAAAAGACAAAAGCCTTTATACAAAATGCATCTCTTCCACATACCATTTGTGGAAGTTCACAGGTGATGAAAATGGCGAAACATAAATGATTGATAAAAATACACAGGGGTCAATATTTTCTGTTTGTATGAATGTTTCTGTACTGAACACCAAAGAAATGAAGTAGTTAATGGGAAAGGGGAGATAACTGGGCATTGATTTCAAATCTTATCAGACTTTGCATATCAAGTATAATAATAACATTTATGAATATACATATGGAAGGGTCTAAGCATTTAATGATTAAAGTGTAATGAAAAATGACAATAAAACATATTTACAATTTCATTAATGTATGAACTATTTGCTATAAGATACAGCTATATTTAAGCCACCAAACCCACTAGGAGCTGGTATAGGCTAAATGGTATTGTAACATACCACCAACAACTTGACTTTCCTTCTGTTCGTACATATCACACTGCAGTGTGCTGAGACATGCAAAAAAATACACATAATTCTCTGAACATACTTTCGATGACCATTGCAACTTTCAAACTTTTGACAGTAAATCCATCCAGAAATGTCATTGATCCAATCTGCTGTTATTTGAAAAAGGTTCAAGATAATTTAAATAGCTATCATTTTCTTTTCTGATTGACTATTAATTCCATATTCAGAATGCATATTATACAAGTTTGGGATTTCTGATGTTGTTGATATGTTAAACTTGTACCAGTTTTTAAAAAAAAATACCTAAGAAATTCTATTGCACACTTTCATATGCTTTAATTTGGTTCAATTAAGATAATGCTGCATCAGAACTCATTTTTCAATAAATTTGATAAATTTGGGTAGCACAAAGATGTTCTGAAATGAAATAACATGTACTGGGTACCTCGAAAATGTGTTATTTGCTGAATAGAAAATATGTGGATTTGTAAGATTCTGATAAAAATCTGTATATATGTTGCTAATATGAGAGTGCTCCTAGCCTATCTGCCTATATACTGGCATTATGCTGCAGTGTCAAGTGTGTCACTTCCTAAAGAGGTAGCGACTCGAACCCATACAAATAAATCTACTCCATGTTGCCTTTATGAGGCAAACTTTTGGAGGTAACAAACAATAAAACCCACCAAGCCTGCTTTGCTTCATGACCTGGAGTATCCCTATACCCCATTGGTGCAGGGCCAGCTAGGGATTTGCCTGATGCTGATGTGGAGCTTCCAAGTCTCGGTAGAGCTCCACTCTGTTGACAATCTCCAACATGATCATAAGCGTCTGTCTCCTCAAAACGGCTTCAACTAGACTTCTATGGCACAAATTGGTGTAAAAAAGTTACCAAGCACCAACAGAACATGGCACTCAACCAAACTGACAAACAAGTATGTCAGTTTTATGGGGAAAACTGACCGTAGACCAAATGCTTTGATCCTCTTCATACGGCTAATGAATCTTGCTCAATGCTGCTTCCATTACCTTGGTAACCAGAGCTGACAGAGACGCCATCTTCTGTGACTTCTTGGTCATTATGACCTTGACTTTGAATTTTGTTGTTGTCATGGATACATACATGACCTTGACCACAGTTGAAATTGCGATTGTGCCAATGGTATGGAGCTCGTATATCACGTCGTTCTCTGCGACGGAATTTGCGTTCTTCCATCATTCTCTTGAGTTGTTGAACTTTCTGCCTCAACTTGGAGTCATCAGGTTTCTCATTGCTGCGTAGATCTTGTCTATGACTTCCTGTATAATAAAACATTTAATACGATGAAATGTGAACAAGTTTCATGGTCATCACATGATTTTTAATGTTACTGTTGCTATTCATCTTTATTTCATATTTTCTAATATTGTTTCAAATTCAAGAAGAATGAAATCTTTAAGTCAAAGTTCATCACTGTTTCATTTTTCTAAAGCATTATAATACATGTTTTTAATTATTTTATTAAAGAACATATCATGTTTCTTCTATCACATTTTGAAATTTTAACTTGTTATGAAAGGAGGAGAAGGTAAATGGAAGAAGGCATTATTTCGAAATTTGACTTTTTTAAAAATATTCTTAGTCAAGTGCAAAGACATCACTGGTCCCTTAACTCACCTTTACAGTGGGTATGGAGACGAGATGAAGAGGTTTGAGGGTGTTGGGCTGTTAGTCCCTGGCGATACTGTGGAGTAGCTCCAAGTAGGTCATTGAGGATATGAATGATGGTACTGATGTCTCTACGAGGACGTCCACCCTGATCCTGCAGGGTCGGGTCCAATGTACCTACAAAACCATAACATTTGTCGAATGAGTGAAGAAAATAATTCACATTAATGTCATGGATGGATTTGCATTACATAATGAAAATGATCCTTCACCTCAGATTCTATTTTTTATTTGACTTGCAGATGAATTACAACGATATAACATAAAATTTAGGCATAAAAAGCTAACTTTCACTTGCAGTATATATATACTTCATATGCAGTATCACACTGTGCAAAACAATATGGTGGATCACTTACCTGAAAATTTTCCAGAATAGACTCCACCTCCAAGATGATGCATGCTCTCAATGACAGCCCCTGGAGCTGGGGCTGGAGAGAGAGGTGAAGTAGTGCTGGGTTGAGGGGACGAAGAAAAGAACGGTCCCACAGGGCTAGTTCTTGATGACAAAACTTCAGAAGCTCCAGGTTTTGTGGTATGCTGAAAACAAGTGATAATTAGTTCAAGATCAGTGACCAAAACATATATGTATACAGAATTTGAAGTTTTCATTTCTCTAATTATCATTGCAAATAAGATGGTTATTAGAGTCTCAATTTACTTAAGTAATACACACCTGTTGTGGAGAGGAAGCTGGGAAGTTTGAGAACTGACTGATGTTCTGAGACAGGGTGTGACTGCCATGAGGAGCAGTTGGCGAGGGGATCTCTTGGTGGTCAGAGATCTGCCCAGGGGAGGGAACCATAACAGGGGCAGGGCGAGCCCGACGGCCACTACACTGTGAGGTTGACAACTGCAGCTGTATAAACATCATGTGATCACCAACCCGCATCGCAAGCACCAGTGGGGCACGACCAGATAGGAAATCATTCACCTGTAAGTTAGGAATATTGCATCACTCACTGATCACATTTAAAGCATTTCTATTTTTTTCTTTTTTTTTCATCACTGAAATGGATTGATCAGTTTGATATAACAATTATTTAAAAATCTAAAAGAAATATAAATTATTTTTTTATTTAAATATAATAAGAGTAAATCAAATTTGAACAACTGAATACTGTTTACCTGACCTGTGTTAGTGTTCATGGTTTGGTAGTTGGCTATAATCAATGCAGATAAATATTCAACACATAAATCATAACATACCTGAGAATCTGATAGACTTTCCAAGGCCTGCACAACACTTGAATCTTCACGTGGGTACTGAAAGAACAATTAATAAAGTGGATTGTCTCCCTTACACTAAGCATAAAGATATGAAAACGTTTCATGTTTTTTATTTTGTAAATGTAAGCTTAAATCTTAGAACAAAGTATAAAAAAATGTCATTAATCTTAACTTAACCAGAAATCTTTGAACAAAGTAGAAAAATATACTATGTAAACTTACAGAGAATCCACTTTCTAGTGTAGGCAGCAATGTCACCTGACTACAGTCTGTAATTCTGTTGTCCTTCAACGTCCCAAACTTCAACAGTCTACAAAACACAAACAATAACACCATTATCAGAAATATTTTGAAAATAAGAAACATTCAACTGGTGTTCTCTGTCCCAAAATGTTGTTACCAATATTTAGTCTGCTTTAAACTAAAGGCCCAATATACATTTTCTAAGAATGAAAAATTGGGGATTGCATATGTAGTTTGTAATTCTTCTTGATCATTGAATTCAGGGTGGGGCATTTATTTCCACTTATGATGAGGCAATAGTTTCTTGTCTGAAAAATATTGAGTATCATCATGATATCATGATAAAACTAAAGCTGATCATAATATCAATCATAAATAGGAATTAACTTAGTCTGAATAGCTTCAAAAACAGATATTGAATATTGTATGTTTGTATGTGTTGGTATATATCCTGTTGTATTAGCTAAAAACAAAAGAAACAGAAGCCCAAAAATATATAAGCAAAAAAAAAAAAAAAAGGTTTGATATATTTATGTGTTTTTATATATATCCTGTTAAGTATTTCAGAATTCTTAAACATTACAAGCATCATGGAAATGACATTAATGACAGGAATTCACGAACTGACATAGCAACACAAGTAATCTATACCACATCTGATGTCTTATATAACAAGGAGAGAACATCTGACACCTGAGTCAGAAAGACAACTCTGATATATAACCATTCCTCTCAGGTTTGTATAAGCTAAACCAGAGCACTCGAGGATATTTAATGAGTCACATGCCAAAGACATGGATTAGAATGATATACTGTCATAAGAAATAGCAAATCCTGGTTCCATTACAAGTGCACATAAGTTATCCCTTAAAGAATTGAAATTTCATTAAGAAAAAAATCTTTACAAAATCAGAAAAAGTCCTAACCAGAAGGCAATAGTTTAATGATTATTCTGCGAGGTGATTATGATTCACAGCACTATTTCTACGGAGTGTTTGAGATGAGTAAAACCTTCATCCTTTGCCTGTGGTAAAGGTCGATCAGTATCGATTATTTCAGTGTTCTAGTACAGCCGTGCGTGTGTACCCAGTGTTGACAACAACACTCTGACGTAGAATGACGCACTCTGTTTAATCAGCATATACTCACTGAAGCGATCGCTCTTTTGTAATCCTAACAAGCAATGTTTTCTTGTCTGAATCACTGAATGATAAAAAAGATTGTGTAATAAGTGTTTTCTCGTAGATTTTTAGGCAATGTTGACGGTAAAGGATTCAAACAATACACTTCCCTCGTCACCACGCAACTGATGGCCAAAAATGATGTGAGATTTTGTAACTTGCCCACCATCAAAGTCATCCCTATACATGAGGACATTAAACCCACTACCGACACCCACACCTGGGTCATATGATACAGTCCACTTACTCTGGAGCCTTTTTATTGTCATCACTCTCTAGCACATACATAATCTTGTGCTATCAGATCACCATCATTTTACATTGTTCTGTTGCATGGTTATCTTACAAAACTTACTTCTTACTCATTACTTACAATAATGTTAAGACTACAATAGAAATTTTTTCATATGTTTTGTAATTAATAATCATAGATTAATTTTCCTTATTTACAGTATCATATAGGTAAAATTGAAAAGATGCACTGAAATTTACATTATCATATTGGAAAAAATAAAAAGATGAAAGTTCAAATTTTAATATATTATGAGGATCTTTTACACACTTTTTTTTCACATATTTGTATTTGTTTTAAGATCTTAAAGCTAAATATTAACATATAGTAAATTGAAAAATAATATGAATTTTCGTTACTACAGCAGTGTTAAAACTTAAATGTAACACTATGGTTACTGTAGATCATGTGAATTTCAGTAATCTGAATAATTCTGATGTTTAATTGACTTTTTTTTATTGGAGTGGAATAATTCAGGCTGTAACTTGAGTAAATGCCATGTATTTTATTTGATGACCCTAGATTAAAACTTTCCATATATATATTATAGATAAGATAATAAGATTTAGATATAAATGATGCACCTGTACTTCACTGAAGTTTAAAACAAAAATAATCCGTCTGAAATGTTTCTAACTCGAACAGGCACGACATTTAAGAAATAATTAACTGAACAGGTATTACTGGTTTAACTTTCTGAAAATAGCCAAGTTCCTGGATACAGGCTCTATGGATTTTTCAAGTCTGACGGAATTTCAACCTTTAGATTTAGTATTGCTAATGTTTTACAGCTCCTGTAAAATACAAAGTCTTGACATATGTCACAAGGCGAGTGGCTATAGATGATACATCATGTTGTGTATGATGACAGTAGTGGCATGCTTCCAGATTCATCAAAGGGCAATATAGTCTTAGAATTGACTCACTTGTTTCTTAAATGTCTTCGAAATGTCAAACAGTAACAACTTCGCCAAGAAATCTGGAACATATCTTTTCTCTTGTCACTGCTATAGGTTATGCACATATTTTTTAATCCAATACTAATGAACATTTGCATGGAAGATGCTTTTAACAGAAATCAGTATTTGCAACTAATACAAATATTCATACAACAAATAAATGTACAATATAGATGGATGTTGATACTGAATAGTTTTCAATGCATAATGCTACGCTGGTATTACCTATATACTTTGACAGGAGTGACAATAAAAGAAATATTAATATTTTTATGAATTAACTAAAGGCCGGTGCAATGCTCTGTTTTACCTGGAATCTGTGCAGAAGTCAATGAGTGTGAATAGACAGTGTAAAGGTACAGCTGTTGCTGTGTGAATCAGCCACTGTAACAAGACCTAGAAACAAAAGCCTGCCTCATCACCAGGTGGGGGAAATGCTGAGTCAGAAACTGTCATCATAACTCAGGTAATGTCTCTACCCATATCCACACCAACACATGGCAACAGAACTCGAGTTCCCCTACCCACGTAAAAAGATAGCACTGAATCATTAGGTTTACTAGGTCAAAGTATGATTATAATAAATCAGTACAAGAATTTCTCTAACCATACAAGATCATTATCTCCAACATATTTGGTGAACATTTTTCTAAATACATCAATGTGTACAACATATTTTAAAAGTGGTCTTTGCACTAAAATCTAAAACTAATAGCAATGTCCATTATAATATAGTAAATATTAGCTTATTTGTTTCTTTGCAATCAAATTTATAACTTTTCCTACCAGTAAGCATTCAGGTGTACAAGAAGAGTTGATCTCATTAAGTATGACTAGATGTGGAGTAAAGGTCCGTTATCAGGTACTAAACTTATAATGACCTTATCCTGGTCATACATATTAGTGACGGATCTGTGTTTATCTTTTTTAACCTTGCAACAGATAGAAAATATAAAAGAATATCAGTGGAGGATATCATTTCAATAAATTCACAGTCATTAAGGGGATTACATGAAAAAATTTCAACAGAGATATTTAACAGTGAAAAAAAAACCCCAGTAAACGCTCTCATGGTTATTGCTTTACTTCTTATAAGGCAGTGTTATGCAAAATTAAATCACCATGAAATAGCCCCAAGTGCAACTACAATATCAAATTGTAACAAAGATACAGTACCTGTTACCCTAAAACTCCCGACATTATATGAACAGGTGGTTGCGATTAAGTTTACAATTGTAAGACTTGGACTTTTTCTGATTATCATTAAACCCTGAAAAGTAGGAGAAATTTAATTTTGCAGGTTGTGTTTATATCAAATTATGTTTTGTAAATTTATTGTAAACACATATCTGTGAAAGGAGATGTTTTCCTACGTTGTTTTAGATACCTGATGTCTTATGTGAATCAATGTACCAAGATGTCTTTGTAAATGTACTATAATCCAAAGACTATGTCTTAAAGTCGGTGATCCTGTCCCACTGGGAACATGTGTTCCCAAAAAAGAATATAATCAGCTTTGCAAAAAAAAATTGGTCACTACTGTCAGTGACATTTAGCCTTATTTACCTGTTGACCTAATGACCTTTTCAAATCTACAGTTTCCAACTGTTAATAAATGTCAGTCCCTGCTCAAATGTCATTTTCATCTGACCTATGGTGGTGGAAACCAACAGTTTAGTCGCAGGTAAACAATATCAAGATATAGGCATTAAATGTCAAATAATCTTTGACTGATCGTAAATGTCAAGAATCTTTGACATATGCTTTAGGAATACCAGCAGTCTCTACTACAAATCTTCACATCCATGCCAAAAAAGAGGATCCAACATGTTCATTTCCTAATGTTTCCTGTTTTTGTCTTTAAATCCATATCAACAAGGTATATTTATTTCAACACATTTTTTTTTCACTTTGTATATATGTATACATGTTATTCAATCCTTAATTCCACTGAAGTCTACTTCTGTTAAATTCTGTTGAAGCAAAAATGTTTGTTTAAAATGTTTTGATGTTAATATGGTAATGGATGAAAAAAACCCAACAAATTAATGCTACAGATGAGAGGTGAGGCATTTAGTCACCTGTTGTCACCTACCAAGTCACACATCACTTCATCCTTCTTTAGTCACCTCTTGTTACCTGGTCCAGTCACACCACACTTCCCCCTCCTTTAGTCACCTCTAGTTACCTTGTCCAGTCACCTTCCACTTCATCCTCATTGAGTCACCTCTTGTTACCTAGTTCAGTCACCCTCAACTTCACCCTCCTTAAGTCACCTCTTGTTACCTAGTTCAGTCACCCTCAACTTCACCCTCCTTAAGTCACCTCTTGTTACCTAGTTCAGTCACCCTCAACTTCACCCTCCTTAAGTCACCTCTTGTTACCTAGTTCAGTCACCCTCAACACCCTCCTTAAGTCACCTCTTGTTACCAAGTCCAGTCACACCACACTTCACCCCTCCCTAAGTCACCTCTTGCTACCTGGTCCAGTCATAGCCCATGTCACCTTCCTTAAGTCACCTCTTGCTACCTTGTCCAGTCATAGCCCATGTCACCCTCCTTAAGTCACTTCTTGCTACCTGGTCCAGTCACACCACACTTCACCCTCCTTCATTAACCTGTTGTCCCCAGACCTCAGATTTTAAATCTTATGCCTACCTCTTGTGCAACACTGGATTTTAATTTCATTTAAATTCCACTTTCAAACAAACACATGTAGCATTAAGTTATGCAATTCCTTTAAGAAAATATTGGAAATGATCTGAATTGGGTATCATGTCGGGACCTGGTTTCTGAAAACTAGTTAATACTACCAGAAGATCAGCTCTATATAAATTACAGATGACAATGTTGCCCTTTACTGAAATATTCAGATATAGATAACTCAAGAGATTTGAGAAGGGGACACGAACAGTGATGTCAAACCTGTTTACTATCACACTACTTAACTTCCATTAAATCATTAGGCTAAGAAGATGAAATTGGATTATTTCTATACCACCGTCGAGCAATAGTGTGCAGAATCTGATGACATTCAAACATAGCTATATAATCAACCAGTGATGTGCATTGATCGACTTTTTGTTGTACATGGTTTTTACCCACCATTGACGTCATAGCCTGCCATTATTGCATTGTTGAGATGTAATTGACTTGAGAGGTTTCCTCCCGCAGGGCTTATAGCTAGGCATCCATCTCCAAAGTCCACTGGGTCAGATGGTGACTGGTCTAGGTCTGGACTGTCCCACACAAGACTGTTACCATAACTACCCTCTGAGGAGCCCCAGGATTATGAATGTGTGGGTGGGGTGGGGGGGGGGGGGGAAGAAGGTGAAAGAAGAGAAGGCAGTCGCATAACTTTGATTTCATATTAGAGTGTATGTATTTTTCAAGACAAAGAGAATATCACTTGCTAGTTTTTATTCTATTTTAATGTTTTGTTATCTGACATGGGTTAATGAGTTAATTGTTGGAAGTCTTCCCTAGTACATGCTATTAGTGTCCTTTAACACAATGAACATTTAAGTAATTAAAATTAAGTCTTGCCTAGATATCTTAATTAATGGAAAAATGCACAAGACATTTTAGAATAAATTTATAACAATTCTCATCTTTCTGAAATCTTAAATCTTTGTCAAAAAAGCAGATGTACAGCAGGACATCTGATGATAAAATAATGTTTCCAACACGTTACTGTATTCAAATGATTGTTTGTTTTTTTAATATCCAATCACTACACCTATAAAAAATCATTACAAAATCATTATATGATCATACAATTCTTTTGACTTTATCAATTTCAAATTGTACATGTAAATATCATTTGTCTAAATGACTTTTATTTTAATAGTAGATATACATCACAATAAACACATCAAAGAGTATCAGTGAAACTTATGAATGCTCCACAAAAACAACTTTATTGGCAACAAAAATTAATCAAAGGGCAATAATTCTGCATATTCTCTAAGTATGACCAATGTTTACACCAAGTTTCATGAACTCATCAATTATGCAAATGAGAGATATGGTTCCTGTACACTGCACTTCTCCTCATCGAGATCTATCTACCTATGAAGTTTCATGTTGATACCTCTTATAGTTTTTGTGATATGCTGCAGACAAAAGTATGACAAATAGACAAATGGCAGTCACAGCGGCGACTACATGCATATGATCCTCCTTCAGGGAGTGTAACAATATATATATGACCACATTATTTTTACTACCAGGGTCACATAAAGATACATACTTTTAAACCACTAATCCAGATGATGACAATTTTAAGGAATTAAACATTTTGTTTAATTACATTATAAAACTAAAGATACAAATATTATTGAAATGCATAGTATAATAACTCCCCCGCCCCAATTATATATATTGGTAATGAAAAAACAATTATTTTTCAGCTTCAATAGGATAATCATCCATTTTTTCAATTTTTCTTAAGACTTTGACATATTCATTAAAATAAACCTATAAAAAGAATTTCTCAGAATGAAGTTATGATTGGTTTTAAAACTGGTAGTGTTGTGAAAAGACATTGTAGTATAGGTACAGTTCCGAGGACGTATTAAACATGTGGAATGATCAACTTCATACAGACTTAGTATTATTGTCTTTTTGTTTAGGTTGGCTATTTTCAGAACGAATATGAAGTTTATAATATCTTTAATTTTGCTACCACAACAAGACCTTGTACATCTGTAAGATCTGATGATTATAATATCACATTTCCAACACCTTGACACTTTTTAACAACACCTGTCAATTATCACGATTACCGTTCCACACATTTGTATGACGTACAGGGTTGATGCACATCATTACATGGCAATTTTCAAATCGCAAACACAGCTGTTATTTATCTAGATCAACACTTCATCTTTAAATTTTGGGTGCTATCATTAATAAAAAAAAAATTGATGTAACAAAATCGGGAATGATCAAAATGAAATTTGGGTACACGTTTTTTTCTTTAAAGTCAATTTTTTTCATATAACAATGAATAATTTCCAGATTTTTTAGTTTCATAAAAGGAATTCAATACATTCGTGATCAACATAATGATAAAATATTGCTGTAAGGTCTACTTTAATATAGCTTACTATAGCCAATTCTGATATATTGTTGTGATATGAAAATTCTTCATAGCTAAATTGGTAATCAGCAGATTGCACTAAACATTATTATTACGTTCCAATTACAGTATTCAGCATCATTGGTTTACTTATCTTAATTATCAAATATCACACTGTGATATCATTTTATTGGCAAATTCAAGATTGTATATAGGTTTCCATGCTGGTACCAATACTTCATTGATAAAGAAATTGAATACAAAATTGATATCTGCACCTTTCTTTAATGGTACTTTTTACAGAAACAGAATACATTACACTTTACCAGAAAAAACATTCATAAGACCTAGAACTACCATCCAATATCAGAAGAGCTTTAATTAAAGAAACTTGAACTACTGCAAGGAAATCAAGTTTACTTAAAGACCTTGCAGCAAAAATAATGGAATTCTATTTTTGTAATAGTTTATACATATACATGTGTGTGTATATACATCTGTTCTAATTCTAGCCTTTCTTACTGTTTAGCATCTGATAAATCCTTCTAAACGAAACGGAGGGTTAAGACGTCACAAAAGATCATTATTCTTACACGAGGTAGCATTACGTTCGCACACATACCTTATCAGCATGTTTACATTCATGATTTTGACTTGCTGACGTAGGCTGGCAGGCATAACAGTGTACCTCTTACGTCATTACCGAGTACAATGGTGGATAGATATTGGCCCTGATCAGGAATCCCTGTAGCCGTCAACTGCTCAGGCATGAAGGTGGGACTCAAGATAACAGAAATTTGTGCTCCAAATTGCACCTGGTATATTTAAACCTTCTTTGAAATTCTCATGAAAAAAAATATTCTGATGCAAAAATATTACCATTGAAATCTCAGTGCACCTGATGCAAATTTCATACATGTATTTACATTTTTTAATATTTGCTAATGGACTAGTCCATCAATCAACAACTCACGACAATGAAACACAGTATAGTATGTAAGGCTATAAGAAACCCTACACATGTGTCTGACTATGTGTATGATGTCAGCTATCTGGGGCTGTTGACCTCTGATTCACCTCCCCAAGTAAAGCTCCTCCTGCGTGGGTGTAAATACTCACACATCAATATCCCATATATTATAAACCGGTCTGTGTATTGCTCTAGTTTGTATCCCTGGTTTGAACTCTATCTACCCACTGGGTGTATTAAAGCTCAGACTTCAGGTGTTTTAATCCAGATTTGACTGTCAGATACAATATCTTTATTTTACTGATGGTATTTCAAACCTGTTTCATTTTCTATGTTACATTAAATACCATTTGTTAATAATGAAGAATCAGGTTCATGTGAAGGAAAATGTCAATAAATGTCAGCTGTAATGTTTCCTTTACATAATGACTCACAATTTACCATTAATAGCTTGTTTGGTGAACCCCTCTCTGTTCAATGACCTCCAATCCGATCTTAAATCCTCCAATAATTACGAGATTATAACAGATAGATCATAACTCACCTACATGTTCTGATTTATGCAGTTTATATTATGCAATATACATGCATCATATTTATTCTGAAATAAACCCCAGGATCTAACACATTTACTTCTTATCACAAGGGGATCACCATAGCTACACTTGTAAGTCATTTGATCATGAAGATCTGAGGTGGGTGGTTCAATCACTTCCTGGGCTTGATTTGTGTTTTTCAGAGAACCAATATCACAGACCATCCTGTTATGATTTAAATTGTGTCCTTGAGAAAGAAATCTAACTCAAACTGCTTTGGATAGCATGTGGCAGGCCTTCTGCATGTTGTTCAGTGAGGTAGCCACCAGCTATACAAGGACATCCTTCCTCATATTGACCCTGTCTTTTGACCGTGCTATATATAAATCAAATTAAACAAAATCAAGTGGTGTGCTTATTGCCGGAGACTTAACTATTGGTTTGTATCTCATTTACCTGGCTTTGAATTCTGTATCTTTTGAAATCTAATTAACAAAAATGAAATCACCTAAACCTTTATGTTTTCTCCTTTCACTTCTTTAATCAGAACACTGAACTTCAAATAGTTCCTTCATATATGAAGAACATCTACTTAGGCATTTGCTGTGAGGATAAGGAAAATTAACAGTAATAATTGCAGTGGCATCAGAACAGTTGAAAAAGTTCCTTCTGTAGAACTGTGGGGTTTTCTAATTGAAAGAAAATGGCTACATGACAATGAAAGTCGAAAGGTCAACAGAAATCCTGTGTCAGTTTTGTATCTATACAACACGGGCAAGAAAAACTCATGTAATCTTGGATTATGTCTGCTGAAGTACAAATTTGGGAAATGGGGTTTCATTCCAGCTATAAATGGCTGCTATGTATAGGAAGAGCTGTGTAAATGGATATACAAGCTCTAAGTATACATTTGTGGTTAGCCGGCAAACCACAAACTGTAAATAAGTGCTGCTTTAGTTTCTGAGAAATTCAACAAGCCATGTTGATACTCCTAAACAGGTCATTAGGTACAGTCAAAACCACAAACTTCACAACATTACACTTCTGTCTTCCAAAAAGATTTTATGCAAAGAGCCTGTAAATTATGGCCAAATAATTATGTTTCCCTTGTAAACCGTTTCTGGTCACATTCAGGTTCAAAATCTTATGAAGGCAAACACTACTGAATGTTTTCAAGGCAGAAAATTACTCCATTGTTGAAATGATTCTATCACTTCAGGATTTATCACAGAGAACTGGATTTCATTTTAAGTCAACTTTATGATGATTATACTATTTTAGTTTAAATAAAATTGCTTAATGTATTTAGTCAACAATATCCAAAGATTGAATACCTTCTCAAATAGTGTATTATAGCTAAAGCTTCCAGGTAAGCTTCTTTAATGACATATCTAACCACAAGGTAATCCATTCAAGAGGAGCAAGGTGTCAGGTTTTGAAAAAATATATGACCTTGTGGGTTTAGGTTCACATCATAAAGAGTAAGCAAGCACATAACATGTCCATAGGACTCTATCCAGGTCTGCAGAAGTTTGGTACATTTTACTAACATGACTTAAGGACATATGCGATCTTTCATATTACATTGTGTGATTAGAGTTCTTACTAAAAAAACAAAAACAATGTATCTAAATAAAATAATTTTAAATTAATTTAAGATACCCACATTTCAAAATTCTATTTTTTCATCATGAAAAGATATTTTTCAGGTATGGTGGATGAATTATTCTAAAGAAGATTTTTAACACTAGATATAACTTGGAACATTCCAAGGGGAAGGAATTTCTCATAATGGTATCAACTTCTGTACTGATGAAGAAAGCAGATGAATTTTTGTACTGGTTCAACCTAAGTTCCAAAACTACTATTCCGGTTATAAAGAACATCAAACATGTACCTGTTGCACTGCCAAAAGTGTGGGGGAGAGTTACTTTCGATATAATGTCACTTGTATTTGCGCAGTCAAACTGTTACTATTTATAGAACTAATTCCACTGGAGAAAAGGATAAGTTACCAATTAAACTCTCTTGTCTGTCCCAGAGTTCGGAACATTCCTATATAAGGTTGAAGCTTGACATTTAAATTTTACCTTGTTTTATTTGGAAGCCGTCTCCATGGATTCTGAGACTAGTGAGTTTTATTAGGTAGTATTAGATTCTTGCGTTCACTTTTTACACTCAGCGACCTATTTTTTAAAATTTCTAACAATTTATTAGTCACCTCGCTATGAAAATCATGAAAATTTGACATTTAAGTTAAGAATTTTAGGCAAAACATGTTGTAAATTTGGAATTAGTTACCAACAACTACACTTACATATTTCTGTTGCAGTTTGACATTTCTCTTGGATGCTTTGTCTTAATCTATGGAAAATGCCAAAAGATCACACCAGGTGTCATGGGTGAATGTTGGTACACAGCATAGGAACTAGGTGAATTATTGCAAGAAAAGCTCTTCCAAGTTATAAAAGAGCATATAAAATTTTCACCCAAGTTGGATCACCATGGCAAAATATTTTTGGAATTCTCTCAGATAAACACAATAAAAGACATATGTCTGATGGTATTAACTAACCCATATCTATAGCAGTTGAAGCCGAAATACAAATGAATCAGCCCATTTCCCTATTCAAACACTATTTATCGGCACCTTTGGCTCAATGTAGGATGTATGGAGTAAATCTATCATCCCCCTAACCTTTCTCTCAATCTAGTAAAGAAAGTCGAAAGAGTCAAACTCTACTTTTTTCTAAACAAAAAATACTGGTGTAGATTTCCAGAGTGTAGATAATATGTCTTTGCAAACATTCCTATGGAGGAATTCTCGTAAATTTACTTCATATCTGAAAAATGATAAGTAGTGTAGTAACATTTTGTTTGATTGATATAGTCTACAAGGTGTGATAGAAAATGGACAGACCAACTTAATATCGTTCCGAGTCATGTCCAACAGCACCAAGTGGAGACCAAAGGGAAATTCACAAGATAAGTAGTGTATTCTACAAGTTGGGATAGAAAACGGACAGACCAACTTAATATTGTTCTGAGTCATGTCCAACAGCACCAAGTGGAGACCAAAGGGAAATTCACAAAAGAATTCTTTTGTTGGGTGATTTAATATTTAGATAAGACATTAATATTTCTTCGATGTAAACAGGCTAGAACCTTCTTTACCATAAATAAGTACTAACATATAACAGAAACAAAGCTGAGTATCATGTCACTGTCAGATGTATTCGTTGTAAGACATGTAACAAAACTTCTTTTTTTTTCAGCTTTTCAAAGGACAAAATTTGGTGATTGACAAGCTAATAAGCTTAAGTGGAAAAGGTTGGATCCATTCAACTACTAAATTGGGTCACGTGACCAGTTGAGAAGAAAAACACAGAATGAGCATGGTTGTAATATGGTCAGAGATTTCAGTAGGAAATCCTAATGTAATTATGTTGAAGTGAGTGGGCAGTTCATTACATAGCTGTCAGTGTCGAAAATGGACAGTGATGATGATATTGAATATGCCTATCATGATATACTGAGAACTGGATTGTCAGCAGTATTGGAATCTTCCCCAGCTGATGGTGCCTTATAAAATGATCACATCAATCACGGGTATGGATATTTAATGTTATTATCATTAAGGTCTGATCATATCTCCAATTCCCTACTGACTAGGACTACACCATAATATTTACTTCCCATTGGAACTCAAGTGTTTTACAGAAATAGCCAGCAGCAGGAAGATATTGGTCCTGACCTTTCAAAGGATAAATGAAACAACTGAGACAGCAGGAAGAGATTATTGGTTCAACAACAAGGAGAGTGGGCAGAGATGGAGAAAGGTCAGTTTCTCATGATTAACAGTTCAGATAATGAACGGAGATTATAAATCAACAGAAATGAAAGTGGGCAGAAATTGAGAAAGGTAGTTTCTCATAATTAACAGTTCAGACACTGGGCAGAGATTATAGATCAACAGAAATGAGAGTGGGCAGAGATTGAGAAAGATTAATCAGTTTCTCATAATTAACAGTTCAGACACTGGGCAGAGATTATAAATCAACAGAAATGAGAGTGGGCAGAGATGCATTTAGACTTCAGACTTGTGAACAGAAAGATGGGACAGAGGTAAGATAGGAGTTTTGATTCATTATCACCAGACAGGACTATAGGCTCAGGATAACCAGATGGGACGATGGGCAAGGATCAACAGAGATCATAGAAATCACCTGGGACAATGGGAAGAGATACCCAGAGCAACAGATTATTAATCATCAGTTGGGACAATGGGCACAGATTGACTGAGACTATACAGACTTGTGATCATAAGCTGGGACAATGGGCACAGATTGACTGAGACTATACAGACAATGGGCTGAGGTAAACAGGACTACAGACTTCAAAGTTCACTTATTGGTCGCATTTAGACTTGTTGGACAGAGGTGACAGCTGATGATTAATAATAAAAACTGATCATGTGATTATTCGTTCTATTAAATCAACTAGGAGTGTTTAATATTGTGATTTGAAAAAATGTTTGGGGTTTTCCAAACAAAAGAAAACCAATAGAATGAATATCACTCTTAGGAAGTCATGAGGCCACATTCAGGGGAGCATCTATCTATTGTCAATATGAAATAACCGGAGACCTTTAAATGAAACCTTTTGTAAAGGTCACTGGTCCTAATAAAGCTCTTTTCAATTGAGGTAATAGGAGAGACACTCCAATTATTATAAGTAAAATACATGTATTACAGCGGTTTTTCTCTGTTTCCTGGCCTTATATCCTGTTGTTACTTCATACATGAAACTCAAGGCCATGGCTTAGCGGTAGGAGTTAATCGTCCACAGGTAGATATATATATATACAGATGTGGGAGTTATTGAAAAGGTGGTTCACTTACAGATTTCTATATTTAAGTCTTACATCAGTGGGTCGTTACCACAGCACTGTATAAAAAAGAAATAATTTACATATAACACAGACGTAAGGCCTGAATTTTTAACAGTTGCCTATGTCATAAATATATTCTAATTGGGATACTGCATCTGTATCAAAACATCAGATATGAATATATACATATATTCTGGCTAATTTGTCATCCCTTAAAAACTGTTTACTTTGTATTTCATCATCTTCATACAGAATTTGAACAATTCCTATCTCCATATGCAAATATCTATCTAACCATGAGTTGATTATTTCATTGTTTCCATGGAAACTTAAACTTTAGGATGGTTTCATTTCAATTTTGTCTCAAATGGGAGATACAACCATCTGCTTTATATATATAGATATTTTTTTAAAGCCATTGGCAACATTTTAAGGCAATTGGATTCTACCCTCTTTCTTTTAAATAATGCCATGGATAAGATTCCATTGATGTAGAATTCCATTTAGTCTGTATTTGGTTTGATTACAAAACTCTGCACATCTCTTCAGGGAATACACATAGCTGTCATTAAGTAAATATTGTGGTTACCAGAAATTATGTCGCCAATACAAACAGAACTACAAGCCCAAACAACAGCAACAAAGGTAGACCAAGTTAATCAATACTATAGAACCACTACATATTTCTCTGCTTGTACACACTATTCTTCTAACCACAACCGATTACACTGCTATTACTACTAAATATACTGTTCCTCAAACAAATAAACAATCAACTATTATACTGGCGTGATACATATTGTATTTATTTACCTTGATAAGACCTCCCTTTTTACAAGCCCGTGTTATAGCATTTGCCCATATTTGGTTAAGAATGAAAATTGATTGACAGAATATAGGCCACAATGTTGATTGAGTGATCTTGAGAGTGTGACTGCATGACTCATTCATAATTGTCATGCCTAATATGGTGTCTTTGTATCAGGTGTTTGTACCTACAACTACCTATAAATTTAGATCTTTATTGATGTTAATCAGGCACTCAAACCTTCCTATGACATTTGCCCAGACCACTACTGTCCTTATAATGATAACACATCATACAGAACAGAAATTCTTCATCCTTTCAACGGCCTTTATGCACTAATATGGTCATATCTCACCTGTAGATAATGTCTGTCAATAATTCCACATTTGAATTATTACAATTCATAATGTTGTCCAATACTTAAGGTGTTGGTAAAGAGACTGTTTATTAGTGATAAATATGGTCAGACAGACAAACATATACAGATTAATGCAAAGTTCTTCAATTATTTATCACAGAAAAAATTGGGCCACATGCATGTACATGTACATGAATTTCTTAGTCATCAGATAAGTTGGGTCAGAAACAGACAAATATTCCTTTAATATTTATCTTTGATAAACAGGGTAATATACACAAGCAGATAAAGCTAAAGTTCCTGTGTTCTGTATGTGTATACAGATAAAAGGTAAAGGTAATAGGTACATGTTAGATAAAGGTAATATTCTAGACTATTTATCTTTAAATAAAAAAAGTAATAAAAAAGTAGATAAAGCTAAATTAACTCTTCGCATAAATGCAATCAGTATACGTAAGATGAAAATTATACTCTAGACTGTTTTCTTCTGAAAAACAAGGCAATTACACAAGAAGATAAAGCTAAAGTAACTCAGCAAGCATACAGATAGAGGGTAAAGGTAACAGGTACATTTTTCTTGTCTATCAGTGATAAATTGGGTCAGAAACATGAAGGTAATCCCTATTTATTTACTCCTGGTACTGATAAAGGTTATACCCTGGTTATCAGTGATAAATTGGGTCAGAAACAAGAAGGTAATTCCTATTTATATACTCCTGGTACTGATAAAGGTTATACCCTGGTTATCAGTGATAAATTGGGTCAGAAACATGAAGGTAATTCCTATTTATATACTCCTGGTACTGATAAAGGTTATATCCTGGTTATCAGTGATAAATTGGGTCAGAAACATGAAAGTAATTCTTATCTTTATACTCCTGGTACTGATAAAGGTTATATCCTGGTTATCAGTGATAAATTGGGTCAGAAACAAGAAGGTAATTCCTATCTATATACTCCTGGTACTGATAAAGGTTATATCATGGTTATCAGTGATAAATTGGGTCAGAAACATACAGATAAACATAATATATACCTGCTGATCACAGATGAATTTCCTATCCATACTAAAGGTACTGATAAGGTAATTTTTGTGTTTATCACAAATAATTGGATTAGATTTTATACAGCTAAAGACAAGCATTCCCAATAATTATTTTTGCCAATTCTGAACAAGCATTAGGTATTCAAAAAAATAGCATTTTATTGATTATCCAGTAATTATGTGATCAACCTTTCGCCTATCTCTCATGTCAAACATGTGTAAATGTTCATGGGTAGCCTTTTAATACACAGCCCAAGGGCAGCAATCATTTACAAAAATCTCCACGCATATTATGTTATTCAGTGTTATCAAGTGCAAAGGAAGTACATCAACAACACAATTAGTCCCCAAGAGAGTCTACATCACAAAACATCCACAGTGGAGGAGTTCACAGTGACAAATCAAGCCTATATACAGACTAGTATCCAATCCAACCTACTGACGGACTCCTTTCCTTCTCCGCTCCCCATATCCAGTGTAATCCATAAACTTATGTGCATTTTTGCAATGCAATCCATAACCCTACCTCTGTAACTATCTCCACCACAATCCAGCATACTCTTCCCTTCCTCCACTCCCTGATCACCCATCCTTTTCCCCTCAAGTATTTAACCACTCTACTAATTGAACAAGCCTGTAATTGGTCAAACTGGGTCAACTTTGAGTCCCTTCCTACCTGGTAACCAGAACTCCTTGGTTAAATAGTTTGGTACTAAGTAATATATATTCAGGTTTTAAAATAGTTATGTTTGTCTCAAAAGCATTTTTGCACAGACATTTAGGTATGGAACTGTATCAACCATCCTTTCCAGAATGGTAGAGTGACTTTGTAACTTCAGGTGAAGATCATAGGTTTGTGGCTTGACAATCCCTACTCAGGGCAGTTTAGGTTTATCATGAAGCCCTTGAACAAATTGCTTTAGACCAATTGCACTGGATTACATGCAAAGGGCCTCCCATATGTTATTCAGTGAAATAGCAACCTGCTATGACAAGAACATCCCAAATGAAAATTACCTTAGCTGTAAATGAAGCAATAAAACCAGAAAAAAATAAGCGTATCTTGGTTTGGTGACCTTCAAGTATGGAATATTCTTTCTGGGTGAGATGATTTTTAGGTGTGAAAACATCTGCTCCTGTTGGGGTGACTTTCAGAAATGGTGTCCTTTGAGTATGGGACATCAAAGTGCCCCCTTGTATTTTGAATCTCAGGAATACAGTGTATCCTTAAACCATGTATTTATATTAGAAACTGCTTCAAAACCAAGAGTACAAGTCTTGAATTTCACTAATTCTGGGGGTTTTGTAACATTACTGAGGGGTAATGAGGAACACTGGAACATCCTGTCTGGGTTAGACTTCAAAACCAGTCAGTCCTTTGAACAATGCAGGAATAGTCAATGTGTGTTTAGTCTAATAACCACCTGATGACCTTATGTAATGATTATCTACCTGGGAATCCAGGCAACGCCCAATATTGAGCCAAGCCTCATTACTTCAAAAATTATCACACAATTTTATACCCAAGTATATAATAAAATTGACTTAGTATAGAAAAGTAGCTTTCCATGATGAAACATGAAACGTTATATGTACGTAAGAAAAAAAACACAGTAAACCAAAAATTTCAACTGACTGTCTGTAAATATTCATTTAGGTTTTTAAACTTAAGTAATACACTTTCCAGGATATAAACCTATCCATATCTACTGCTATAAAGAATAATTATTACAATGTATTAATAAAATAAACTCATCCTACCCTTAGAGGTCTTTGCATTCCCCCCTCCCGGCTTTCTGCAGAATACAGTTAAAAGGTTGATGCCTTACTTGGAGTTACCTAGTTCACCAAAAGGAGTGATCTGGTTGCTGAGTTGGGGAGATTGTGGACACCGGTCATGTGTATGTTGTAGGTTGCTAATGGTCTATCTGGATATTGGGATGGTAGGAGGTGTTTGGGGTTACCAGCTGGTAGCTTGTGTAGGGGTTTAGTTGGTGAGAGGCTTGTTGTCTGTTTGAGTAGGATTAGAAAAAGGAAGGGTCATCTGCTTCCTGGGGAGATGATGGAGAAGGTAGTGATGATGCTAGGTGTCATCTGAAATGACAACCACTAGTATGAAGGCTAGGGAACAACAATGACAAAAATTCTGAAAATCTTTTTATTTCAATTGAACATGCTTGTATATACGCCCCCATTCCTGACCAGGAAGAAGATTTTGTACAATTGTGGTCAGTCTTAATGTCAACAACATAGTCCTTGTCAGTAATGTATTTATACCTGATTTCTACTTTGTTTACATAGCTTTCAGATTTCATGAATCAATACTTCTCAAAAACTCCTAGCTCCCACTTGTTTGTATATACCTTACATCACACGAGTCTGTCCCTTTTCTCCATTACTTAAATCCCAATTCAGCTATTTTCTAACCTTTCAGATTGTTCAACCCCCTTTCCCTTTTTCCTTTCCATTTCACACAACTGGATTGTCCTATCCTGATACCTCCATAACATACAACACATCATTACAAAGATAAATTCACTTTAGCAGAAGTTGGATCAAGATCTGATAACATTGAACATTAAAATAATTCAAATATCATGAATGTGATTAGTAGAAAGTAATTATTTCGCTGCATCATCCAATATTGGTATATTGGTTTAAAGATTGTTTCTTAGATTTATGAGTAATATGATGTGATTTTAAGATTAAATTTTAAAACAATTTTTAAAATGTCACTTCAAATTACAGAACGTGACTTGGTATACAAAGAACCATTATCAGGTATTTCTATATATGGACAGTTTTCATTACACAACACTTCAATATAAGGCCATGTACAAGAGTACTTTTAAACATTTGAGTTCAGGATGTTATGCACGGCTGGTTATGATAATCATGCAGAGATAGAGAAAATCTGGATTACAGCTGAATTGTCCGCGTAACACTTGTTCAACCAGGAAGTGAGATATGTAAACATGTAACTTCAATAATTGTGATCCTTTTGCCCTTCAATTGTTCAAAATATAATTTGACATTATGATACTATCCCTGATTTACATTAAGAGATATGTATTTGATTATCACAGCTTTAAAATTACTCTATTTAGACGGAGATATTAACCAATTATTTGAGAGGAAACATTTGTAATGCAAATTGTTTGACACAAAAGGTATCAGCTGTTCTGTTAGCAGCAAATAAAAAAATCTTTATCGATTAACTAATAAAATAGGTGTCCACACTCATTATATGCTTTGATTGCATGTAAAGCTCTGATTTAAACAGCTATTAAACCATGCCCACTCAGAATGCAGTGATTTTGAAATAAGAAGATGTTTCTTTTCAGTCTAAGAATGAAAATGTTTTCACAATACATCTACTGCTCAAATTAAAATGGTCTTTATTCAAACAATTCAGACTTTTTTAAATAAAGAAAATAATGAGACAGATATATTAGAGAGTGGACTATTTTTCTATTCAAAATGAAAATGTATTAATTTTAAATAGTCCTAGGTATTCACAATAATTTACTGCTCAAAATAAAATCATATTCAATTCAAGCAATTAATATATCTTTTTAAATAAAGAAAATAACGAGATTGTTATATTAAAAACAGGACTTTTTTTCCTATTTAGAATGAAACTGTATTCATTTTAAAGAAGAAGTAGCCCTTTGAGCCTGTACATAGATGTTTTTGTTAACTTAGCCAGCTTAAATAACTATATAAAATTCATTTTCTTTCCTGGCTTAAAAAATATCAGGAACAGTCGAGACAGGATATCTATCTTGCTTTACTATTAAAGTGTAGCAATTAACATCTATTTAGGCCTATTGAAATCAATGCTACATAAACAGAAAAAGAAACACTTTGTATGTTGTCAAAATACATAAATACAATAGAAACAACAATTTGCAATGTTACATAGTTACGCAAGTGTGTTATTGTGTAATGTCTCTCTATAAATTGCAACAAAGCAGAAGTGGTACCCAGGTACAGTCAATTACAGGTGAAAAGTAAGTAAATGCAAATGTATATTTAGAGTCTTATTGATTACATCCAGAAGCAGTATAGACCTATTAGTTAACCAGATCTGAATTCTTGAAAAGGTCAACCCACATATACAGGTGTAGGTCAGAATTTTTGTAGTACTGAGGCTATCCCAGTCTTGCCACAGTGTATCCTAGGGCCAATATATATTGTTACTATATTTCACCTTATAAACACACTGTGGACTTGCAAACACCAAAGCACTGCACTTCAACAATTTCTCACCAATCTCTGTGTTTCTTTTATCTATTAATCTATATGCGGTAATTGTTACAAGAAATATACACGAGACCTGACTTGTTGGTAACAGAAAAACACATAGTGAATTTAAAAATAAAACTGTAAATTTCAACCATATTTGTGTTCGTTATATGGTTGGCTTAGAGTTAAATATGAAAGGCCTAATTTTGTATTCATAGATCAGTAAAACTGAATAAATTGTTAGGATATTGGATAAATATACTCATCCCCTTTACAAGAAAAAAATATGTTGGGGTGCGCTAACAAAGGATGGTGTACTTATAAGGCTGAATATTTTATATTTCACAATTTGGTATTGTTACTGAGGGTAACCAATGTTAGCTAAGTCCTTTACTTAGAGGTGACATGTGGTCATTTAACTCTCTGGTCATACACCTTAAGCTTGGACCTGATCAATACACAAAAGCACCTATTGTGAAATATTGTGTATTATATACACATGCCATTATCTCTCACAGTTTGTCCCACGCAGTGCATTCCACAGGAAGTTGTGTAGGGGTAATTATATGATAAATAGGTCAACATTAAGGTGCTGGAATATTTTATGTACATAAATACCTATACTTAATGGGACATATAATGGCAATCTGTCTTTCAGTCAAGAACTATGTACAGGTCACATCTATCTTGGAATATTGCGTAGGTGGACCCTACACCTGTGCTTGTACATAAGCGTGTACTAGATTAACCACGGGTATTTGGTAATCTATACAGCTGTTCTACAAAGCCACAAGTGACTGACACTCAAGCCGTGCTCTAGTGACCTACTTAAAAGATTGTTACACAATTTTCATGTTGAAAATAAGATCAAGTTTGTTACTTTCTTCAATACTTCAAAACTATTTCCCAGTCTCAATGAATGCATTTGTTAACTGATTGACAAGAACTTCAACACAGTTTAAGTGAATATCGCAGTTGCCACTAAGAAAAAAAAATATTGCTCAAATATATACAGTGTTTTGTGACTATGTAGAAGTTCTATGTATTGTTAACCGTCTGCATCTACTCTAAATCAGTTATTATATTTGTGACACATATAACTTATCACCGACCAACAAATTAACAAAGTTTGAAGAAAAACCAGTAAACAAGAAATCATACACGAAATTCAACATGCTATGCCAGGTAAACTTAATAAACTTATATAAATGTATCATCCCGAATGCATAACACTTCCTTTTGATCTAAGAACATTAGTGCCCGAGCTAAGTTATGTACTTACGTCAATGGAAATCACTGCATGGAACTAGACCGCAAGCAAGTTACGAGTGTAAATTATACGCGATTGGAAACAAAGAAAACGAGACAATGGAAAAATTTTACTTACCTGTCTTTGTACAGTAAGTTGATCTTTGCTTGTGGAATTTTTAACTTTCTGGAAATTGCATTTTTTAGTCCAGTAACTGTTTCGTGAGCTGGTAAATTCAGCTCAAAACTTCCTCCTGTAGTCGGACATATAAGTAAACGAATGCGATTGGCAGTGGAACTTCTGCTACTTTTCGCAAAATTAAAATCCATAGCTTCCTTGTTTTCCATGTTTATTTTTCTAGGATAATGCTTCCGAAATGTTCGAAGAATGTAAAAAATAACTGCGTGCAAAGACCGCGACGTTCATGCAGTTTTATGATGTTTTCGAAGTGTGTTCGTGGCCGTCCTGAATTGACGGAAGAGCGTCATTACATATCATCCCTCTGCCTTAGAGCTATTATATGTAGCCAACCAATCAATTTCGATGTGGGTTGATCCATTCCAGGGGTCACACATGGAGGTCAACTAAACGTCATTGATATACAACTTACACATATTAGGTAAATGTCTATCAGTGTTGCCACATAACAAGCCCTAAAGAATTAATGTGTAAACTTGACGCTAAATTAAGTTTCAGGTGACGTGCACACGTCTTCCTTGCTCGAAAACTCATCGACGATAAGGCAACGATGTTAAACTGATTCCCCACACCACATGGAATCGTCCGTTACTATTAACCGTAAAAACCTCAGTTACGTCAATGGGCTGAGATCACGTGTGTGTTTGTTTTCCTCAATGGATATGAAGACTAGCAAGTGTAGTAGAATCAATATCGGCAGTTAGCAATCACAACATGTGCAATAGTCACGTGGTTAGATGATAGCATTAAGAAGAATGTTTATTGTTAATCTTTTTGTACATGGGCATTGATAGTTGTCGTGACCTTTAATAATTTAAACCAAGGTCGTCGTTACGGGAGAAAATATTCATTGTCATCAAAATAAAAACAATATGTTGCTATCAACAACCGCGAATGAAAGATGAAACAATGACGCCGAAGAGTGACGTCAGAAAATGAAATGAGACACAGGATTTCAATTAAATTCTGATAGCTGATGCGATGCTCTTGTGTGTATTTGTATGTGTGTGTTTTGTTGTTGTTTTTTAGATCCCGTTCTGTTAAGTGTTGCTATGGACTGACTTGTTTTGTTTTGTGTTGGCTATGGTTGCATCTAAAATTTGAGTAATTATTTCTCAACATTTCACTCTTCATTCTCCATTATAATGAGAGAAACGAACCTTTTATATAAAAGTGTAAACGGACGTGCATAATTTAGATACTAAAAGAGAGATACTCTGTTTAAAAGAAACCCCACTTCAATATATTTTTCATGGACTACATTAGCTGTCCATATCTTCAGGTTTTGATATTGATTTTTATATACGTGAAGATGTAATTTGATGACCGACAAAATAGTTTGACTCATTAACAACATTCTTTATCTTCATGATTTTATCAGCTTTTATGATTATATTTAAGCAGAATACAATAACAAATATGAAAGGATGAGTTTATTTCATAATAGAATTAGGCTCGAGCGTATATCACTTCAGAATTATCCGGTTATCATCTTGCCTAATTTCGATCTGGTTACTGTGTTTATATATTTTTATATATTATTTTATATATTAAATTATATATTTAAATGAAACATTGAAAAAAGCTTATAATATTGGAATCAAATAACACGGATAAAAGATAGGTCAGACAAATGATTTGGATGTTCTCGTTGCCATAAGCAATGTGTTAAACAGAATAAGAGGCATTTTTGACAGAAGAGTAGCAGAGTTATCTCCCTTGTTCCTCAACATCACAATCACCGAGAGTTAATGCGAAAAATAAGTTCTATGTTACTTCAGTGTTTGTTTAAAATGCTGATATTTATAGGAGTGAGAATTATTTCTTGTATATGTTATTATTCGATTTGTGGTTTAATTAAATTTTTTTTTGCTATTAATAGTCTCAGATAAAACTAGTATATACTGTAGTGGTATTTTTTGGTATGACGGCTTCCGAGGGTTTAATCACTGTGGGAAAGCTAGACGGAGTCTATTTCCTATCTTAAGGTAAGTACTTTTCAAATAGGCGCGTTGTCAGTGTCGGATCTATGATTTTCGAGGAAAGGTTGAGTTATGGGTGTGGGTGGTAGGGGGTGTGGTAATTTTTACCATCGGCTCTATAAAAGAAGGTCTTTAAACGACCACCCCACCTTTGAATACCAGATGTTCCCTAACTGCATTAGTCATTGTTGATATTGTTATTTGATAAATTGATGAAGCAAGCAAGCTATACTAATATATAAAATAAACTCGAATTGGACTGTTTGGTTTATGAATTCATATACAAAATAATATGTTACATTTTGCACCAAATCTTTCGTTACAACTCATTATATTCATGGTAACAAAATGAATTGGACAATCGGTCAGTCAGATTGAAATTCATCACCCGAAAGAACGATGGGGTGGGGTGCACATCCAGTTTCACAAATGCATAACACCAATCAATGGCATATGGAAGTACATTATTAAATACGCAGAAATCCATTTGGAGGTTCTGCCATATGCAATGAACGACGTAATACGTCCCACGTCGTAGCCAGAAGGGTTTAGCTCCTGATGCAGATTTCATCCCAAACATACTCGCTTGGGGACAAATCTGGTGACACAGGAGGCCAATATAGCACGGTGACGTTCAGGTTGATTGAAACATATTTTATTTGTCGTATAACAAAAAGGATTAGGCACAAGTTACCACAACTTAAAAACGTCTTCTCTAAAAGATTTCATTATACAAGTTACATGACAACAATAAGAATTTTAAATCAAATATATAGATATACGAATACAGAAAGATAGGGGAGAAAAGGAAGAAAGGAAGGAATGAACGAAGAAAGGAAGGAAGGAAGGAATGAACGAAGAAAGGAAGGAAGGAAGGACCGAACGAAGATAGGAAGGAAGGAAGAAATGAACGAAGAAAGGAAGGAAGGAAGGAATGAACGAAGAAAGGAAGGAAGGGAGGCAGGGAGTAATGAAAGACGATAGGAAGAAAGGAAGGAAAGAAGGACGAAAGGAAGAAGGAAGGAAGGAAGGAAGGAAGAAGGAAGGAATGAACGAATGAACGAAGAAAGGAAGGAAGGAATGAACGAAGAAAGGAAGGAAGGAAGGACTGAACGAAGATAGGAAGGAAGGAAGTAATGAACGAAGAAAGGAAGGAAGGAATGAACGAAGAAAGGAAGGAAGGGAGGCAGGGAGGAATGAAAGACGATAGGAAGAAAGGAAGGAAAGAAGGACGAAAGGAAGAAGGAAGGAAGGAAGGAAGAAGGAAGGAATGAACGAATGAACGAAGAAAGGAAGGAAGGAAGAAATGAACGAAGAAAGGAAGGAAGGAAGAAATGAACGAAGAAAGGAAGGAAGGAAGGAATGAACGAAGGAAGGAAGGAAGGAAGGAAGGGAGGCAGGGAGGCAGGGAGGAATGAAGGACGGTAGGAAGAAAGGAAGGAAGGAAGGACGAAAGGAAGAAGGAAGGAAGGAATGAAGGAAGGAAGAAGAATGGGATAGGAAATAGACTTATAATGACATAATATATAAAGATGCCACTAACTTTAAAATCTTTCACTATTTTTTATGTATGTTAGAACTGAAAGAAGAATATTTTCATTATCTTCATTAGATAGGTTTGAGGAACCAGAAAGAATAACATCAATAGAGACATTACAGTAACGTGAGATACCATCTATCATAACTTTGTTGTGTATACAGTATACAATCAAACAGGTAATGAATTACATTTTCGCACCCATTGACACATACGCATGTTGGATCGCTCACAATATTTACTTTTTACAAATCATACTTTAAACTACTACATGAATGACGCAATCACGCGTGTAAAATATTTAGAGAACGCTTTCCATCATCCAAAAACTTAGGTAACAAGAAACGGTGAATCAATAACTTAAAACTGTGTACAGATGGCTGTTCTCTGACACTGTTTGGTAAGTCATTCCAAAGTCTTATAGAAGAGGGGATAACAGATTGAAATGATCTAGACAGTCGGGAGTTGGGAATGGTGGAATTTTCAGTATTTCTCACTTGATATCTATTTCGTTCATGCACTGTAGGAGGACGCAGGTTAGTTAGATAAGGTGTTAGTTTATTGTGGAGTTTATACACGAGAGAAAGTTTCTGAAGTTTTCTTCTGTCAGACAGTGGTTCACGGTGGGATTCTGGGTATAGCGATTGTTTACTAGAAAATGAGGGCAGACCTGTTTATAATTCTTGCGACTTCCAGCTGAACTTGCTCAGGTTTGATAGCATCTGCCAGCGAACAGCTATCTCAAACTTCACCGATACAGGTAAAATAAATACTCTATATATTTCCACCAAAGTTTTCCTGGTCAACAAAAACTTGAACTTTCGAAGTACTGATACCTTTTTCATGTACGATTTGTGAATTTCAGATATATGTAATGACCATTTTGCATCTGCAATAAATACTGCTCCTAAATGTTTATGACTTTCAACACATTTAAGAGATTCGTCACCAAAAGAAATCTGTAAAGGCAAAACATTTCTTGAATTGGTTATTAATAACACATCAGTTTTCTTTGGATTAAACATAGAAAGCCAATCACTAGACCATTTATCAAGTTTTTTCCAAATCTCTGTTGACAGACCTTTCAATTTCATCATCAGACGATGAAGAATACACCGAAGATGTATCATCAGCAAATAAGCTTGAAATACTATTCAAATTGTCAACAATATCATTAATATATGTTAAAAACAACTGAGGACCTAACATGCTTCCTTGTGGAACACCAGAGTTTGTATAACCAATGTTGGAATATGCATCTTTTACTCGAACCTGTTGTTGTCTGTTCGAAATGTAATTTTCTAACCACTTGACCAATTCACCTCTAATACCACAAGCATTTAACTTATGTCAAACACGATCAAAAGATTTTGATAATATCTAGAATATTAGACAAGTATGTTTTTTCTTTCAATGGACAACATATATTATTGTACATTTCTATTAATTGGTTAACAGTTGAATGATGAGTCATAACACCAGATTGTTTTTCATAGAATAGTGAATCACCAAGAAAAGAATATACTTAAAAACAACTCTTTCAAAGACTTTACCCATACAAGACAACAGAGTTATCGCTCGATAATTTAACACTAAACGTCTATCACCATTTTTTAACAAAGGTAAAATAATACATTTTTCCCATATTTCAGGGGATGCATTCAAATTAAGTGATTTATTAAAAAAGGATTGACATTGGCTCACATATGGAACTTGCAGCAAATTTCAGCATGTGGTGACATAGTATCATGACCAGATGCTTTTCCTAATTTCAAAATTTTCAAACATCACATATTTCATCACTTTCAACAATAACAGACTCAATTACAGAAGCATTTCTGGAATCAAATCATTTATGTTGGCTATATAACTAAAATAATTGTTAAGAATATTTGCTTTCTTATCATCCTCACATTCAATATTTCCGTTTTTAGGATTAATGACTTCCTGAGAGACAGACTGTTTTAATAATTTGCCAACTGATCTCCAATATGACTTAGGATCACCGGTATTAAGATTATCTATAATTTCTCTTGCACATTTTTTCATATTATTAACCTTATTTCTTTTCTTTTAAATTTCTCTATATTGAATGGTCTTTAAACGTTTGATGGCGTTATGTAAACGGTCTCGTAACTGAACAGTTTTTCTTAATTCCAGATTCATCCACAGTTTATCGTTTGGTCTTATGTGAACTATTTTCTTAGGTAAACATTCTTCAGAAAAAGTCAAAAACTGTTTTTTGAATTCAAGACATGCATCATTAACAGAAATGAATCTTTAAAAAAATGCAGTCCAGTCAAAAGTATCTATCAAACTGTTTAATCTATTAAAATCAGCATGGTTATAAGTCCAAACTTCTCGGGTATATTTACAAGAAAGATTCACAGGTATAGACACTATTACAACACATCCACTATGATCACTGATATTACAATCAACAGGAGTAACATTTGAATCAATACATTTATCAGGATCAATTAATAAAATAGGATCAAGGAAGCTATTTCTGGTTGTGCCTCGCCTAGTCGGCTCATTAATTACATTAGTTAAGTCCATTTCCAGCATAGTTTGGTGTAAAATATGATTATTTTAAAGTGTTAGCATATCTACATTTACATCACCAACAACAACAACATAATATCTAATGCTTTTTCAATAGAATACGTAAAATTTTCCCAAAAAGGGGTGACGTGAATTTTCTGGTTTATAAACGTTGCATATTAATTAGCTAGTATGACCTAATTCAACCTGTATTCAAATCACTTCCCTGTCCAGAAATTCCAGATGATTTCTGTAGATACATTTTTAATATTTTGATTTTAAATATACCAAATACCACCACCAGAGAAATTTCTGTCTGTTCTAAACGGTTACAAAACCCAGGCAGAATGAGTTCAGAAGTAAGTAAATTGTCAATTAGATGTGTTCCAGTTCAGGTGCTGTAGATATGCCCCCATCAACACGTGCGGTCATGATATCTTGTGATGTCATTCTGTAAAATAATGCTCCGCTGGCTATTACTGATTAATTCATATAAGCTTTTAGCTTGTTTTCCCATCCCACAAGTATCACATGTATGTGTTAAATTGTTTGACATTGCGCAATACTAAACGTGGAACTCTATGAAGTTGAATCAAAACTAAGGATAGCAAGACGTTGTCCAGGGATGTTGGCCTCTCGCGATGTGTTTCGTACGATTCTGGAACAGATTAGTTTAAGTCCGCGAATGCTTCTGGCAGTTACTGAAGAGGCTTGGAACCGACTTCGCAAATGTAACGCCCGTATAAACGTATCTTTCCTATGTAACGTCACACGCTGACGTCCCATTCGTGGGCGATGTATACGGCTACTGAAAACGCACCGACAAAGCAGTTATCGCATCTTAAACTGACTTGTCACATTAGTCTGAAATCTCCCAGCCACTAGCATGCCAATAGATCGCAAACGCACAATTTCATACGTGGTATGTTCTTGCAAAGATGCTTTCCGAACATAGGATACTACAACGAAACGCAAGAACTTTTCACTGTTTTCTTAGCAAGCGTTGCCTAGGTTCGAAATTCGAAACAAGCATGCGTTGACCATTGAAGCGTAATAAAAACATTTTTTTTTTAAATTTTCCATTCGAAAAAAACTTTTGTTTCTAAATTAAATATAGTCCTTGAACTCTTTGTCATGAACTAAAAAGTATCACAAGTTTCTTTGAAGTTCGAAAGAGCGCACCTGAAACCAAACGTACCTGACCAGCATGATAGAAGTTTGCTAAAAGCTTTGATAGAAACACTACAGGGTTTTAAATGAATTTGTATCGAATATCTCTTTATCTGTACTAAAGTTTGACAACATTATATTCTTAACATCGTTATCGAATTAGTGGCAAGATCTTCGAATAGGATTTATGTATAACTATAGAGACAAACCATGCCCCTCGCTTTGCCGACATAGGTTTGTTACTAAAAGATATTGTTTAATGAAGACTATTGTGAAGTTTTGAGTTGCTGTTTGGGATTTACGCTTGCTACCACTCTCTGTACAACTAGAGCCATCCTCGATTCTCCAGGGTGATACACTTACTATCACTCTCTGCACATCTTGAACCGTCCTCGATACTCCAGGGTGTTTCACTCACTATCATTCTCTGTACCCCGGGAACCATCCTCGATACTCAATGGTGTTGCACTTACTATCACTCTCTGCACCACTAGGACCATTCTCGATGCTCAATGGTGTTACGCTCACTATCACTCACTGCACCTGTGGAACCATCCTCGATTCTCAAGGGTGTTACACTCACTATCATTCTCTGCACCTCTGGAACAAGTCATAGCAAATTTGAAAGCGCGAGCAAAATTTGATTCGTTTAGAGAAAGTGTCAGGATAAAACGATGTATTTATGAAACATATGCCCCCATTAAAACTTTACTGTGTAGGGCATGAGTTAATTGCATGCATACTTTGCGAAACACTTCAGGCTTCATTGTGGTAATGATTTGACAGCTTTTAAGTTAAATAGTTATGGTCAAAGTTAATTCATTTTCAAATGTAGGTCAAAGGTCATGGTCAAGGTCACGTATTAAAAAACGGAAATGTTTTGCTACAAGGAATACTGATGCCAAAACCCTATCTCTTATGGTGCAATAGTTATTGGCAAAGTTAAAGTTGACAACAGACAAACAGACAAACTAACAAACAAACAAACAGACAGCACAAAAACATTATGCTCCCTATCTTTCGATCCGGAGGTATAACAAAACTGACCAATCACAGACAGGAGTGACACCCAACATACCGTTATGCGGACACAAGATTCGTTACATCAAATAACCAAATTAGTCTTCTTGTCTTATCCACGAGATTTTGCACATGGAACCTTCAAATTTGTAATGATATAATCCAGGGTGCAGATAGCGTGGATGGTAGAGAGCGGGTCAGAGGCTTGTGATAACTTTTCTTTACCGGGCCTCTTTGAGAACGTGATAAAACAGGGTTTTACTAAGATTTACATTTGGAAATATATATTGGTAAAGGACAACGATATCTTTAAAATCTTCTGAATGGAAACAATGGTTAAAATTGGTTGAACTTGACCTTGCCTAACACTGACAGTTTCATCTTATTCATAATTCTGCTCCTCTTCTGCATCATTTCCTCTTATTCATGTACACTTATATAAACAGTGTAAAGTTGAATCACATGAGTCTACATATATTTACATAACTGTAGTAATTTATAGTAATGACAACAGTAGAACTAGACAGTTTAGGTCAAAATGTTGTGTGCTGAATTACATTTACTTACAGGAGTACCGATAACAAATTTCTTTTTCTATTCTTAAGGTGGTGTCGTATCGGTTTCAATAGTTTTAACTCAAATGTATCTGTCTGATAATGATGATGATGATGATGATGATGATGATGATGATGATGATGATGACAAATGACGACGACGACGACAACAACAACAACAACGACGACGACGATGACGATAATGACAGTAGGAAAGTATGATGGTTTGAGTGTTTTGCTTTTGTCTTGTATAGATATTATGTCAAATGAAAAATCTTTGAAAATAAGAAAATAAAAAGAAAGACTTACACCGTAGATGACGTCATCAATTTAGAAATTAGAAAGCAATATTCACTGACAACCTACGTCAATGAAACTTTACAATTTGCAATGTGAATGTGGAATGTTTTAAACAAAATCAGGTCAGGTTATAACAGTAAACGACTGCTGCTTTCAGTTTTCCTAGACGCGTGTTTAACCGGAGGTAGAGGATGATAAAAATTACCACTACACGTGCTACATGACGTCATTCATTTATAGTTAGGTAAGCGATATGACAATCGACATTCACGCAAAGTCACGATTTAGATATGTCGTGCTCTCAGTCATTCAGCACACACCTCCTCCACTATCATTAACACTAATTTGACTGTATTCTTGGTTTGTCACATGACGTTCCTGCCTCACATTAAGTACGTTATAACAATGATTGTTGGCTACAGTATCCGTCGTTTATTCTGTTTCTGGATGCGGCTTTAAAACCCTCACTTCACATATTGGCTGCACCCATATCTGCAGTATCTTATTTCGCTTTTTAAAATCTAGTTTTTCAGATATTGGTATTATTTCACCGTTCATTACCTGTAACAAAGTCCTGATGATGTTCAGAGTTTTAAGAAAGATTTCTTTTTCTTGAACTGCACTATACTAGATATAAACTTTTATTTGATAAAATCTTTTTCTTAAAATCTGATATTTTTTACCTTACATAACGTAAAAAGGAGTTCATGAAACAACAACTTATTCTCGTTAGGTGTAAATCGTCTTTTGTCTATTGTCTGTTATGCGTCGTCTGTCGCGCGCCCGTTAATGATTCACATTTTCGACTTTTTGTCCAAAAAGCCCGCAACAGTCATAAAATGATCTCTTTCAGAAACAATGGAATTTTGCCCACGCACCAAATTAGATAAAAGTGGGTGGTATTTGTAGGCATTGAGTGACTATCCATGATAGGTTTTTAAAGATCAAAAGGCCCATAGGGCATGTGCTTCGACCTTTTTGGTGTCGTAACCATAGGAGTATGACAGGGTTCAGTATTTCATCTGAAAAAGTATTAAAACCAGAGCATACATTACCAAATGATAAACTGTGAAATTAAAATCGAAAAAATAGGATTTTTTATTTTACAATTTTTCAGCTAAGACAGAAGCATGTACATCCAGTTTGAGTGACCAAAATATCTATATATTATTTGGCACTTTATGTCAAGAACATTCCAGGAAAATCTAGAACCGGTAAAGATGTCATTTCAGCATTTCAATTTCAGTCAATTTTGTTGGGGTTCGACAAGGGACAGTATTTTCTCTCAAAAAATCTGTTAAAACAATGGTTTTAAAGTAGATTCTGCTGCAAGTTTCCATGGCTAAAATAAACATAAATATTGTTAATTAACAAAAACTCTCGGACTTGAAAAAGTGACATTTTTTAACAGAAAAAATACTATTTCCGTTTTCAGTGCACCAAATATTTTTATCAAATTACTTATTATCTGAAGTGTATACAATAAAAATTTCAGTAAAAAACAGAACCGGTAAAATCGCCATTGAATGGCTCGAGCAAAGTTACTATATTTCAAGAAATTGCAATGAATAGAGAAGAGTATAATTATCTGATAAACAGTATTCTGACAAGGCACGTGTATATAGAGCCTAGAGGTAGTTGTTTAAAAACAAAATAGTCACCTTGCTTAAAGGACATGCCTGAACATTAACAGAGTATAGTGGACTTATTTCATCTAATTCCTGTAGTAATTTATTCATTAATCTTTTTGTTTTACATTCAGTTGTGAGAGGTATGACAATATATATTTTTGTAATTGAGTGATATCATCAAGTAATATTTTGTACCATTATTCAAAGCAATTTAGTGATTGCATCAAAATAAATGGCAGGTGCATCATTCAATGTTGCTACAGAAGGTTCAAAGACAGGGACAAAACCCAAAGATTGCCTAAGACTCTTCATTCACAGCATAATAGTTCGCCAAAATCTTTCCTCATAGAAGAGGGGTTATCAGTGGCAACCGATAGCAAGAAAAAGACCAAGATCAGATACAAACAATGGCTACTCTCGATATGATGAAGCTCCGTCTTCAGAATATAGCCCGAGAATATCAGCAGTGACAATGCAGGTAATGTTGGGACTTTCACAGATACTATCCACATTGGAGTGTCGACGATCTGAAGTATGCCGCAACTTCTCATGTTCTATTTGTCTTAATTGTAATGTCAACTGTGTTAATATACCCTAATCTGAACGCCACACTCTGGTCATCCAACATAGGCTATAGTGCTCTCCTGATACCCGTGTTTGTCCAGAACACCTCATTGGAAGTTTTGGCATCCCGATACTATAGTGTCTTTGGTAACCGCAGTCCACTACGAGATAAACTGGACGACACTGTTTCATCATTAGTCATAAATTCATTAATTCATTCACAAGGCATCCACTCAAGGCAATTCACCAAAATCGCAGTTTAGGAACCTATCTAATTCAGACTGTCATGCATGGACTGGCTGGTCACGGGAACAGTTTAGGATGAAGTATGACATATGTGGATATGCATCTCTTACAGCTTTTGGCCAAATTTCATGTTTGCCAGATATATTCCTCTACTTTTGAGTGAAATTAAAAATCCAGTTTATCAAGGAATGAAATGATTGTATTAACCAATCTGTTTCTAACCTCACTCTCTAGATTTTTTCACAATTAATTGTGCCTAAATTCCTTGGCACTTCCCATGTCTCACATGGAGAAGCCCTTGCACACAACACAAAAACATTTTATGGGGGACATTTTGAAGGTACATTCATTTATACCAACAAGAGTAATGATCATCAATTCCAGAGGACTTCCTATGCAGGACAGAAAAATTGCAACGACTTGAAATTCATGTCCATCGTGTTGTCCGATTGATATGTTTTGGACACGATTGGCCCATACTATGGAAGCATCAATTATGCAACATTAACGAAGCACATTATTGAGCATTTTGATGGTCTAGATAGTTGGTTACAAGACAGTGGCAATGTCATAGTAGACTGAGGTTTAAGGGATATTTAAGTTGTCCTGGCAGACTTACGGTATGCCAATTTTGCCAGCTGGCAAGTCACAAACCGACACAGTGCAAGCAACCAATGATCGTTTGTGCACAAAAACTAGATGAGTGGTTGAATCGTACCACGGTTGTTTAAAGAGATGGATGTTTTTCAGGGACCCACTACCAACCAATTACTTCATCCATGTTATTGACAAGTCTGTCCGCATTGTTACAGGTTGTTTAAACTGCTTCAGATGACCAATATATTAGTATGACGTAGACCGGGAGCAGCGAGACATCAAGATAGCACAACACATGCTTGCACGTGTGAAAGAAGACAATCTCCTTGCAAAGAAGGCTTGAGGACGATCCATATACATGTTGCGCAGAGCAAAATCAGAATGGAAGAAGATGGAAGCATCCAACATGCCATTTCCTCAGTTGAATTTGGAATACCTGGAGACGATTGCATGCGGCATATATCAGATCAAGCTGTCGCCTGGTTACATTTCTGAGCAACAAATGTGGTGACTATGAAGTCTGGGTGTACCAGCATGAAGATGATCTTGTTCATGGACAGATTCATTCATGTTACAAGTCTCAAATCAAATATAATGATTGAATCCAGTTTGACGTGAATGATCCTATGAAATTGCATTATTGTATTTTTCCTGCAGGCAAGAGAACATGTGGTATGTATGGTCATGTTGCATCGATTCTTTACTATTTAGGACATTACATGCACATGGACAGGCAATAGTTATTGACACTTTTTCTAGACTTGGTGATGCCCAGTTCGCTCATTTATTTATAAATGATCATTATTGATAATTAATATTGGAGGAATTTTGCAGAGATGATATATTACAAGTATCGTAAAACAGTATTATCATCTTCTGACCATGCAATTTCTTGAAATATAGTAACTTTGCTGGAGCCTTTAAATGGTAATTTTACCGGTTCTCTATTTTTCTGAACTTTTCACTGTATACACTTCAGATAAGGAGCTAAATAACTTCATAAAATATTTGGTGCACTGAACACGGCAATTGGTTTTTTTTTCTTTCAGGAAAACTTATCTGATAAACTATTGAAAAATATTTTTTTTTTTTTAAAGTTCGAGATTGTTAATTTTTATTCATTAACAATATTTTAAATTCTGTAACTATATGATTTTCTTTCATATTGTCAAACTGATGCTTGTTAATAAAACTATATCATTTGGTAATGTACGATTGGTTTTAATTCTGGCATACTCCTATGGTTACGACACTAAATTGGGTCGTAGCACAGGCCATATGGACCTTTTGAATTCTTATCTCAAGAGTAGTCACTGATGAAAAGCTACAATTACCACCCACTTTTATGGTGCTTTGGCAAAATTATATTGATCCTGAAAGAGATTCATTTGCAGTAAGCGGAGCGGGACAAAAAAGCGTCAAATTCACATTTCCCCTTGGGTGAAGGGGGGGGGGGAAGGGTTAAAAAATCGAAATCAATATAATGCACAAAGGAAAATAAAATTCTTGAACATGGCTTGTTAATTAGTATAAGGTGATAGATTGATATGTACATACCGACCCCTAGGAGTCTAAACGTATCAAACTGACAAAATTTTTAACGTTTCTTCTCAAAACCGAAACTCCTTTGGAGTCTTATTAACCTTTAACTCCTTGGGAGTCCCGTTAAACTTCAACTCCTTGGATGTTTTGTTGACCTTAAACTCCTTGTGAGTCTTATTAACCCTAAACTCCTTGGGAGTCCCGTTAAACTTCAACTCCTTGGATGTTTTGTTGACCTTAAACTCCTTGGGAGTCTTATTAACCTTAAACTCCTTTGGAGTCCCGTTAAACTTCAACTCCTTGGATGTTTTGTTGACCTTAAACTCCTTGGGAGTCTTATTAACCTTAAACTCCTTGGGAGTCTAATTAACCTTAAACTCCTTGGGAGTCTTGTTAACCTTAAACTCCTTGGGAGTCTAATTAACCTGAGTCTTATTAACTTTTAACTCCTTGGGAGTCTTATTAACCCTTTACTCCTCAGGAGTCTTGATAATCTTAAACTTCTCTGCGATCTACTTTACAACAGCAACATTCTGTTCTTTGTAATCAAATATAAGTAGAGGTGCTTTGATGCCTAAAAAGACTTCTCATAACAGAGACGTTTATGATTATAAAACATTTTTTAAAAAACCAAAATTTGTTGGTTTTTATTTGTATTTGTTTCGTTTTTACTTTTAAGTTTTTATTTTGCTTAGTTTGGTTATTTTATCTTTTAATGGAGCTGCGGTACATGTGTAATTACGAGTAAAACATCACGATAAGTGGAATTTGACAATCACGCAATACACCACACCTTGTGTGAAAACACGCGAACGAAGATAGAAATTGCCGTAACGTACAACGTTTATGTACGTAACGTACCTATTTGCGGAAACTCTGCTTACATGTAGCGGCTATTTATAGAACACACAGAGGTTATAGTAAATACCTTATATGATTATATCAGTCTATATTTGATATGTGCGTAAGTTTCCCGATTAATGCATTAGTAATCATGATGTACAGATATCAGAACCCATCTATATATATATATATTTGTGTGTACATATTCATACAAATATTATTATTCAGATTTATTTACGTCCAAATGACAATAACAAGTTATTTCGGCTGCAAATAGGAGTCAGAGAATATTTATGGGCATTGCACTGACTCATGGTAACGATAAACTTCGATTCATTGATAATAAAAATTGTCGTATTTATAGCTGGCTTCTATTCTTGTCTCTTATAATACTATCGACCTGTTGTTTTTCAATTATTTTCAGATGTTTGTGTCTTGGACACGAATGAAATCGAATGTTTCTTTGAGCGACACGTACTTTTGGTTCGAGAACAACTCAAATCACATCAAGAACACGACATGAGCATTAATATTGCACCCGAAAAGATATTTTTGGTCAGAAATAATAATAAGAACTTGTGTTCAAGTTTTTTAAAGACCCTAGAACCTATATAGAACCTCATCTGTTTCAACCAGTGTTCATTTTCCTCTGTCGCCTCCTAGGTTTCAACACATCAGGCCCTTATCATCACCGACAGGTCATAGAAAGACGAAACAGATGTATGCAAATAAATATACAATAGAATACAATAGGATATTTTATGGACGCAGGCATTTAATTGCCTCTATATCCATATCATTACTGGTTTACAGTAAAAAATACATATTAGGTTATACCTCCGGTGACTGATTTATAACTGTAATTAAATTTGATCTCCCGATTTTTCCAATTATTATCTTAATTAATTTCAAACTCTACTACTGTTTTTGGATTTAATAACCGACTCAGGCAGGTCATTCCGAATATTGACGATTCTAAATGTAAAGGAATATTTTCGAACATCCATCTTGCAACGTTGCTTTTCTTGAACTTTTTTGAATTGCCTCTTGTTCTGGAGGAGGTATCAATTTGAAGTAATCCCTCTGTATTTTCTTCATCGTAGAAGTTGTTGATTATTTTAAAGACATTAAGCATGTCTCCTCTTAACCTTCGATAAATTAACGTTGGAAGCCCTATATATATTAAGAGGAGAAAGAAACGCAACTTCAGCTTAACGGTCTGATAATGATATTTATGAGCAATATGCCGAAATGTGAAATGCATTAATTAAATTTCTAATATAAGACCATCCGCCTTCAAATTTTCTGGGATTCTAAACAAATGAGGCCGCCATGAATTAGGGTGCCTAATTTATGTAAAGTTGAATAATGCAATTTTCAGAACGACCCCTAATGTCGTGTGTACCCTCCCCGAACAGCTATAATGGTGCGTGGCATGGCGTTTATAAGGACCGTCACTGTCCGTAGAGGAATGCTATTCCATTCTTTGATAAGTGTGTTGGCCAAATGGCGGAGGTTATATGGGATGTTTGCTCGATTCCGTATTCTTCTGTTTAATGCATCCCGTAAGTATTCGATTGGGGACAAAGCATGGCTATATGGGGGCCAATCAATGGAGACGATGTTCTGGGATGCAAGAATGTCTTTATAATCCTCGCAACGTGTTACATAGCGTTATCATACTGAAAGGTCAAATGGTGCCTCATAATGAAAAGCACAACATGAGGCCTCAGGATCTCATCTCGATAGCATACGGCCATTAAATTCTTGTTAATGATCACAGAAGGTGCCTTTAAACCATGAGAAATTTTCCCCAAACCATAACTGATCCAGATCTGTCGTGCCCCAGAACACAAGCATCCGCAAGACCTCTCCTCGACGCGACCTGCTATTGTGTGCTACCTCCAATGAGCATCGCGATAGCCCGTCCTCTATCAAGTTGGGATAGCCGTGACATTTTTATACAAAAAAAATATTTATTGCAAATGTATTGGCGATCACGCGTCTTGATGACAGTCAGAAATCGACACTAGTTTGAATGGAAAAGAACGCATACATATGTTGAAGCAACTCTTAATGTAATAACGGCGCTAATGTAATAATTGTTACATTAAGCGTTGCGACCGTTACGCTTAATGTAATAAACTTATTTGTAGGAGGATAGGGTAAGATGCGCTAATACTCCTCTTACTTTTATACGTCTAAGTATCTATTCAATACAAAATAGTTCACAATGAAAGAAATATAGATATAATTCCATCTTCCTGTTTAGTTCTACGTAAACTAGATGGTAGTATATCAGGCTATCTACTCCCGTCTTGCCAAGCGAATAAATATATATTCGGTGGTCAAGGTGAGACGTCAACCAAAAATTAATTCTGGTATAAATGTGATATTTACATCTTGCTTTGCATTCGCCCACATATCATCACTTACCATTCACATGATTTACAGTGATTCGGTCGGTGAAGGAATTCATCAATCTAGATGTCCCCTAGGTAAACCGGCCACTTTCACTTCGGTACAGTATCAATATAAGTGTACGGTCATGTCCGAAGTTGTTTGGATTTAAGTAAAACCTTCGCAAAAACTTTACAAAGCTATCAAATTATAACAGAACAAATTTATAATCAAACATGTTATATTGCCACAAAATCGCCATAACATACTTTATTACCAAGTTTAGTCCAACTGTAGAATCCATTACAACAAAATGTCGTTACTTACTGACAGAATCGACTTCCATTTATAATTTTCATGGTAATTCTATTCTGAAAATCGTGCCAACCACTCAATGATATGAATAATTCCAAAGAAACACTAGACGCGCTGTTTCGTGAAATCTCACTGACAGCCGCATCACTTTCTAATGAAATATCTAAGCGCAATTTGATTTCAATCGAACGAAACATACATTGTAAAAGAATGTACTAATTTAAAAAAAATGGTGAGCATTTACAATAAATCAATAATCAAGATTTCTCTATCTATGGTGACATGAGGACTATTTTTACGGCTGTTCAGTATTTGGTTAAGCGGGAAATTTAAATGGCATATTTCTGGCTACTGTTTTTTTTTATTTACTATATATATTTAAGAACGGAAATATAAATCACAAACTGATGGGGTGTACAGTTGAGATGAAGCCAATCTGGTAACAGTTAATTGTTTAGATATATATATATATATATGCATAAAAGAGCTAATGCTAATTCGACGTGTTGTTTGAAACTATCTTAATATATTTCATCTGACACTGTGATTTCAGCCTTACAGTTCACGAAAGTCTGCGTCAATACCTAGTTTATTTGTGCTGTATATTAGAATGAATACAATTTTTAAAAAAATCAGCTTTAGTTTCACATGATTAGTAATATTTCTACCTTCAGGAGGAAAAGTGGCCAAAAACCCTGAGAAGTATACAGGCAGTGTTTAGCGAACTTCTTAACGAGGGAAAATCCTACCATGTAGAGAGATGTACAGGCGCCTTTCAATGTACACAGCAATTCTATAATCTTATTTCATCTCTTGTTGGATATAAAAGATACAAACACAATTATGAGATCATTTACTTTGTATACAAGATTAAAAAAAATAAGCGTGAAAGTTTACTATGTAAAAAGATACAAGATATTGAAAACATCGCCATGAGAGTTTACAGCAACAAAGCTCGAGAGAATTTGTAGAGGCAGCTGTTACCAGAATGTGTTTGAAACTGGTTGTCGCAAAATAAATTAATATACTTAGATTATGAGTCGTCAACGGCTTTGACATTTACTAAAGTTAGTAAAAAATATTGCATCTTTCCATCGATGTATTATTTATAATTTGTATACATTGTATAAAAAAATTGCTTGAATGCCGACCCATGCACAGCTCACTAACATTTTGTGTGTGTTTTTTAATATTATCCACAAAAAGTAAAAAAAAAAAAACAAACAAACAAACAAACTTAGATAGTCAGACTACTGTTCAAGCTGCTGCACTTTGTGGCCTACTTTTCTGTTTCGTATGTTTGTGTTCCCTTTGACACCGTCCTTATTGTTATCACCTTGGTTGCTGAACATCTGTTGTCATAACTACTGAAAAAAAATAAATGTCACGAAACATCATACAGACGTTTAAAATGCCAAGCTGCTGGATTTCAGGAAATCTTTATAGTTTTTATTACACTCAGTTGCCCTCGGTAAACTGAAGCTGAAATTAAAAAAATAAGAATACCTACATTTCTGACCTATTCTTTTCACGATGACGTTAATACTGTCCTTGGTAATCAAGGCGTAACGGAAGTTAAAGAAATTTAGACCCAAAAACCGAATTTTGGTGTAAAACGTTGCACGCGAAGTGACGTGTTCAAAGCGAAGATCTAAAGGTGTTGCCTAGTGACCATTTATTTCATGCATGGAATACATTCCTTGACATTCATACCAGTATGAATACAATAGGTGTAATGCAATACGAAACTGACATCAGGTGTGAAAATAATTTTTGTCAGCGGGTTTCATCCGTTTACACAAACATGGAATGATATATTTCTAAAGTTCTTTTAATCTCTGTTTGAACTAACAGACAGTCTGTAAGATATTTTTAGATAAAACTTACAACCAAATATTCCTTTAAGAATAGAAAACTGCGTTCGTGTGTTTTTTAATCAGAACATATTCCGAGTCTGACGTCATACAATATTGATCGGTAACCAGTCATTGAAATTACGACGGAATTCTCCAGGAGCCTGAACTGACAACTTTCTGGAAAATACCTCACAGAGAATAACAATCCAACAGCTCATAATCATGAACCAACCAGTAAGTTTCACTAAACAGAGCTGTATTTTGGCGAGGATGAAGAAACATTCACCTCCTTTGTTCTCCTCCAAGCCAAAATACAGCTTATATTTTAAGACACTGACCGTGTATTCTATATGTCCTGCAACATTTATTGAAAATTCGAAACTTCAACAGTTGTTGTTCAACACTCGTTTACCTGATGTTTACTATATGCTAAATTTTGTTTTAACGACGTATTCTACGCCAACATAATTGCTCCGCGCGAAAATATACTTCCAAACTACAAACGCTTTACCAGCAGTTTTTTTTTTCATTTCCGAAGTAAACTTGTTCAATACAAGAAATAAAATCACTTACTGAAAAAAGCAAATTACTGCACGTGCTAAGAACAGCTCTTTTCCATCACGGCCGAATACCGCCAAACTTTATGTGACAAGTGTATTTCGACAATGAATGCTCCAGTTGCAGGATACAGACATTTACATCAGCGTTGCTCAGTCTCTAGATCAAGCTTTACTTACTTTGTATTTACCTTTATTTACGTCTGTCGATTATGTTATTGCACATAATGAGCAATTGGATTGGACACAAGTTTTACAACTTATATAAAGCCATTTCCGAACATATGAATACACACACATTATATCTGCAAGATGGCAGTAGGATATAATAACAATGAAACATAAAAAAAAATGAACGAGAGAGAGAGAGAGAGAGAGAGAGAGAGAGAGAGAGAGAGAGAGAGAGAGAGAGAGAGAGAGAGAGAGAGAGAGAGAGAGAGAGCTTTGAATCTAACTACACAAACTAAACATTGAAAAACAAATATTTGAAAGTTACAACGGTATCTGAGAAGTTTTTCTTTGTCTTGTAGAAGATGCTCCTCCAAGACTACAAATGACACACAAGCCTAAAATTTCGGAATAGGCGACTGAAGAAAACATAAAATGATTGAAAGAAGTGTCATAAAATCTACATGGGGAGGGGTTCCATATTTCAATGAATTTCGTAAGTGTCATAATCTAATAATTTTCTGTTCTGAACCGTGACACCATTCGAGTGTTTACCGCCTGCAATCTCGTGGATTGTGCAAAAGAAACAGAAGTGAATACCATATTTTAATACAAATTTAGATAAGATACAGTAGAGCCAAACAATGAATTAAACTGTATAAATAACGTGTTTGAACAGGACAGCGTTGAATACCCCCAAAATGTTACATAAATACCGTTCGTTAGATGATGTAAGTGTTTGTGACATTATCAGATCACAATGAATTGACGTTAAATTATTCATAATGCAAAAAATATGTATAGAGTCATAATTATGGTGTTCAAAAAGTCTTACTGGTATGATGTGAGGTATCAAATTCATTTGCATGATATACAATCTAACAGGAATCTGTCAGCTCGTGTTACATACATCTCACATGAATAAGAAATCCGGCCAAGATTAGCTTAATTTTACAATGCTTGGTGAACATGTCTGGGTTGACCTTTGACCCCCTGAGGTATCGATCAATGTTGCGGGATGTCAAACTCGAGCAAAGAGTTATGTCGTGGGCGGGATATTTCCTAGGGCTGCATGGATCTGCCCGTATTCTTCACTACTCCTACTCTACTTGGCGGCAGCAAATATATACAATCAAAGCATTTTATCACATTGTCTTGTTTACTAGAGGGGTTCTTGCCTGGAAACATGTCAATATCTTGTACTAATTCAGTTGAAAAGCAATGTATCGACTGCACATCAATAGCTATTTGGTTCAAGTATCATCAACCTATTGCAAATCCAATCAATTGTCGGCTGCCCTGGCAGACGACACAAAAGCATCCAACTGAATGAAATGAATCACTCTGACGTCACACGCAATCACCGTATTGACGTCAGCAGAAGTTGTTTGTATTAACGCCAGCAAACGATGTTTGGGCTTGGGTGCTTCATAAAGTCACTCGCAAATGGCTTAAATGTCAGAGGGTCGCCCATAAAAGCAAGCCGGCTTTTTATCTTTCAAGATAATTCATATTCTTCCTCATTTCTGCGTTCATAAAAGTCGTCAGCAAATTTCACTTGCATGAGAGTATTTGCACACTACCACACATAACTGACTCTTTAATCCTTCAAAATACACTGTGTACATATCCCCTAGTTCAAACAATATCAATTACTACATTATTAGAAGAATACAATCGGGTATCAACACAAAGTGATGTTATAAAGTTTGTTTATCACACCAGTATACTCATACAGTTTAAACATCAACAGAATTATGTTATTTATACACTAAAAATAAACCATGCCACTTTGAAGAGAACGGAAGGAGAAACATTTAAGAATATAATCAAATAGGATATTCCTTCATGTTTATTACGTCAACATCTAACTAGGTTTATAAATTATATAAAATCTTTTCTTCTTAGTAAAAACAAACAGGCCTTGTATCTTCTTCAGCTGAGGCATTCTTACCACGTATTGAGTTAAGCTCATCACTACTAGTTACACTGACATAAAATTTAGTCTGATTAAGACGATTGTCTGTTTTTTTTCTTTTACACAAGGCTACGTCTTATAGAAAAAGCTGATATTGTTTTGGTTTTTTTCAACCGAGGAAATATCTAAACGCTGCATATACGTCTATCTTAATTGATAATTGAGCATATTGAGCATTGAGCATATTGAGTGCGACATTTTAGGAATGACTGACAGGAAAAATGTTGAAATTGATGGTTAGCTGCAATAACAGATGTCAAAAATATCACAATATTAGTTTAAACAATGAAACGCAACAATTTCGAAATGGTAAGCGTGTTTATTTATTTATTCATTTATATCTATTCATATTTGTTTACATTTATATATATTGATTTTATTTACTTGTTTATTTATTTCATACTTGAACAGATTCTGTACATATACATTACTAGAAAATTCGTCCGCTGAAAGGCCGAAAACCCGTTAGATAAATAAATAGATAAATTGAAAAATAGCAAAACTGAATATTATTTGGTCGATTGTCGTCCTTGAGAAAACCTGCTTATATGCCTATCGTTGAACACATTACATCTTTCCCCTTTAATATAGGATCATACCAGCACAGAGAAAATTATATCAAACATAACTGTCTGATTCTACTATAAAGAAAAGCCCCTACTTCGTTGAGCACGTTAAAGGAAAATTACCCCACTCCCCCGAGAAACTTTACGGTGCTATTAGTGATCACCGTCAGGCCTTGGACGGGTTTTGTACGGCTTCAGCAATTTATTGGCCTTCACATTTCCTTTAACAGTAACGGATATATATGTGTGTGTACGCGATAACAAGACCTTTCACTGACAATAAGATCAGTAACACAGGACACAGACAAAATCGTCTGTCGAAGTGAAACAAAGGAAATGGTGAAACGACCACCGAAATTAAATGTAATCGGAGATAGACAATACAAAAACATCAGCAATATATTCTTATGGGAAATGACTTCCGGAAAATTGTGTTTGATAAATTACAAATCTTTGTTATTGCAGGTAGTAGACATTGCCAGTGGACTTTAGCCCTCGAGGTTTGCCGTAGCCTGCAAACAAGGTTTTAATTTGTTCGAATACGACACACGGCATACATGTGCTTGATGTTCTTTCGAAGACTACAAAGAAAACCATTTGAATGCAAATTGAGAATGAGAAACTACATCATACACCTATTTCGTGCTTCTTGGACTCGTTAGTGATGCTCAGGGCAGGATAGGAGTCGACTGAGACAAGCCAAAATTGATCGAAAGAAATGTACAACAGGTTGGGAACATTCAAAATCATTCAAAACTGAAATACATAAAGTTTATTGAACCTCCCCATCTTGTCCTGACATTCATTTTGATACATTTTGGATGTTTTCTTTATCTTAGCCTTCATTAGTTAAAACCACATCGACACTGGAAGGCAGAAATAGTTCTACAACGCAGTTTGCTTCATGATTTGACTATATCTAATATATTTCTTAATTCTTATCGCGAGGTGTCTTTCACTGGTGTGTTGTTTTACAGTATTTATATTCTATGGTTTGCGAAGCCTAGTTACTATCTTTTTCCAGTTATTCTGGTATTCACAGTTAGTCGATGTGTCTGTCTTCTGTCTATTCGTCACACTCTTAATGCCAGATGCTAATGAAACATCACAGATATATTTAACATTCTTACACCTTGATCAATAACACTATAGTTGTAATCCGTCATTAATTCAGGTTACTGCTACAATAGACTTTAGCCAACAAGTTCCATCATGGTCATAATACGTCTCTCGCAAAAAAAGTGATTAATGTAACTGTTTGATCTTAACTTTTGTGTTAGCATCAATTAGGAATCGCTATGTAAAGGTCGATTTTAAGGTCATCAGACTCATCGTGTTTCGTCCGTCGACATGAGCCGTCCACCGTGCGTAAACTTTTTTATATTTTATACTACTTCTCATGCTTCACCAGTTGGATTGAGCTGAAACTTGCCTTATTTTTAGGGTTTGTATGACATCCATAATGACCGCAATTGCCGTAATCTTTGATAAAAATAGACTTCTTCTCAAGTTCCGCTGATGCCATAGAGCTGAAAATGGATGGAGATGTTAAGGAGGGGGAGGGGGGGGGCGACGGAGTATTGTTCTTTTTTGGCCTCGTCAGAAGTTTTATATGTCAGTATGCTTTATCTGAACCATGCCCATTCACCTGAAATGATGCTGAGATGTTCCAGACTAAGGGTTGGTCCGAAATTAAATATGGCCGCCATACTGAAAAAAAACACATTCTAAAACTTCACGATTCCACTGGTGGCATTGAAATAAGGAACTTTTTCTATTTACTGCTCATACATACTGAACTACTAAATCAAGTCATAATTTCCAGCTACTACCGCTGATGTTACATTATATATAGGTCTTGATGGTCAGATGGCCGTTAATGCCCTTTGTTTCGATGGCTCATATCTTTGCGGATTTGTCAGAAGCTCGAAGTAAAATTGATGCATTTTCACGGAAACCGTGAAACGTATGGAATACTGTAGTGAAATATCGATCTTTTCCTACAATGAATCCACTATGGACAGGTTTCCACCAAGCTGTATTATAAGCGTGATGATTTCAATTTCACTAATGTGGATACGTTTCTGGATAGCAGTATCCCTATCGTGTTTATATGCTACAGTTGATTCGATATTCAAGGGCCTGTTCCATTTATCACGATTTTCGCGCAAGAAGTCGTCAACTGACTGACAACTCGTAACACAGGTTTTCAAAAGATGCAGATTGGTTAAACTTATAGAGAAGTTTCATAGTCGTCAAAGTGATTTCATTACAAATTTTTTTATTTCTTTGTGCGATATGAAACTGGATGTGTTTGATGCACGTTAGTTTGCCTGCGGGTATCGTAGATGAAGCAGACACGTACTCTTCCGGAACACCTGGTTTTATTCTCCTTGTACTTTTTCAGATGACTCCATGTAAATATTTTTTGTTCATATTTTGCCCTTTCTAATTGAATCTAGGTTTGAATTATGATTTTGTTGACATGTTGATTTTTTTCAAGGTTTCATAGCATTCTCGAAAATAGTGAAAATTTAATCTCTCGAAAATAGTAATGCATTGACCCCAAAATGAAAACCATGAAGAAAAGGAAGGCGACGATACGATTTCTTTGTCTTCGACCCTCCAACAAATTGAAGGGCGATTGAACTGTTTAATCAGCATGACTTGCCCGACCTGACTTAATCATGACAATGAACACCAACATAATAGTAAATGTATGCACTGAAAAAGAAAACATGACGACATTTGATCGAAAGGAATTTATTGTAAGGAAATTGTCATTGTTTTACATATCTATTTATAATAGTTTGGATAACGTATATTTTATTGTAGTTTTAGAAACATAATTAAAATTCACGGGCCTATTAATGGAAAGAAAACGCATATTTCTTTACATTTTGCAATAACTATCTTTATTGAGTACTGTAACTCGTTTAAAAATATCTAAGTCAAAGGGGTTTTTTTTCAAATTATGTGCTGTCTTGAGTTGTTATATATCTCGTGTTCCAAACTGAAATATTACCGTTTAAGACTACCAATTCAAGTCATTTGCGTATACTCAATATGTAAACAAGAGTGTCCAAATGTATTTTTGGACCATGTATATTTATGTACGTTACTAAAATAGATTATTGTGCGTCACTTTGAAAGTATGTTATTGCCATAGAAACGCATAATAAATCTTTAGGAATACGTTTACATGAGAATTCAAGAAACGTTGGTAATAGCATAGTTATTTACTTCCAAACATGAATGTTGACCGCTTCCTAACAAAGGCACGTAACTCATATATATAACAAGAATTATTTCGAATCCGTAGGGGGCGTTATACAAGACTTTCTATTTAATTTAAGTTTTTTTTCTTAAAATGAAATAGTCTTGCTGGTTTTCAACCACGCACTCATTTATCGAGATTTTAAACGGCTACGTGTATTGACATTTTCAGGGAACAGCGACATTTAAATGGGGCAGAGACAGATTAGCTGCTGGCCTGAACGCCTACAGCTTTCCTATAAATTTGAGAATTCCAAAATGTCGTTGCTGAAACTGAAATATAACGCTGTTTCCTCGTCAGTGATACCGATCGATGGAAACGAATTTAACGGCTAAGCTTAACGTAAAACTTCAAAGCTGTAATCACATTTCCTTGGTAAGCCTTATAGGGTATGTATCATTTGTTTGCATAGCCAACATTCCCCGTATAATCGGTATAAATGAGAAAGCATTTATTATATCAAATTTAATGTGAAGTTTACTGCGTATGGAAAATAAGATAATAATGGTGAATTTTATTGAAGATTTTAGCATTCGGGTGACAAATTAAAAGTTGGTTACCTCACATGTTGGAATTACTCTTATCTTATACAAGATATATGATGCTATGGTTAAATTGAAATGGTAAAAGTCGCATCCAACAGATTTAAAATTGTAATATTTTTTTTCCTTTGTGGTTTTGTTTCGGATTGGTTTGGAATGATTCATCAATATCCTTTTTCTTAAACCTAATTTCAGCAGCCTCCACCTCCCCTACCTGTCTAATTAAAACCAGATTTCTCATTGCACTTAGTTCTTTGAGATCTGATGGAACTCCTTTGGAGTTGTCATTCCTGTGACCTTTTCTAATTAGAATAGGCCCATTCATTCATTATCCACTAATCAGATTGCTCTATCTTGGATTATCAAAAATCCATGTTAATTAAACGAAGCGATGAGATGGGCTATGGTGTCTCTGAAACACAGATTCTAGGAAGGGGCAAAATTTCTGTTCGCGCACTTTGCCATGATTGTTTTGTTAGTAAAGCTCGTTCGACAACCCTTAGGTGCTTTCCAATAATTCCTCATGCGGAACCCTCCGCATTCTACTGTTCGTTACCTGTCGTTTCGTAATCGGCAGATGAACGTAGAATCATCGAAGCGACTGATCCTATAGATCGTCATTCAACTAGCTACAGGAAAGGTCAGAAAAGGTCACAAAAGAGCTGCCTTTGATAGCAAGGTTAAAACAGTGCGAAGGAAACATGAGTTACAGGAGAGAGCTGTGTGATGTTGTTTAACCATTATTTGGAAAATATTGTAACTGATATTGAATTCTATAGAAAATGTACTATTAATTTGTTGTCTTCTGCACGATCTATTGAGCTCCGCTTGTTGGCTTCATTCACGAAGACTTGCCATAAAACTGCATGCTACGTCTAAATTCTTAAGAATCCTATAGCGGTTCAGGAAAAAATCACTCACGTTCTTTCAAATGATCTAATACTAAAACTGACAAAAAGTACTCAGTTGTGCCGTTAGTGTACATTTCATCGATTTGTATTAATTGATTGTAATTTAATTTGTCTTCAACGTTTGATGAGGGTTCAAAACAGTTACACCAACTTATACATTTAAATTCTTTATTAATAGTCTTCTTTTGGAGATATCAGTTGAGTCAGGTTTGAGTTGGGCTTACTGAAGTTTTTGCTCAAACCATTCTTTTCAACAAGCGGGATGTATTGAGATACTTTTGGTTTATTGGGGTTAAATTTCTTATCAACGTTGATATATGATAATGCCGTGGCAATCATAAATGATAGTGTCACTCAATGTGCTAACTTGTCGTTAGCGGCGATGTAAAGACAAGCAGTGTGCATGAAGTACCATTCTTCGTTGGTCACGGTCTGGGAACAGAACCTGACGTCTTCCTCGGCTGGCGATCATCACTAAGATAATAAGAGGTTTTACCCAGGCAAGCGTGAGGAGGGCAGAGTATGGAGTAAAGAGAAGAGATGATAATTCCAAATTCAGTTGCTTTTTATTGCGCTTTGTGCTTTGTTTTAAAAATAGACATCTTCATTGACACCAGAAAGTATCTGACAGACAGATAGAGGCGATGACCCTTAACATCATTGATGAGTCCCATAACAACTAAACAGCTGCATAATACATTTCAATCCATTACAAGTATTTGGCTGCCTATACTTAATATAAATTTGTATTGAAATGTACTTACCAATTCCTGTTCGCTTCTGCACTATTTTCGTGATGAATAATCGTTTTATTTCATGGAGCACGAGTAAAGAGCACCTGTCCGGAAAACCATACCATGTTTGCAAGCACACGTGTGTGTCAACCCCTGCTGATTGTATCTGTGTATCTTATACCTGAACGTAGTCTAGATTGGTCCCTTGTATGACATCACTCAAGTGATGATCGTTAGAAATATAATATTTTGTGCTCACTCAGTTGAAAATAATACACAGCTGTGTCTCCATTTATCGTGAAAATTACCGACAAGCTTGAATAAGATTTTTAAAAAGAAAGAAATCGAAAGAAATGTCGATGTCAGCCAGCTCAACCTGTGTCGTCAGAGCAGTTTAAGCACGTCTCAGACGAAACTGGTTTGTCCCGGTCAGGGTAAAGACAATTGTTTGTGGTCAGAGAAGTTATGACAGAATACCAGCATATTATCTATGTAGTCACGATCGAATGTACTCAGTGCAAGATAAAGGGTTTCTAATTAGAAGAAGGGTTATTTGGGATCTGGAGATCACGGAAGATGTGCTTCCAAACATGTCCATGGATACTTCGGCATACATGTATTATTGTACTAAAAGTCGTGCAAGGTCAGCTTAAAATATTTATCATGTAAGAGCCTTGTCGTTTGAATAAACCACAGATGTTGCTTAACGATAAGACGATGTCATTACATACCAGTACTATAAACACAATATAGATATAACTTATATATGCTCGACTGGCATAAATGTTGAATTGATATGAACGCCAGCAAAAAATAATTAAAAATTTCAAATCTTTCGCGTAATTCTTGAATCGGGATTTTTGTGGCGATCATATACCATCATCAATTTTTTTGGAAAAAAATAGACTCTCCCGAGAATTGAAAAAATAGGCTCTCCCGAGATTTACAGATTGTTTTTATATGTTTGTAGTGTTATTTTATAAGTGCAAATTACAAACTTGAACCGAACACGTTGTACCTCTACTTACGATATATCACGACAATACGTTTATATAGTAGGAACCCGACGCTCTATTCCATGCTAGATATCAAATTTTAGAACAAACAATTAAATTTTCAAATCCCATGAAACGTTTTAAGATTTACGACTCTGTTCAGGAAATGAAGCATTCAATTACCGCCTTTAAAATAATATTTATTCGTTTTGAGTAACAACTAAATCTGATGTGTTTATACCACTGAAAGGAAATTTCGTAATCATCACGCCCCCGTAAATCGATTTCGTAAATAGTATGTGGTATTTTTCTTTCTTGTACGTTTAATCTATTAAAGATTAAAAAATACAATTTATAGTGGTCATTCGGTGGAAAATAACATACTTCAAGAAAAAAAATGTTTTTAATTATTTATTGAAATGAAGTCTACACCATTAACGAGAAAAAACGGGAGTTATCTACCGTGAACTTATCGGATTATAGTAAACCGGTCTCAACATGTACAAAGAATTTCACGACATGTGGGTTTGTACTCCTACAAAGCATATGACACATCTGTAAGCAATTTGCATCCACGTCAATTACAATATGCTAACTCTATCCTGTGCATCAATAGGTTTTATGTTTGCTTTTTTTCCCGAACTTTGTGTCCACAGATAGAGCACCACAGCATGTGCCACTTCAAAGTGCCCTTTAGTTAAATGCCAGTTTTGTTCTTATGTTCTTGTACAGTAGTTCATGTACAACACGTGTAATGTCAGTTTACACTAGTATATTGTACTGATTGGCTCACAGTAGTTCATGTACAATACGTGTAATGTCAGTTTACACTAGTATATTGTACTGATTGGTTCACAGTAGTTCATGTACAACACGTGTAATGTCAGTTTACACTAGTATATTGTACTGATTGGTTCACAGTAGTTCATGTACAACACGTGTAATGTCAGTTTACACTAGTATATTGTATTGATTGGTTCACAGTAGTTCATGTACAACACGTGTAATGTCAGTATACACCAGTATATTGTACTGATTGGTTCACAGTAGTTCATGTACAACACGTGTAACGTCAGTATACACCAAAGTGTATTTATTGGTTCACAGTAGTATATTGTATACTGATTGGTTCACAGTAGTTCATGTACAACGCGTGTAATGTCAGTATACACTAGTATATTGTATTGATTGGTTCACAGTAGTTCATGTACAACACGTGTAATGTCAGTATACACTAGTATATTGTACTGATTGGTTCACAGTAGTTCATGTACAACACGTGTAATGTCAGTATACACTAGTGTATTGTACTGATTGGTTCACAGTAGTTCATGTACAACACGTGTAATGTCAGTTTACACGAGTGTTATTGTACTGATTGGCTCACAGTAGTTCATGTACAACACGTGTAATGTCAGTATACACCAAAGTGTATTGTATTGATTGGTTCACAGTAGTTCATGTACAACGCGTGTAATGTCAGTATACACTAGTGTATTGTATTGATTGGTTCACAGTAGTTCATGTACAACACGTGTAACGTCAGTATACACCAAAGTGTATTGTATTGATTGGTTCACAGTAGTTCATGTACAACACGTGTAACGTCAGTATACACTAGTGTATTGTACTGATTGGTTCACAGTAGTTCATGTACAACACGTGTAATGTCAGTATACACTAGTATATTGTATTGATTGGTTCACAGTAGTTCATGTACAACGCGTGTAATGTCAGTATACACCAAAGTGTATTGTATTGATTGGTTCACAGTAGTTCATGTACAACGCGTGTAATGTCAGTTTACACGAGTTTTATTGTACTGATTGGTTCACAGTAGTTCATGTACAACACGTGTAACGTCAGTATACACTAGTGTATTGAACTGATTGGTTCACAGTAGTTCATGTACAACACGTGTAATGTCAGTTTACACGAGTGTTATTGTACTGATTGGCTCACAGTAGTTCATGTACAACACGTGTAATGTCATTTTACACTAGTATATTGTACTGATTGGCTCACAGTAGTTCATGTACAACACGTGTAATGTCAGTATACACTAGTATATTGTACTGATTGGCTCACAGTAGTTCATGTACAACACGTGTAATGTCAGTTTACACTAGTATATTGTACTGATTGGCTCACAGTAGTTCATGTACAACACGTGTAATGTCAGTATACACTAGTGTATTGAACTGATTGGCTCACAGTAGTTCATGTACAACACGTGTAATGTCAGTTTACACTAGTGTATTGTACTGATTGGCTCACAGTAGTTCATGTACAACACGTGTAACGTCAGTATACACTAGTGTATTGTACTGATTGGTTCACAGTAGTTCATGTACAACACGTGTAATGTCAGTTTACACTAGTGTATTGAACTGACTGGCTCACAGTAGTTCATGTACAACACGTGTAACGTCAGTATACACGAGTTTTATTGTACTGATTGGTTCACAGTAGTTCATGTACAACACGTGTAATGTCAGTTTACACTAGTGTATTGAACTGACTGGCTCACAGTAGTTCATGTACAACACGTGTAACGTCAGTATACACTAGTATATTGTATTGATTGGTTCACAGTAGTTCATGTACAACACGTGTAATGTCATTTTACACTAGTATATTGTACTGATTGGTTCACAGTAGTTCATGTACAACACGTGTAATGTCAGTTTACACTAGTGTATTGAACTGACTGGCTCACAGTAGTTCATGTACAACACGTGTAATATCAGTATACACTAGTATATTGTACTGATTGGCTCACAGTAGTTCATGTACAACACGTGTAATGTCAGTTTACACTAGTGTATTGAACTGACTGGCTCACAGTAGTTCATGTACAACACGTGTAACGTCAGTATACACTAGTATATTGTATTGATTGGTTCACAGTAGTTCATGTACAACACGTGTAATGTCAGTATACACTAGTGTATTGTACTGATTGGTTCACAGTAGTTCATGTACAACACGTGTAATGTCAGTATATATTAGTGTTATTGTACTGATTGGTTCACAGTAGTTCATGTACAACACGTGTAATGTCAGTTTACACGAGTTTTATTGTACTGATTGGTTCACAGTACTTCATGTACAACGCGTGTAATGTCAGTATACACCAAAGTGTATTGTATTGATTGGTTCACAGTAGTTCATGTACAACACGTGTAATGTCAGTTTACACTAGTATATTGTATTGATTGGTTCACAGTAGTTCATGTACAACACGTGTAATGTCAGTATATATTAGTGTTATTGTACTGATTGGTTCACAGTACTTCATGTACAACACGTGTAATGTAGGTTTACACGAGTGTTATTGTACTGATTGGTTCACAGTACTTCATGTACAACACGTGTAATATCAGTTTACACCAAAGTGTATTGTATTGATTGGTTCACAGTAGTTCATGTACAACACGTGTAATGTCAGATTACACTAGTATATTGTATTGATTGGTTCACAGTAGTTCATGTACAACACGTGTAATGTCAGTTTACACTAGTATATTGTATTGATTGGTTCACAGTAGTTCATGTACAACACGTGTAATGTCAGTATACACTAGTGTATTGTACTGATTGGTTCACAGTAGTTCATGTACAACACGTGTAATGTCAGTATATATTAGTGTTATTGTACTGATTGGTTCACAGTACTTCATGTACAACACGTGTAATGTCAGTTTACACGAGTGTTATTGTACTGATTGGTTCACAGTACTTCATGTACAACACGTGTAATGTCAGTTTACACGAGTGTTATTGTACTGATTGGTTCACAGTAGTTCATGTACAACACGTGTAATGTCAGTTTACTTTCAGTATGTCATTCCCTAACATTACACGATTTATCTTATCACTTCCTTAGAAATAATTAGGTTTGTATGCGAAGCTATTATACAGTATCACTTTTAAGCGTAGGCTTACCTAGAAACCATCCCATTAATTGAACTACATTTAAACAAAATTTAAAACTAGTCAACTTGAAATTCTGTACTTATCTGCAAGAGCTTAAAGGAAAGATGCAGAAATGAATTACACCTTTCAAAACTAATAGAGATTCCATGGCCAAGTAATTAATTAAATAGCATCATCCGGCTTTTTCATCTTTCTAGCACTCGGTATTGAAAGGGTGTAAAACTTTATGAGGAAAGCGGAGAACATTAGAATTGAACGATTTCAATAAGATAGTAAAGGTGTTGATGTGCACAAAACCTGTAATTCAAAGAACGTCATGGACATGTGTACTATTAATGTTGTAGTTTCTGAAGGATTATTTTTTCGTTATTTTCGTGGAAGGAATATGTGAAAATCATATGAATTAATATGAATTTAACAAGGAATATCATTGTGCTGGTCACTTCTGTTTTTAAACATCATATCCGAGTTGCTTGGGAAAAAACCAACAAGCAAAAGAACAAACAAAAAATAAAAAAGAAACCAAACAGACAAAAGAAAAAAAGCAACAAATAAACAGTAAACATTTGCGAACTGAACCACTATTTAAACCCATGAAAACGTGATATGTAGGGTAAACTTCTATCTGAAACCTCTTTTATGTTCAGCCATTTACCTTACTGCTTGTATGATTAAAGTACAATTGAGATGATGTGTCACACTACACATTCGTGACAGCTGACTTTACCAAGTAGACAAATCCTTGCTATAAGTGAGCTGTTTCAATTAAACATGCAGATCACATCACGACACGATTTATTTATACCATGTTTTCAACATCAGAAACAGGTGTTCTCGAGATCTGGAACAAATAGCTTTCACATACTATTAAGTACAAAAGCAAGTTTTTCAATATTGTGTTTTATGTCTCTCATTGTCTTCATTTCAGCAAATATATGAAGGCGTGAATGTTATTTGTAAGCACTCTAAATGCCAGTCGGGAATATCTTAAAATAAATGGGCCCTTCAGAACGAGCACGTTTTTGCGAAAAGCTCCATTCCTACCCATTAGCTTACAAAGATTGAACCTAGCAACGTGGTTACTGGTAAACAAACTGGCATTGTCTTAATGTAGACTATTTAGCTTGCTGGTTGTGTCATGATGAGTTTTCTTAAGGTAGCTGGTGCCTGATTTACTGAACAATATACAGAAGGGCCATCGTATGCCACAGAGCAATTAGGATAAAGAGTCTTGACTAAAGACACGTCCACCACAGCACAGAGTTGTGGTAGACCACGAATAAAGCAAAGACCAAGTCATTAATTGTTTGTCGGTGTTTGCCATATATATCAGCAATGGCCGAGAGTGTCAATATATTCTTGTTCCGTTCCAAAACAACATAGAGTGCAAGAAACACAAAATGATCATTTCACGCAATCGTTTAGATAATGCTTTCCAACAAAGTGTCACTCCAGATTAGCATTCGGTTTCCAGAAATCAGAAGAGCATGTAAGATTCATTAGCCGAACCAAAGGATTCAACCTCATATCAATCGCTTCATTAGGCTTATGATATGTGGTAGCGTCTACTGATTCCTGTCCACGCCCTGTCAAGACATATGTATTGTCACTTCTATCAGTTTGATATCCTGAGGTAGTGAGGTCTTATGGTTGATGTGACCTCCAACAGACAAGCATCTAGTTTTACTATGTTGTTATTCGCCACATTTGAACTAGTATTTTTCCCTGGTAGTCCAATTAATTGATCCTGGCCCCAGGGGCCACTAGCAAAGGATGATATTGAACATTTATCTATGAACGTTAAACATCGTCTCATTGTTTCCAAGCCTGCTTGCTGCAACAAGATACATGCAGTTCCCGCTTACAGTTGCTAACCTCTTGGTTCATGATGTTGTCAAATGAGTACCGTGAAACCGCGCTATTAAGACCACTTTGGGGTTTGGGGACTGGACAAATGTTGTCTTAATAGCGAGGTGGTCTTAATAGTGAGGTGGACCAAATTGACCGTAAAGAACCATAACTCTATTTAAAATAAAGACTTTATATATATCATCACTCAGTACAATACCTTTGTCTTTTTACTTAAAAAGGGTGTGCAGTGTGCTCTGGACAGCCACCTCTTGTATTATTAACTTGGTTGGTTAAGATTATCATTTCACGGTATAGGTACAAGACCGTCAAATAAGGAGAACTGATTCTTAAGTTATAGACCACGATAAAAAAAAGAGAGAGTTGAGTTGTTTAGCAATATAAAGAATATAGCGCTTGTTCCACATAGCTCCTTGGTAAGATGGTGGTTGTGTGTCATAACAGGAAACATGTTTATTTATTGTGTTGGCGATAAATAATAGACAAATACCAACATGTCAACATAATCATAATTCAAACCCAAATTCAATAAACTAGGGCAAAATATGAACAAAAGGAAGATCTACCTGGATACTCCTGAAGAATTGAAAGGAGAATAAGATCAGGTGTTGTCGAAGACAGTAAGTGTCTTCAGCTTAATGGACGACACTCGCCGTGTAATTCTTGGTCAATCCAAGTAAGTTATGTCAGGTTCTCAAATCAACATGCAAACTAACCAGTATTAGACATTTATTATGGGTCTCACGATAGGCGCATTTTCGCTGCATATCTTTTTTCGATAGAAATAACAAATTATATTGTAGACAGAGTGATGAGAAAATATTTCAAATTGTACGCAATATTTTCCTATATACTTCATTAACGGTCAGCTTAGCAATGTGTATTATACGTAGTAACGCAGATCAACTATCTATTGTTTCAGAAAGGAAAGGATGGCGTCAAACTACCTAGTGAGCACTCACCTGTTGTGTGACTATAATTGATTATTTACCAATGTTTTATGCTCTCATTGCATGTTAAATTCCTACAGGCTGTGGGCTTAGAATGACCAGCAATGTTTATGTCATCTAATGTCATTTAAACTACCTTTACGTATACACATGAATATCCTTTCTACCTGTTTAAGATATTAAATAATAAGATTTTCTTTTTTATCATCACCATCTCATCACCATTCTACGCTTGGGGAATGCTCTACCCACGACCACCGCCTTCAGGTCTAACGTAGGATTGTCGTTCTACATATGACACGTTTAAGTCCATGTGATTACTGGCACTGTTCAGAACATATACACGTGATACGCTTTTTTCTAAAAAAAAAACTATCCAATATTGAAAGTTTAAGAAATTGATTGAAATGTTCGTGCTCGTCACAATCTATATCTATTATATTTTCATATATGCTTCAGTCGATATTTACTCCCCAATCTTGCCTTCTAGATTTCAACTTTTTATGACCCCCAGCATCACCAACACTTCTTAACAGGACGTTACAGCTGTAACGTTGCAGAAGTTTTATCCAGTATTTGGCTATATGCTGTCTATGTTGTAAGATTTCATGGAAAGATGTACAAGTCTTCCTTTAAAGACTAGTTCCAGAGGTTTGTCATTACTCTGCTAATTACGTTCAAATTTATACGACTATACTACACCTTGTTTTAACCATCAAATATTGAAGATTAGCAAAACTTACTTGATTATCGGGAAGTACATAGCTAGATATATTTCAATATTTGTTGTTTCGACCGATTGTGAATCTCAAATTTCGCCTTCGAGATTTCAACATTTCACAACCCTACAATCCATGGCGAGCCGGAGAATAGCGAAACAGCTGCATTGATAAAGTTTAATTAATAATTTGGAATTTCTCTACCTTACACTGAATTTGCCTTTGCTACAACTCTTTGATAACACAGCGATAGTCATACAGCTAAATCGTACCGATCAAAATCAGTGAAAAAACAACATTTGTTGAAGAGGAAAGAAAAACACATAAAATGCAACAGTAAAAGCAAGGCATCGTTAATTTAATTTATCCATATGTTCCTAAAGGAAAATGGAAACAATATGAAAAACAGAAGATATAAATAAGATATGTCATAAAAATGCGGTATAAATAATATATGTAATAAAAAGCGACATTGAGAAAAAGCTCAAGCAATATAAATGGGAGATGGGGATGGCGGGTTTTTGGGCAGATGTCTGGAACGCTGACTTGAGTCACTCAGGCTTAACTATTGGTATATTTTTAATTGCTTCAAGGTAATAAATTGCAATCATCATATGACATATAAGCTATGCATTCACTTAAAATGCACCATGTCAGACTATGCTTATACGATCACAAGCTGTGATTCTACTCTACTTCAAAAGTGACTCTCTCTCCTCCCCCCCCCCCCCCCCCCCCCCCCTCTCTCTCTCTCTCTCTCTCTCTCTCTCTTACCACCAGGTGACAACACACATATGCATGTTAAGGTAGGTATTACGTTAACCTCCATGTATTTTATAAATAGGTTTTTTAACACGACTGCAGCAATGATTAATTGGTCTTACTAAATACATCGTATTCGAATTTAACAACGAGAGAACAAATAACAGTTCGTGGAACTTATGAGTCATACATATAGCTTATAATATATTAATAACGTAGTCTTTGATAGAAAACAGATGTTTACATAATAGACTGTCATCTTGCTATCAAACAGTTCTTACTCTGCATGATAATTCAAACAAAAATGGCTGTTGCAGAAAAACCATCGCAATTGCTCTCTGAAAACATTTGCAAGATACCTTCTGTCGGAGATGTGCTGGGTGATCTCTCTGTGGAATCGTCTCTAATTTCTTGGGTTTTAAGTAAAAAAAAGTGACAGGCTCCGAGCTTTGCTTGTCATCATAATTCACTATTGTAAACAATGTACGTCATTGGGAACCTACTAACAAGCCGTGTGTATTATACTCACGCCACGGCGATCAATACGGGTTACAATAAAACTATTTGTATGCACTGTAACAGGCGAGCGTTGATCGATACTTTCTCCAGCATCCCCAAGTCAAGATCAGCGCGCAGACGACAAGTGAAAGGCGGCAAAATCTGCCGGCTAATTTGTGGCTGATCGTATGCAAGGCTCTGACGTAGGTATCCGGGTGTTGACGTCATTCGGCGGATTATATCCGCGGTACATGGTCTATCGGAAAATGTCAAGCTCATTACACTTCACTAGTGTGCACAATTCATCAAAACATCTTCTCCACGAACTAGTGGGTAGATTAACCTTCGGAAATTGCGCGGTCATTGGGTTCTTTCGACAGACAACAGACATAATTCGGGGAGTATGGATGTCTGGGGGCCGGTTACGGTCAGTAGGGTATTGATACTTACGTATATTCGTGCCAACGATTGAAGAATCGTGATAGGGTAAGAATATAACATTGTTTAAGGGTAAAAAAACAGAGGGATCAGCACTGTTAAGGACTGACTTTTAGGCGGTGAGCTACAGTATAACTAGACATCAACACGACTCGTTTGTATAGTAAAAATCTAGCAAACCTGTTACTACCAGATGCTTGTTTGTATGCTGTGTTTATTCAAAGACATACTGATGTTAAGAAATATATGTTACTGTTTAAAAGATATGGTTTTGTTTGTAGATGATGAGATCATAAGTAATTAACATACCGATGTAGAATATAACCTGTGTGGCTCTATATGTTGGTAAATTTTGTTAATATGCCACCAGATAATTCTCTGTTGCCACGTTATGAGATATAAATAAATATTTGTTGTCATATTATCTGATGAAGCTTTGTTGCTATGTCATTAAATAAATGTTAGGTCACAAGGTAAACCTTTTCAGTCATGACAACAGATAACGGTTTGTTGTCATGGCACCAGATAAATATCTTTGCTATGTCAGTAGATACATGTAAATGTTTGTTGTCTTGCCATCGGTTAAGGTATTTTGCCATCCCTCTAGATCAGGCTTTGTTACAATTTCATCAGATAATTTATTTTTGCTTCGTCTTTACAGAATTCTTCGTTATCCAGTCACTAGATAAATCTGTGTTATCAGATTTCATAATAAATGACCAGATCTAAAGCTTTTTATGCAAGTTTCCAGATAAAACTTTGCTGGCATGTTGCCAGATAAAACCTTGTCAGCATGTTATCTTATATAGTTTGTTGCAATACCACCAGATAAAGCCTTTTTTATGTCACCAAAAAAGGCTCTGTTGCCACATAACGTGATAAAGATTTTATGTAAATCTTTGTTGCCATATAACTAGATAAATCTTTGTTGCCATATAACCAGATAAATCTTTGTTGCCATATCAGCAGATAAATCTTTGTTGCCATATAACTAGATAAATATTTGTTGTCATATCAGCAGATAAATCTTTGTTGCCATATAACCAGATAAATCTTTGTTGCCATATCAGCAGATAAATCTTTGTTGCCATATCACCAGATAAATCTGTTGCCATATCACCAGATAAAGCTTTGTTGCCATATCACCAGATAAATCTTTGTTGCCATATAACCAGATAAAGCTTTGTTGCCATATCACCAGATAAGTCCTTGTTGCCTTGTTGTTTAATTAAGTTTTATTGTCTTTACTTAGTCTAGTCGCAGACGTATTCCTCTTTTTTCTCCTATGGTGTAACATACAATAACTTTTATTTGTAACATGCCTTATCTAAATATCAAGTGACTTTTCATTGACTGATTTCTTATGTGATTCAATTTCCAGATCGCATGGGAAAATTAAGTTCATAGTGTATTTAAAAAAAAAAAGATTTATACTTTTTCTTTCAAAATTAGTTGATTTTTCTTCAATGATCCTGCCTTTTACACAAATGTGATTTTTGTAACGCTCTAAAGTTTACTTCCAAACGCAATGGCCCGTGTTTGTGTTCGGTAAGTGTATTTCTCTTACAAAAACTTGAATTTGTTCTCCTACATCGCATTTTTGTTTGGAATTAAATGACCCTGAAAATAACCTTGTTAATAAGTCATCAATGCATTCGTTAAGTAAGATTCTGTATTTGTCACGTGATATAGTGCGGGAATCGACATATTGCAGCAGACTCAGAGCCACCGGGTTGACTTATAACCTATCAGTATAAGTTCGTAAATCTCTTACACAATTACATACTTGGACTTCTTCGCTGGGAAAACAAATTACTCGCCATTGAAAATACCTTCTACAAGTCATTGACACGGAAATATGATATATCATGTGTATATTATATTGTTCTAATAATACGTATCGTTATTGCCATCCTGGGGAAATCGAATGTTTCTTTAAAGTACATGACAGCTCCAATAATCAGAGAAACAATAGCAGTTGAGGAGACATGGATCAATAAACAGGAAATAAATTAAGCTGTTAAGGTATAAGGCTGTTTTACAGGTACATCTCTTCAGTCGTCGACACAAAGATGATAAATCAAGACATCCTACACCAAGCGAGATAACTCTTACACAGAACTGTAGTATGATCCTATGTGATATTTCTAACAAGTATTTTATGTAGCATTCTCTTTTAGTTTACAGGCTAAATACGAGATCACTTCCTTGTCCTCCAGCGGACAGACACAATTTTGAGACAGATAAGGCATACCCTAATTAATCATATAACATAGATTTATGGACAACAATGTTCGATGTTTTTAAAAGTTGGTATGTCATCAACTGGTACAGCATAAATACTTCGTTAATAAAATGACTGTTTGAGTTTACATCCTTGTTAAACCCGTAAGATTTATCGAGGTAATATATTTCATAAGGATAATGTTAGACTATTCAAATGAGACTCAATATGAGTCAAGGTGACAGAATGAAAAAAATATAGTCGAAGTTTTTAGCGGTAACTTTTCAATAAATGAACAAAATAGGAGAACACGAAAACCTTTAATCCTGTGAGAAATAATGTTACCTAAAACGTGCTGAGTGATGATGATCACTAGCCTAATAGCCGACGGAGAATATTAAACCTATTTACCTCTGAAGTTGTCGCTGTATAGATCACATGTGTACACATTAATAGTAGCAAAATTTTACATCTGATGAAGTCTGTGTGTATGTAATTATTGCCTTACCATTTCAAAAAATACAAATGTATATGTTCCCTTTGCGTGATTAAAATACATTTTACACTGACCTATGGAGGTTAACACTGACATTCAAGGAGATAAAGGTCACATTGATTTAGTGTCTTGAAATAACCAGAATTCTCAGCCTCGCATTGGCGAGAATAATCCCTTTTGGGATTCGGACATTGTCAAACGTCTGATATAAATTAATTCCAAAAAGAACCCAGGAGGAATTATGGCGAGAGCTGAATTGTCTTCAGCTAATTAATACGACTTTGTCATCGCTGCTCTCAGAAAATGGTAGAATTAAAAAAAGTGAATTCAAAGGTCTGTCAAAAGAACAATAAGCATTGAACATTAGGAAGTGGGAAAAAATTCCTGTAAGACATTGCTTCGGATCATTTTTACCAGTTCATGATTGGGGAGAATATGAAACCATCATATATATATTTTTTTTTCTTCACGATATGTTCATACCACTAAAAGTATATACAACACTTAACATTTCTTTCTCTATATCGTCCGCTACGGGAGACGTGATGTTCACTATTTCTTTCTCTATATCGTATGCCACGGGAGACGTGATGTTCACTATTTCTTTCTCTATATCGTATGCCACGGGAGACGTGATGTTCACTATTTCTTTCTCTATATCGTCCGCTACGGGAGACGTGATGTTCACTATTTCTTTCTCTATATCGTCTGCCACGGGAGACGTGATGTTCACTATTTCTTTCTCTATATCGTCCGCTACCGGAGACGTTATATTCACTATTTCTTTCTCTATATCGTATGCCACGGGAGACGTGATGTTCACTATTTCTTTCTCTATATCGTCCGCTACGGGAGACGTGATGTTCACTATTTCTTTCTCTATATCGTATGCCACGGGAGACGTGATGTTCACTATTTCTTTCTCTATATCGTATGCCACGGGAGACGTGATGTTCACTATTTCTTTCTCTATATCGTCTGCCACGGGAGACGTGATGTTCACTATTTCTTTCTCTATATCGTCCGCTACGGGAGACGTGATGTTCACTATTTCTTTCTCTATATCGTCCGCTACGGGAGACGTGATGTTCGCTATTTCTTTCTCTATATCGTCCGCTACGGGAGACGTGATGTTCGCTATTTCTTTCTCTATATCGTCTGCCACGGGAGACATGATGTTCACTATTTCTTTCTCTATATCGTCTGCCACGGGAGACGTGATGTTCACTGGCTCGTTTTCTTGGAAGTTGTTGGGAATTTATGAAATATTAAATCAATAACACCATTTTGTGACTAAGAATACTAACTGTGTTAATATTCCGTGTCCAAATATCAGTATATCAACAAAGCTCCCTTGCAAAATAGGGGGCAAAACTCTTCAGTGCTTCCGTTGAGTTTGGAACAGTTGTCTCCCTTAGATCAACATTTAAATACTAGCTACATATCTCGTCAACAAAGATATTAGATGTTTGTATAATAATTGGTTTGTAAAATTATAAGAGGAGATTAGATTAATGGAAACCATATGAGCGATTCAACCGTAGGTAATTACACTAGCCATTCAAATAATGGATACCAGATTAGCGATTTAGTTGTAGGGAATTTTAACTGGCAAATCAAGTGGAGGGTACCAGATCAGTCATTCAACAACATGGAATTACACTAACGATTCAGCTGGATGGAACATATTCAACCGATTGTAATTACGTTAAGGATTTAGCAAGAGTAAATAATATTAGCGATTAAACGTTAGATAATTTGACTGGCGATTTAACTGTATGTAATCACATTATAGAATCAACTACAGGAACTAAAACGATCGATTTAACTGTATGTAATTACATTTGGGAATCAACTACAGGAACCCAAATGTTCGATTAAGCAGGAGAGAATTTACTACCGAACAAGCGATTCAACTGGAGAAATCACCAAACGATTAAAATATTCAGCAGGAGTGAGATTCTAGCGATTCAACTCGAGGGTATCATTAAGTTGCGATTCAACAGGAGGGAATTATACTATCGATTGGACAATAGGGTATCACACTAACAATTCAAACATATAACGAAGGTTTCGAATAAAACTTCAACATGGCATACTATGATTTACAATCCTAGAACGTGATATGAATTCAACAGTAAAAATCAAAGTATTTATTAATAATCAGATATTTACATCGGAACAGTACACAATTTATCTTTATAGACACAGCATAATACCCATCTTTATAGACACAGTACAAAACACATCTTTATAGACAAAGTACAAAATCATCTTTATAGACACAGCATAAAACCCATCTTTATAGACACAGTACAAAATCATCTTTATAGACACAGTACAAAACCCATCTTTATAGACAAAGTACAAAACCCATCTTTATAGACACAGTACAAAACCCATCTTCATAGACACAGAAAAAAAAACCATTTTTATAGACACAGCATAAAACCCATCTTTATAGAGACAGTACAAAATCATCTTTATAGACACAGTACAAAACACATCTTCATAGACAAAGTACAAAACACATCTTTATAGACAAAGTACAAAATCATCTTTATAGACACAGAAAAAAACCATCTTTATAAACACAGTACAAAAACATCTTTATAGACACAGTAAAACATCTTTAAACACAGTACATCTTTATAGACACAGTACAAAATCATCTTTATAGACACAGAAAAAAACCATCTTTATAGACACAGTATAAAACCCATCTTTATAGACACAGTACAAAATCATCTTTATAGACACAGTACAAAACCCATCTTTATAGACACAGTACAAAATCATCTTTATAGACACAGTACAAAACCCATCTTTATAGACACAGTACAAAACCCATCTTTATAGACACAGTAAAAAATCATCTTTATAGACACAGTACAAAACCCATCTTTATAGACACAGTAAAAAAAAACATCTTTATAGACACAGTAAAAAAACCATCTTTATAAACACAGTATCAAACCCCGCTTTATAGACACAGTACAAAAACATCTTTATAGACACAGTACAAAACCCATCTTTATAGACACAGTACAAAACATCTTTATAGACACAGTACAAAACATCTTTATAGACACAGTACAAAACACATCTTTATAGACACAGTACAAAACATATTTATAGACACAGTACAAAACCCATCTTTATAGACACAGTACAAAACATCTTTATAGACACAGTACAAAACATCTTTATAGACACAGTACAAAACACATCTTTATAGACACAGTACAAAACATATTTATAGACACAGTGCAAAACCCATCTTTATAGACACAGTACAAAACATTTTTATAGACACAGTACAAAACCAATATTTATAGACACTGTACAAAACATATTTGGTAAACACAGAACAAAAACCATCTTTATAGACTTCGTTCTTGTTTTGAGTCAGTAGAAGTTACGTTTTTATTCTCTAGTGTCGGAGTCCCAGTAATACTTCCAAGGATCTACCACTTAGGAGAATTCATAAAAAAACATCCTCATTACCCAACCTCCACCTAAGTCCTGTTGTTATCAAGTCTGTATTGTCCAACCTCCAACCTTTAGCTAGGTCCTGTAGTCAGCATGTCTGTATTACCCAACCTTTAGCTAGGTCCTGTTGTCAGCATGTCTGTATTACCCAACCTCCAGCTAGGTCCTGTTGTCAGCATGTCTGTATTACCCAACCTCTAGCTAGGTCCTGTTGTCAGCATGTCTGTATTGTCCAACCTCCAACCTTTAGCTAGGTCCTGTTGTCAGCATGTCTGTATTACCCAACCTCTAGCTAGGTCCTGTTGTCAGCATGTCTGTATTGTCCAACCTCCAACCTTTAGCTAGGTCCTGTTGTCAGCATGTCTGTATTACCCAACCTCCACCTAAGTCCTGTTGTTATCAAGTCTGTATTGTCCAACCTCCAACCTTTAGCTAGGTCCTGTTGTCAGCATGTCTATATTACCTAACCTCTAGCTAGGTCCTGTAGTCAGCATGTCCGTATTACCCAACCTCTAGCTAGGTCCTGTTGTCAGCATGTCTATATTACCCAACCTCTAGCTAGGTCCTGTTGTCAGTATGTCTGTATTAAACAACCTCCAGCTAGGTCCTGTTGGCAGCATGTCTATATTACCCAACCTCTAACTAGGTCCTGTTGTCAGCATGTTTTTATTATCCAACATCCACCTAGGTCCTGTTGTCAGCATGTCTTTATTATCCAACATCCAGCTAGGTCCTGTTGTCAGCATGTCTGTGTTGCCCAACATCCAACTAGGTCCTGTTGTCAGCATGTCTGTATTACCCAACACCCACCTAGGTCCTGTTGTCAGCATATCTGTGTTGCCAAACATCCAACTAGGTCCTGTTGTCAGCATGTCTGTATTATTCAACATCCAGCTAGGACCTGTTGTCAGGGTGTCTGTATTGCCCAAAATCCAGGTAGGTCCTGTTGTCAGCATGTCTGTATTATTCAACATCCAGCTAGGACCTGTTGTCAGGGTGTCTGTATTGCCCAAAATCCAGGTAGGTCATGTTGTCAGGATGTCTGTATTATCCAACATCAAGCTAGGTCTTGTTGTCAGCACGTCGGATTAGCTCTAAAGTAGGACCGTTTCGTACAAAGTTTAATCATTCGTATATTTAAATTTTCATATTGATGACATGATTGACCATTGTTTTCATGATTTTATTTATGCAACAGAGTTTTTTTATTCCATGGTGTCCTCTATAGGATTCGAACCCGAGACCTCTAGCTTATTAGTCTTATGTTCAGTCGATCGATATTTTACAGACGAGAGATATAATCGCTGCTAGTATTTACCACAGTAAAGCTCATAGGTTTTGTGCCTGATAGTTACCACTTTCTTAGTTTTATTTCCAAAAGGGAAAAGGTTATTCCGTCTTTCCCCCCGCTTTAAGTAATACATTACAAAATACTTTACCATTCATTATTAAATCCTCTTAATATGCGAGAACTTACGACATGGACATAAGTCAAAGGATTTGCAACATTTTGAGATGAAAGAAAAGAGAGAGAAAAATCTATTGATTGTTCAGAAAAACAATGAGTTTATTAGCAGAATGTTATTATGCCATATATGATATAATTAGAGAAAGGCTTAATGACATTTTCATTTCAGATGCAACGGAAAAATATGTTTGAAAGAAAAAAATATGCATGTCAAACTGTAAAATGGGATGAATTTGTAATAACATCGAAGATATATAATATCTTATAGAATGCTTGAAAATTATTAACACTATATTACCTCCCAATGTGAAGAAAGGACTTGTGAACTTATGCCGTACCGCAGCGTGCCTGGTCCGTCGTCCGTTAGGATGAGCTTATGCCGTACCGCAGCGTGTACGGTCCGTCGTCCGTTAGGATGAGATTATCTCATACCCCAACGTGCCTGGTCCGTCGTTCGTTAGAATGAGCTTATGCCGTACCGCAGCGTGTACGGTCCGTCGTCCGTTAGGATGAGCTTATGCCGTACCGCAGCGTGTACGGTCCGTCGTCCGTTAGGATGAGCTTATGCCGTACCGCAGCGTGTACGGTCCGTCGTCCGTTAGGATGAGCTTATGCCGTACCGCAGCGTGCACGGTCCGTAGTCCGTAAGGATGAGCTTATGCCGTACCGCAGCGTGCCTGGTCCGTCGTCCGTTAGAATGAGCTTATGCCGTACCGCAGCGTGCCTGGTCCGTCGTCCGTTAGGATGAGCTTATGCCGTACCGCAGCGTGCCTGGTCCGTCGTCCGTTAGGATGAGCTTATGCCTTACCAGAAATTGATAAAATTATATTAATAATATGTTAATACTGTACATGAAGGTACGTGTACCTATCGGAGAAAAATGTAAACGTAAGCAGGCATTGTCGATTTCATGCCAATATCTATCAAATGTTATGCTTGTGTTTCATGAATGAAAAAAGTAATTGTTTCGTGAATAAATAAAATTTTATCTTCGTATTTACACTTATTTTTTTTTCTGTGTTCAGGTAGAAATGTGCCATTAACAATGATCATGAACATAAAATCGTTGAGATAACCCACGAAATCTCTATGTATCTAAAAACAAAATTCTAGTCCCTTGAACCTAAAAACATCGAAGTTTGACTGTATTCAGCAAATAGGTTTATTTCTCCCATGGTGTTGTCATCTAAAATAGGAGTTAATTTCCAGTAGGAGTTACCACCCTTACTCTATAGGATAAACTTGAATATATGTCCGCTGTCATATCACGCACATTTTCTATATATTTTGGTGGGATGGAGTTGGTTTGGTATGAGAGTGGATAAATTAAAGAGGGGAAAGGGTCGAAATGAGAGTAAGGAAGAAGCGATGAGGGTGGAAAGTGCAACGAAAGTGGGGGTATGAAAGGAGGGGATGAAAGAAAGGTAGGGAAGGTGAAAGAAGAGTAGAAAAATTAAAGGTAGATTCCGTGATCATCTGGTTTACGCTCATTGACTATTTGACGTAGGGAGATATGAAATCTAGCTATATTGTGAGAAGCTCCAGGTACAATTTGTATTTGGTTCGAGATAATTATTTTTTCAAGATACGGCCTTTGAAACAAGAAAATCAATAAACTCACTTAATATATACACTGTATATTTTTTTTTAAATCTACGTCAACGAGACTTAGTAGTCAATAAATGTAATTAATGGCAGACATCGATAGTATAGGATGATCTGCGATGGACTGCGATTGTATAATAAACAATGTTTGTAACGAAATATATTTAATCATAATTTTCATAATACAAAATGTTAATCAGAATTACCACCATACATGTGTGGTGTTAAATAGCGAATTTTATAGATAAACAAATTCTGAGAAAAAAAAACGATTTTTCAAAAACAAGGTAGATGATGTTATATGAGATTATGTTATGTATAAAGTTGATATTGTTTACTGAAAGTGTTCCAGAACTATGACACATACTCTTGCATTTCAGCGTACCATAAACATTGATGGCATCACCTAACCAACGCCATCAACAATTATCTTTGTGTCTGTTTGGCACCACCGTTCTGTTACGGAACTTGACACTCCAGCGTTGCTACAGTAATTTAGTTAGTATAACTTCATTGTTTCTATACTAGCTGACGCAATAGCAGATAAAGGGTGTACAGTTTTTGTTGTCATTTTTTTCTCTCTCTCAAACTGATAATAAAATTGTAAAGAGGCAATGCAAGCGCCACATATATACAAGACTTTGTTATGTTTTAAAAACACTTGCCGCTCCGTAATGCAATTCAAAGATGACTAGAGCTAGCACAATTATTGCTACAGGAAACAGACATAGAGCGAACTCTATTCTTACTAGAACATAAAACAGAATAGTTCTCCAGGGAGAAGTAAACAGTGAACGTATATCCGTCTAACTTGATATACACACATTGTCTATTGATTTTCCCTTTGACATGAGTTTTACAGAATACCAAAATATAAAATAATTGTTAGATCCATCGAGGTTATGTCAAAATACGGTATCATTAATTGTACGAAACGATCCACAGGTCCCTATGTTCAAACAAAAGATTGATATTAATCTCAAATCAAGGTCTTTGGTTCAACTCGAACCAGATTTCAGAGTATTCCCTCGCCAGTGCAGTTACATGATAACTTCGAACATCTCGCAGACATATACTGCGAGAACGAGACGATATTGCATTTAATTTCCTGCTGTTAAATGTCACGTGGGGAAAAGGCGTATCATTTCCCGCGTTTTTTTCTGCAATAGGAAGTTTCATAAACACTGCTTCGTTCAGAAAATGTTTGGATTTTTATCATTATTGGTTTTTTCAACAAGCTGTGGGGATTCTGGGAGTTCCTGTCTTGGTATCAAAACACATGTCATGAACATTATTTGGTAAAAATTCACATTGATATATGCAATATACGAATAAATGAAACTTGTGTAACTTCGAAATGATATCCGAAAAAAATGCCGATAATGAAATTTGACATTTATATAATTTGCACTCCGAAACAGAGTATATGCACGTATTCAAAGACGCAGTACATCAACATTGAAGGACGTGTGTGTTATTGTATTCTGTGCGTTATAGCCAAAGTATTAATTTATTTTATGCATGTGACTTTATATGTTTTAACATTTATATGAACGTAAATAAAAGTGATATCTAATGCTAGATACTGAACAAATATTTCTTCAAGTCATATTGATTTGAATTAAAGATAACTGCTTCGGTCATGAACAGACACGGCTTGTTGAATTTTAACCACATTTTATACAACAAATCGGTTATTTGGAACTTGGCTACAGCCACAAATATCTCAAATACATTGTATATGTCGGTCACACTGTTAATTCTCGGTTTGTTTTACCCCTGTTGAAGTACTGTGATAGATACGGTTGTACGTGGAAGGTGATATGAAGAAGCATGACAATATGACAATCATCAGGGTTCTGTAGAGGACGAATATGTAGCGACCACCTCTATTATATAGGATAGACTGTAATAGCTAAAAACAGGAGACAATACACCACATGATCAATACTACATGCTGATTGGATGATTCATAAAAGATGACACCAGGACATTGTATATTGTCAGAGTCGCTTTCCACATTGGTGACAAAATTTTCTTTCGTTCCATTTTTATTGCCATGTGTATGTACTAGGGTATGATGTACAAAAACATGTTTTGTAGCCTGTAGTTATCACTATCGTTACACCAACACAACCTCAGGTAAAGACTCGTGGTGTTAGGCTCGACACTCCCCACCCGTCTCGATTCGTGATTCAAAGGAAACTGAGAAACGAAACGGTCTGTGCTATCACCCCTGTCCCATTGGATAAGACGCTTCATCAGAATTTACATGTATGACATTGGACGGGCCTCCCGTATTCTGTTCAGCGAGGTAATCATGGCTGTTCACGGGTGATAAACCCAGAGATCAAATACAAACTACTATTAATGTTGCAAAGTATTTTATGGAATCTCCCTTAAAGATTGGGTACAGAATAGTATATATGTCCACACAATTCTAAACCTATATTTTCACAAAAGATTAAAATGGTAAGTCGTATTCTATAATATAGACCAACATCTTTCAGATAACCTAGAATTTTATATGTCTCAACAGTTTCAAAAAGGGCCTTCAGACTTGTAACAAATTTGATAAAAAAAATTCTCGAGTAGACAGAACGCTAATGCGTTCCAAAAGTGTTTAAAGGTGAAAGGCTCATCACATCCTATACACCGAGGATTATCTTCGCCTTTCAATATACATGATGTGTAATGTAAGTATGGCCCATCCGAAGACGGGCAATGACAACGTCGTCTTGGTGGTTGTCTTTATAGCATGGAGACCATCCACCGATGACAGGTTTTACAGAATGCAATTTATTAGCGGTATGTTGATTCCATTCCTCCTGATACTGAGCTCTTAAAATTGTTTTTTAGATGGTTTAAATTAAGTAAAATGAAGTTTAAAAACAAGTGGTAGCGATATAGCTGCCTTTGCGGCACGATCTGCAGTTTGGAGAAAGAAGTGAGTGATAAGGGAAAGAGTTGACAAACACAGTGGCCTAAGTATTAGGGACAATATACTTTGAGTTTTTTGTTTGCTTGTGTTTTGTTTTGTTTTACCATGGAGACTCTTGACAAAGGGAATAAGACCAGATGTTCCAGAAGGGTGAGTGTTTTCTGCTTCATCGACGATACTAGCTATGTAAATATTGATCAGTTTAAGTGTTTAACAAGTTTAACAACAACGGAACAAACATGTATATTAGCTAGCATCAAACATGTAATACCGAACACTAAAGGGACAAGAAACATCTCGGACGACATTCTTGGGTACGGTCAGAAGAGGGAAGACCATGATATATCTCAAAGACTGAGTGATAGTGATCTCACTTTGAATGACCCAAAGTGTGAGTTCAGAAGGAATAAGATAAAAATTCTCGATGTAGTGTTCGGATTACAAGGTATTTCACCTGACTCAGATAAAGATACACCGTAAATTTGGAATAAGAAAGGTTTTTCTGAACAGAAATGTAGCATATGGAGCGATACAGTGATGGCGTATGACAATTCGGACAAACCAGTGGAAATCCTTGTGGATGTAAGTCCGACCGGAATAAGGACCGCATTAGTACAGGACAGAATGGTGTGTTACGCAAGTCGCGCGCAAACTTCGGTGGAAAGGATTTCAGTAGTGTGAACACTTTTACCTCTATTTACGAGGACTTTCAAATTTCACGCTTATCACTGATCACAAAACCGCTCGAGAATATATGGCAAAAAGACAAAGCTGCCTAGTCTCCGGATTGATACATGGAATCTACCATTACAACCATACAAATTTTCGATAAGATATGAACCTGGTAATGGTAATATAGCTGACTACAGTTTAAGGCACCCGTTGAAAATTAAACCTCTGAAACAAAGTTGACAGGAACAGGAAATAGCTGAAGGGCAGGTCGACTTCATCTCATGACTGAAGCTATACCAAAGATCACTGGATCACCTGAAAGCCTTTCCCTACAAAAGACCATAAAGATCACCAGAACATGGAGGTGGTAATAAGCACGACATGGAGAAGTGGACCGCATAATGGGCAGTCACGGATGAAAAGCCGGTACACTCAGACACTATAATACTGAGGCATCCAAGAATCGTTATACCTGTGAGATTGAGAGACCAAGCAGTCAATTTTGTTGGTGAAAGACACCACGAGTTTGCTAAAATTATACTACACCTTCCTTCCTCCATGACCGTCGGAGAATGTTAGTAAGATTTTCTTTGCCATTGCTAACAGGAGAATATATATTTGTTCATAGATGAAAATTCGCGTTACCCGATAGTTTAAATAACACGGTCTATGTCAGCGAATGTGACGATTTCAATACTTAAAAAAACGATAAGTATTTTTGGAAGATCTGGAGTAGTGAAGAGTGATTATGGTTGAAGTCCCTTCAACTCAACAGTTTCGGCGAAACGCTGAAAGCATGGACATAAATCACAGATATACGACTCCATGGTGGCTGAGGGCAATGGCTGAAGATTTCAATAGGTCACTCGTAAAAAGTGGTACGCGGCGCTGCGATTCTTAAAAAAAGGGAGTGGAAACCAGAAATTTATAAATCTCTACGTAAATATCACACCACACGAACACCTTAAAGTCTGATATTTGGTCGCAAACCAATGACAAAACTTCCTCTGCATTTGCTACAGACGTGTCCATGAGGGAAAGAGATACTGACGGGAAATTTCCCATGAAATTTCCTCCGCAGATAATAGCAATTGTAATAATAACAAGGCTATTTCTGTGAGGGTTACTGTACTGGTAAGACGACAAACGTAACAAACTTTCGGCTACATATCGACCAGCAAACTCGTTGCTTAAAGGGGTACAATGTTGACTTTTACAGGCAACACGACTCGAAACACATCTTGGATGAAGAAGATGAATGATCATCTAAACATGAAAATAGCTCCAGGTGTCAAACAATTTGTCGATGATGATACTATGTCGCCGTTTGAGTCATCATCAGTATCACATGAAGGGAGATCGTCAGACGCACGTGTGTCTAGTCAAGGTCAAGGTTCGCGGGTGTCTTGTCCAGGTCAAGGTCCACGTGTGTCTTGTCCAGGTCAAGTTCCGCTTGTGTCTTGTCTAGGTCAAGGTTCGCGTTTGTCTTTTCAAGGTCAAGGTCCGCTTGTGTCTTGTCTATGTCAAGGTTCACTTGTGTCTTGTCCAGGTCAAGGTCATGGATAGATCAGAAGAAGTACCAGATTTATAGAGTTGCTGTGACCATGCTATGCTAGAAGCATAATAATCCCTGCTGGTCATTAAGATTCCAGAATCTTATTAGCAATCATTGAAATCCGTTCTTCATTTACTTATAGTTAATAGACTATAAATGTTAAAAAGTCAGATACCATGTTGAAGTTTACATAGGCTTATTGGACTTTGCATCAACATTTTTCTAGTCAATTTATTATCTAGTCATAAAATTTATAATCAAGAAATTACCAAATTGTGAATTGAATTTGTCGTCTATGATTTTTGATAATTCCACGTCTAAAAGGAGGAGAAATGTAATATCGTTCCGCCGAATGTAATTCCTATAAATTATTCAATATGCATGTCGATCTGTAATATACGTGTAACCGAAAGTGTGAATAAATGATGAGTAGTGTCATGGCTGACAAACATGTGTCCTTGTGATGTATCCGGGCCATCTAACTTCCTATACACCAGATACCATTATAGGTTTAAGGTTGTATTGACCTTGCAATCCAGAAATGATAAATTCACAATAGGGAAATTGAAATCATCACGCTTATCATTCCTCGTATGAAAACCAAGACAAATGAGCTAAGAGTGTGACACACTTTGTTCCCATAGGTATGCGAACATCTGTTGGAAAATCTTACAGATACAGTGTAAATTCGCGATTCCTTCGGGAAGAAGGTAAATCAAAAAGAACTGAAATGAGGAGACACGAACGAAATTAAATGTCAAAGAAATTACAGAAATTTCATGAAAATTACATTTGGAAAAATCGTTGAAAATAGTCCATTAGTAGTCTGGTCTCTCCTTACGTCAAATACAGATCAAACCTCCACAAAGGAGAGCTCTCTAGCGGCGCAATATCGATTTGGCTTGTGAGAATTTATATGAAAAACCTAGCTAATACCAAACATATTGCGGTGTATTTCTATTTTGGTTCAATCCTAATCACATGTAATAACAAGCCTTGTATCCTGAAGGAAGGATTTTCTTTAACACTAATTATCCTTCCAGTCGTTCATATTAACCTCTTTATTACTCGTTCATATACCGTAGTTTGAGGTAATAACAACCTTCCTGTTCAGCCATCTTCTTACATAAAAGATAAAGTGTTGTTGCTCGGTGTAGTTAGTGGACTGTATGATATAAGGTGATTGTTGAATTCATAATACTCCGAGTTCCAGTTGACCCTTCTATGTCAAAAATTACGTTACGTTTCCCATCACCGCAACATCTCGGCCGATTCCCCGTGGTAATATAACTTTGAATTGAAGGTACCGGAATCGAGACCGAATGTCACACTATCCCGCTTTGATCTAGTCTTGTTCATGAACACTCTTGTTGTCTGCACGCGTTACCGCCGACAGAGAATTACTAATGATAAAGCAGCTGCATGAACGAGACTTAATTGTTGAAATGATTTCATTTTCAAATAAAAAAAACCCCAGAGAATAGGCAATGGCAAACATATGTAAACGTCACATGAAAGCAGTCCCTGTTTCAGAAAGGAGTGGCAATCTGTCGACAGCGAGAGAGCCAGTATAAGGTCATGCCAATGCTCTTTTACATCATTTTGATTTGATAAAGTATCTGTGTAAAAAAAAATCTGTCAATAGTATAACGAACTGTCCACACCAAATGATGTCAACATATCAACAAGAGTAATCCGACGTAAAAATTAGATGAAAATGACACTATTCACGTCAAACAGGTTAGAAGAAACAGCGGTTATTGAATGTTAGAAGGAGAAAATATCAAATCAAGATTTCATCGTATTATTTGACCTAGTTTTTCAAAAGTGTTGAGATTTCAAGAATCGTTAAAAGGTTTATGAAGACGATGCTTTTAGGGAGATTGGTGGATGAATATTGGAGACCAAACAGTTCAGTGTTTTGACGTCGGCAGGACACTGACGTTCGTCGGTGAGACGACGCCGGGCGATAGTCGCTAAGGAAAAACCTGTAACCTAGGAACCAATCATCGTCAATGTTTGCTCATTTTGGGCCAGCATTAGAAAACAAGGGAATGTACGCTTTTGGAAAGAAAAAAGTATTTATAAAAATCTCGTACAAAATCAACTATATCTTTGCTTCATATCTTTCATGGATCGAATCTCATACAGTTATCTCCCTTACACTGACAGACTCTTTCGTCTCCGCTAGGCGTTATCTCGCCGGCGAACGGTTTCTAGTGTAAACAAAATAATGCCAATAGGAAAACTTCGATTAATTTCCCATGTTTAACAAGAATTCCAATACGTATTTCTTTTATTTTTGAAACAAGGATTAAGTCAAGGGGACGAATTTTCTCGTTTCATCTTGGTCGCTTACGAATATAAGCTAATTAGAATCAAGACAGGTACACATTCTTCAATAATCACACAATCATTTAGTGAAAAAAGAAACTGATTCGAAAGGGACTTTTCATTGTGAACGGTTATAGAATTAACAGCAAAGAAAATGACATTGTGTTTCATTTAAAATATCTAGAGATGAGAATGTTTGTCATAAAACAAAATAATTTGGTATTAAGAAGACAAAAAAAAAAAAAACGAGAAGTCACTCGTTCTCTTTATAACAAAATCAATTTATAGAAAAAAATATCTACAGCATTCAAAAAATGCCAGACTGCAATACTCTTACATATATTTGTTAAAGCTTTGATAGAACTCATTAGAAAACTTCGTAACACTTGGTCAAAAGTCAGAAGTCAAAAGTGAGCAATGTAATATAAAATAAAAGATATCAGCTATGTCACACAGCCAAACAAAAGATAAACAAAGATGCAGGTCAAAGTGCAAAGAACAGTGCTGAAAATACAATATCAAGGAACAGTGCTGGAAAATACAATGATATCAAAGAACAGTGCTGGAAAATACAATGATATCAAGGAACAGTGCTGGAAAATACAATGATATCAGAGAACAGTGCTGAAAATACAATGATATCAGAGAACAGTGCTGAAAATACAATGATATCAGAGAACAGTGCTGGAAAATACAATGATATCAGAGAACAGTGCTGAAAATACAATGATATCAGAGAACAGTGCTGGAAAATACAATGATATCAGAGAACAGTGCTGAAAATACAATGATATGAACATATACAATGATAAGAACAGTGCTGGAAAATACAATGATATCAGAGAACAGTGCTGGAAAATACAATGATATCAGAGAACAGTGCTGAAAATATAATGATATCAGAGAACAGTGCTGGAAAATATAATGATATCAGAGAACAGTGCTGGAAAATATAATGATATCAGAGAACAGTGCTGGAAAATACAATGATATCAGAGAACAGTGCTGAAAATACAATGATATCAGAGAACAGTGCTGGAAAATACAATGATATCAAGGAACAGTGCTGGAAAATACAATGATATCAGAGAACAGTGCTGGAAAATACAATGATATCAGAGAACAGTGCTGGAAAATACAATGATATCAGAGAACAGTGCTGGAAAATATAATGATATCAAGGAACAGTGCTGAAAATACAATGATATCAGAGAACAGTGCTGAAAATACAATGATATCAAAGAACAGTGCTGGAAAATACAATGATATCAGAGAACAGTGCTGGAAAATACAATGATATCAGAGAACAGTGCTGGAAAATACAATGATATCAGAGAACAGTGCTGGAAAATACAATGATATCAGAGAACAGTGCTGGAAAATACAATGATATCAAGGAACAGTGCTGGAAAATACAATGATATCAGAGAACAGTGCTGGAAAATATAATGATATCAGAGAACAGTGCTGGAAAATATAATGATATCAAAGAACAGTGCTGGAAAATACGATGATATCAGAGAACAGTGCTCGAAAATATAATGATATCAAGGAACAGTGCTGGAAAATACAAAGATATCAAGGAACAGTGCTGGAAAATACGATGATAGAAATAAACAATCAAATAGATAAACATTCGAAATATCAAGGTGAATTGAAATGATCGTTATAAGTCGTCATTTTGATGACATATGTTTATCAAATGATGCCCAGGTCTGTTAAAGTGACTCTGAATAGGAAATGGATTAAAAAAGAATGAGGAAAATAAAAGATAATAATTTCATTGTTTGTTGTAAGACCTAAACAGGTGTTCGTATTATATCTCGACAGATTTCCTGTCATTAAGCTGACTTCAACATCGGTGCAAGATTTTCGCTCATGTCCAATTATGGTGGGCATTAGAAATTCACGATTAGTTTGAAAATCGGGCCGTCCGTTCATCTTCGATTGCTTTCTGCAACGATTAAGAAACAAAAGAGCTACCAGATTGGCGGTTACAGTGACAGATGTCAATGGAAGAGAATCTGGTGTCACCACCAGACGGTCAGTAATCTAGCTAAGAAGGCCATAAATACAGGGATGGTCAGCATTAAGAAGACAGAGATATTCAGAAACTCAAGTGGACTACAGTATAGATTTTTTCTTTGATATCAAATACACTTATTTTTAATTTATCTATGTGCAGGTGACTTATGTAAGTAACTAGCTCGTTTGTCTTCAACGGAAAATGCATAATCATTAAACATAGAATCAGATGAAAAGTAACAACAACAACAATAACAACAACAACGTCACAAGATATGATAAATTAAATTATTATAATGAAATAATTTTTAGTATATTCATTACCCAACAATTATGGCTTCATGCATATTTATCTCCCATAAAATTAGGACGTCATGTGTATTTTCCCGCGATGACGTCACATATTCATCCTTGTTATGATGTCAGGGAAGCCGTTTTGTAACAATGAGTCTAGGCAATTAATGAGGCTAAATATTAGGAAGATTCATCAATTAAAGTGCTTATGCCTTTACGTATATTCATCTATATATGTCGTTTAATATATTTTGATATATTTAACCGGATATGATTTTATCTATAATATTTCAATGTGATATATGTATATATACTTAAGTTTTTGGTGGAATATTGATTAAACTGAAGTTGACCCAGCGAGTCGGCGGTAAAGCTAACCTTGAAGTAATATATCCATTGTTAGTAGAATGGATCATCGGTTTCTTCGTCCACATGTTACCGAGCTGAACCAATCTAATCTCCCGTCGTAACTCGGCTTCATTAATGAGTATTATCTGCCGAAATCGAGTTACAATGTAGCTTTAATTTCCCTTGACGTGGCTGAGAAAGAAATCACAATGTTTCATGGCGAAAATTACAGATTTTAATTTGAATAGATCCGTTTTACTTTATATGACCTTTTTCATCTTGGCAGCTGATGTCTTTTTTTTTTAATTAGAACAAAACTGTTTCATGTCCGTATATATTTCAAAATGTCGCGATCATATCAATTTGTGTTTGCTAGCCTTGTGTATCAGGGTAAAACATATGCATCGTGTATCACGGTATTATAACATGTACATCGTGTATCACGGTATTATAACATATACATCGTGTATCACGGTATTATAACATGTACATCGTGTATCACGGTATTATAACATATACATCGTGTATCACGGTATTATAACATGTACATCGTGTATCACGGTATTATAACATATACATCGGTATTATAACATATACATCGTGTATCACGGTATTATAACATGTACATCGTGTATCACGGTATTATAACATGTACATCGTGTATCAGGGTATTATAACATGTACATCGTGTATCACGGTATTATAACATATACATCGTGTATCACAGTATCATAACATGTACATCGTGTATCACGGTATCATAACATGTACATCGTGTATCAGGGTATTATAACATATACATCGTGTATCACGGTATTATAACATATACATCGTGTATCAGGGTATTATAACATGTACATCGTGTATCAGGGTATTATAACATATACATCGTGTATCACGGTATTATAACATGTACATCGTGTATCAGGGTATTATAACATGTACATCGTGTATCAGGGTATTATAACATATAAATCGTGTATCAGGGTATTATAACATGTACATCGTGTATCACGGTATTATAACATATACATCGTGTATCACAGTATCATAACATATACATCGTGTATCAGGGTATTATAACATGTACATCGTGTATCACGGTATTATAACATATACATCGTGTATCAGGGTATCATAACATGTACATCGTGTATCAGGGTATTATAACATATAAATCGTGTATCAGGGTATTATAACATATACATCGTGTATCACGGTATTATAACATATACATCGTGTATCACGGTATTATAACATGTACATCGTGTATCACGGTATTATAACATGTACATCGTGTATCACGGTATTATAACATGTACATCGTGTATCAGGGTATTATAACATGTACATCGTGTATCACGGTATCATAACATGTACATCGTGTATCACGGTATTATAACATATACATCGTGTATCACGGTATTATAACATGTACATCGTGTATCAGGGTATTATAACATGTACATCGTGTATCACGGTATTATAACATGTGCATCGTGTATCACGGTATCATAACATGTACATCGTGTATCAGGGTATTATAACATGTACATCGTGTATCACGGTATTATAACATATACATCGTGTATCACAGTATCATAACATATACATCGTGTATCAGGGTATTATAACATGTACATCGTGTATCACGGTATTATAACATGTACATCGTGTATCACGGTATTATAACATGTACATCGTGTATCAGGGTATTATAACATGTACATCGTGTATCACGGTATCATAACATGTACATCGTGTATCACGGTATTATAACATATACATCGTGTATCACGGTATTATAACATGTACATCGTGTATCAGGGTATTATAACATGTACATCGTGTATCACGGTATTATAACATGTGCATCGTGTATCACGGTATCATAACATGTACATCGTGTATCAGGGTATTATAACATGTACATCGTGTATCACGGTATTATAACATATACATCGTGTATCACGGTATCATAACATATACATCGTGTATCAGGGTATTATAACATATACATCGTGTATCACGGTATTATAACATATACATCGTGTATCACGGTATTATAACATATAAATCGTGTATCACAGTATCATAACATATACATCGTGTATCAGGGTATCATAACATGTACATCGTGTATCACGGTATCATAACATATACATCGTGTATCAGGGTATTATATCATCGTGTATCACGGTATCATAACATGTACATCGTGTATCACGGTATCATAACATATACATCGTGTATCACGGTATTATAACATGTACATCGTGTATCAGGGTATTATAACATATACATCGTGTATCACGATATTATAACATATACATCGTGTATCAGGGTATTATAACATATACATCGTGTATCAGGGTATTATAACATGTACATCGTGTATCACGGTATTATAACATATACATCGTGTATCACGGTATTATAACATATACATCGTGTATCACGGTATTATAATATATACATCGTGTAATACGGTATCATAACATGTACATCGTGTATCAGGGTATTATAACATATACATCGTGTATCACGGTATTATAACATATACATCGTGTATCACGGTATTATAACGTACATAGTGTATCAGGGTATTATAACGTACATCGTGTATCACGGTATTAATGCAATACTCTAGAATATTCTTAATACAATACGAATCAAGTGAACTTTTGTTTTGATTATTAAATCTCTTTTTGGACAGACATTACATATTTGATTATAAAATGATAAATTTCGGCCTGATTTCAAATAGAAAAAGAAACAGACATCTACAAGTAAGTCCATACATTGTTATTGATCTGCATAGCATTGACATCAACTTCGAACAGTGAAATCAATATCTAATGCTTAATATATGATGCTGTACTTCCATCCACCTGTATGAAAAAAACATAAAGAAAACCCTGACATGCAGAAGTTAATTTCAATATTTAATATACCGAGCTGAACAAGACAATCGCATAGCTTTTGTACCTTAATGTTGCATGTGTGACCCATTGTCCATCAGGATGGCCTCAGCTGATCAGCTTCTGTACCAAATGTCACGCATGCGCAGCTGCCTTCAACGCGTCCGGACCAGATGTTTTCCGGGTTAGTTATCTTTCTCCTGGGAATCATTACAATATTTATTTTCTATTGAGAGTGTAACACTGTTCAAAGATGTCTTTCCTAAACGAAGTTTATCTTTTTATTTTGTCTAAATAAAACACACAGAGATCAGCAAAACAAAGTTTTTTCATCACACTGGAACCCTTCAGGGATCTAAAGTCCTACGTGGGTAGAAATACAAAGGGATCTGAGGGCACAGCAGTTAAGTGAGTCCAATACTAATGACGCTTGGCATGGTCCTGTGAGTTATTTTGACCTAGATATAAAAAAGTACAATTGAAACTTGAAGTTGTAAGTTCGTGGAACCTTGGCTAGGGACGTATATAATCCGTAATAGGAGATTAAAAAACCTTTAGTGTCATAATGTCGGTAAAAAGATGTTTTATTACGCTCAGTCACACATAAGTGTGGAACAAGAGGTCACATATATTTACCATACAAAAGGCACGGCTAGTAACAATATTATTTATACAAAAATACATTGTGCATTAACGCTTAGATTTTAAACATTAGTTTTTTTCTGTTTTGCAGAAAAATTACAAAAATCAGAAATAATAATGACGATGTCTATATAAAGCCAAAATTTCACCATATCTATATTTGGATATGTATACAGTTAGACTGATGTGTATGTAAATTTCTAGAGTTCTCAATTCTCAAATTCATCTATGATGTAACTGTTCAACTACTTAGTTTTAAAAAAAGGTTAGACAGAAATTCCGAAATTCATGTTTGAGGCGAGTGATCGGAATACAGACAGGAGAACACAGTGTCAGAGAACTTGGTTTATTGAGAAGAATAAGAAACAACGGCTACTGGCCAATATGACGTCAAAACAGTGATTACATTTGCTTGCAGTCACACTTTCCATTTTATTACAGGACTTTATTACGGTACATGTCATCGCGTGACCTCAATTATAAGTATGTTGTGTATATTAAATAGAGAATTTTGTATAAGTTGGAAAAACTGAATAATTATTTTGTCATATCAAATGTCAATCAAATAAGTTTAAACTAATCTTGAGCAGAAAATTAAACTTCTATTGTAATTATTAACTCATTAAAACAAAATAAGAATTTCATTCCTTATAAAAACACCGACTTAATGATAGCCACTATTGAACGTAATTGAAAATTCATTTTATCTGTTGATTATAACATTTAACATTACGTTATAAAACCTAGCATCTTTCCCCCTTATATCCTGATATTCAACGTGGGAGACGGTGTTTACTCCCTACTAGCTGATGTCATTAGCTGTTTACACAATCAGTACACCTGTTAGATCGCCACACCTGGTTGTTTATGTTGATCCTATCCTTACCTGTAATAATGAACCTTTACAAGGTATACCGATTTTAATTATCTTCTCAAGGTATCTCATTTCCCTTCCCTATATATCAAAACAACTTCATAAAAAAGAAAAAGAAAAAAAATGTTTTTTAACAGTTAAAATATGACGTTTATACGACCAGCTTGAATCCTTTATAATGTCTATACTACCAACTCTACAATTTGCCTTTCTGTTTATGGTTCTTTTTAATGAACTGTCAAATTCCTTGGAAAAAGCCTTAAAACTGCTTAATAAGTTGAAACTGGCTGGATATATTTAATTGATGTAAAACATAAAGAAATTAAAATACGCCAGCTTTCTTACAAGATCCACTGCATAGAACAGCTCCAGGTTATCTCACCGAGTAAATCCTTCATGAAAATGTCACTGCCCCGGTGTAGACCTCATTCCTCTACAACATGGATTCTAGACACATTGGCCGGAGCGGGGAAGGGGTGGGAGACAGACTGGTCTGTTGGGTTAGTTTTTGCCTCACCAATGACATCTTACGGTTTAAACCTATCTGTTTTCCCCCAACATAAAAAAGTATTAGCACTACGTAGGTAATTTCGAATGACAATGATGTACACTGCACATGCTCGAGAAGAAATAAAGAATTTTGATTTGGTTTATGTTGATTGTTGATTCTGTAAACGACGCAAAACAATGAACATCATTTTCTGCGTTTCATGTGTACCTGTAAGAACAAAGACGCATCACCAATGGTCTTAAAATAAGTGGCACTCGACTCTATCCCCTTATCGCAATGGTAATAACGAATGTAGCTAGCAAACCATAAAGGTAACACGTGCGAGGGGGAAAAACGTAATTATAGTAAAAAAAGGTGTGACATGGAAGTGAAAGTACCACACAGCGCTTTCTGCCAATGGCGGATAGCAACACGGCGGACATAGCAACACGGCCACGGTCACGAAGACGCTTAAACACGTGTCCGGACAAAAAAGTACTGTTAAACGAGACAAAGAATAATATAGAAAAAATGAAACACAATGAACTAGATAGGAACACTATGAATATATCATTTAAGTAAGGAAGGGTTCTTTAAACTTAAGCGTAAATACATATTATCGCCACAGTTGTTTACCACAATATCATACCTGATTACGCTCGCTACATGTAACTTTGTCATAATTCATATTTCAAAAAGAAAAAAAACATACCATCATTTATTTGCCTGACAAAAAAAACTTAATTCGTTTAACAGCATTTTCTTGAGAAAAGAGGTATTCGGTAAGTCCGTCATTCTTCCATTGGTAGATCCTGATACAATGTATTTCCTTCCAAACGGACGATGAAGCTTTGAACCATCGTCATCAAAACGCTTTAAACCATGCACAAGTATTACAACCATAATCAGGTAAACGCTTTATTCAAAAAATGATAATTTAAATCAGTCACATTTTTTTCCTCTTTTCCGAGCTTCCTGACTTTTCCCTTGCCATACTAGTATCGCTTGATTTCGCGGGGATACTTTTGCTTTTTCGCGGTTCATAAATGTGACTGCGAAAATTTTATCCGTATAATGATGCGGTACATGTATTTTAGATGACCTTTTACGTCCAGAATTCGAAATTTTAAATTATTAACACAGATGTTAACGTTTTAAAAGAAAATAGTGAAATTTTCGACATGTGAAATTTACCAGCTATACGGTATTTGCTTCATTTCTTCTTACATTTTTAACATTTATGATGGATACATATATTTTATATCATCAAATATCGATATTGTATTGTCAGAAAACTTGAACTTGCCATTAAAATTGCTTATTGTGATAATTGTTATTTCAATTTTGACGAATACTAATTAAAATGAAAAGACAAAAGTCAAATATACCAGCTAATATAGCAGCTGTTCTATTAACCAAAGCGGGCGGTCACATTAAAATTACATACGGAGAAACGGTCCATCACCAGACTGTATAGTATTCCAGATAACCTGTCTACCGATGGCCTGTGACATCTTCCGCGTCCCAGCATCTGGACCAGGTGGGAGACGGTATACACATACAACACTTCATCAAATAATTATCATTATATTTGAAAACAAAAACGTAACATTCTCCTACATGTGGTTTTATTGATTTTACAGTAAAGCACCGGACTCGGTATTTGTGAATGACTACTTGTAGGGTTTCCAAGTGACATATGTACGTACCGGAAAATTTCCCGGGACGTATTGGAGTTTCGGAACAGCTGTCCCCTTGTGTGGATTCTGCAGAGGAGAGCGCGTCACTCTCCCAGGACATTTCGTATTGTCACAACCTAGGAACCGGTACGAATGAGTGATGAGAATGAATTTCTAATCTTGGCTTGGTGTTAAGTCATTAACAACAACAACAACAAACGAAAACATTAATTTAATTTATCTCCCCTCTCACGCCTGATGAACACGGACTTTTAACTAATTATAATGTATCTAGCTTTTAAAGGTGATATTCTCTTATTCGTTTATGCATTCCTTTAAGTGTAGCGACATAATGATTGTTCCGATGAATCGACGCTTTTAGTTCATACGATCAGGGAATCATTTTATTGGGTTTCGGTATAATTATTGTGTATTTATATTTCTGAGTCTAATTGTGTAAATAAGTAAGTGAATTACAATTTATTTAAACTAACTGTAAAAATACCTATCTTCATCTTTTCTGATACGGCCCTTAACAATATGCCATTTCACCATTTCAGTGCATAATATAAGTAAAGCTGAGCGTGTCAGTGAGACCTTAGAGCGAAGTGTGAACGAGAACACCAGAACAGTAATGAAGATTAACATGTACAAAAATGGCGACAATTAAATGTTGTTTTTGCGTTGCTTGAAGCGAGTATTTTAAGAAAGATTGAAAGTAGGATAAATTTAAACAGCCATGAATTTATTACTCCAAATGTCGGAAACCAATAAACGTTTCCAGGCTGTGAATCCAAAGCTTGACGCTTAGCATTGCCATATTGCTCTAGTTTGAATAATTGATGCGACGGAATCATTAGTTTGTCCGTGTAAACCCCGTCCCGTAACGGTGCTGCAATCCACAGACAACTGGTGTTGGCATCAATAATGCACTTTGCGTCCACGTGAAGCCCCAAGTGCAACTAGGTGTGTGTGGTACATTTTCGTGAATATCAGTTTGTGTTGTATAGACATGACCTGCTTAATTTAGACAATTTGGCTATTTCATCACTCTGAATTAGAAGATAGCAAAACAAATTCGTTCGTTCACTCTGTCTATATATAGTAAAAGCCCGTTCAGGTCAGAAATACCTTATTTTCATTTAGCTTCCATGGTGTTACTAGACTCACCAAACCTTCTAAGTTTGTTGTACTTCATTGTCGTGTCTTTTGCACGCGATCTTTACACTAAAGCGTGTTCCTGCGGCCATATTGATTTGTTCCCGGACTTATTCCACCTAAGACTTGACACAGTAATAAGAAAATAGTCTGATTATACACTGCTTTAGATTCCTCAACGTTGCCCTTCAAGTTATAGATCCTACAAGATTTAATCATACCCATTCCGATTCGTGGCAAGTCAGTTAATTTCTTAACATTGTTTTGTACCATTTTATGATCAGGATCTCGATGTAAGAAATCTCGATGTTCTGTTTACCAGGTTTCGTCTCAACATAAGAAAATCAACTTCCTGTTTAGAAGGGATGATCTCGGATATAAAATTTATCAACTTCCGGTATTTACGGGGTCCTAAAGCGTGAAAATAGCCGACTTCCTGTTCTCCCCTGCCCTTCCCCTTATCCCTGCCCCTCACCACCCTTTGTCCTTGCCGTAGCCCTCTCCACTCAACCCAGTATAGCAACTTTGGAATTATGAAATCGTGCATATCATAAAAAGAGACAGGAACGTGTCGATTAAATAGATTTCAACTGTAATGTTTGAGACATTGAAACTATACTTTATAATACGATTAATAACCTAAACCTGAAAGCAACGATGGTGTGAAGCTAAAGTGTGTTTCAATACTAACTTCCGCCCCCATCACTAGCACTCCAGGAACCAAACTAGGCCGTGAATGCCGTAAGACCATTGCAATAAAACAAATATGCCGCCTTATCGGAACAAAATTCGCCTCGATTTGATTATTCGTGTGGCTGAGGTACCAGCACGACTTGTCTGTCACCCAATATGTCAGCTCCGAACCGAATGTGCCGGTCACGCGGGCCGAATACACCAAGGCCTCGTGTGGCCCGCATTGCAATGCATCTCTTCTGTGTGGAAGCTGAGCGCTGGAGCGCGGGAGACTAGGCTACAGACACTTCGCACTAAATCATTATACGCTATAAACCCAGCGTTACAGCATGTAACATCAAACCGCCGACTTTAATGAGTCTTTGTAATAATGATTGATTGTTTTCCAATAAACCTGCTGGCTGTTTTTAACATCCAATATCGTACACGGACGGAAACGACTGATGGATCTGGTAATTGCGCATGCGCAGCACGCAATTCCAATAACAAGGCAGAAGACAACCGCCTAGATTGACGAAGAACAACACCAGGTGTTCTACAAGGGGCTCCGAATGGGGGATTTTAAGGAACCGAAAACATGACTCGGTGGACAAGAGAAGGGAGAATGTAATCGAACTCGTAGACTGGTTATTTTCCTGAAATGCCAAGGTTAAAGCCGAACTGTGGAACTTTAATGTCAAGGAGAGTCGGCTGTATTAAACATCGAATGGGTTCTACTCCGCTTAAATATCAATTTTGTCAAGAATTTATTTTGTTAGTTTTTAATCGATTTATTTGTTATAATTATCGTAGTACATAATCTAATTGACATTTGGGTACATATTAACAATATCCAGTATTCACCAAAAAATGTAATTTCCAAGGGAAGTTACAATAGTCAGGACATTACATCTGTACATTTTGTAAAACGCTGATTAAGAGGTTGTGTCATCGCAGTGTCCAGGTATATCATGTATATAAATAGTTTTAACCTACTGGATCGTTTCTGTGCTTATCAGGGGACGCTTAAAGTTAAATCTACAGCCAATAAGTATATTAAATATCTTGTGAGTGTTAATCAAATCAATCATATTAAAACAATTTCGAAAGAAAATCTAGTTTGAATTATATGGACCAAATATTGTTTATCTTTCCACAGGTAATCGTCGTTTATGTCAGCTTAACATTTTTATGGCAACTAATCGTTAGTGAACGCCATGTTATCTTTTGGTTATTGTCAGGTAAACTTTGTATGACGTAAGGTTAGCATTGGTTTACGTTAATGCATATCAGGTAAACACTGCTTGACCTTAACTTGACCTTAGGTTAGGCATTTATGGCATGTATGTCATGTTAACGATGTTTGACGCCGGGTGAGCGTTGGTTTACGTCTACTGGCTACAGTGTATGTCAGGTTAACGATGTTTGACGCCGGGTAAGCGTTGGTTTACGTCTACTGGCTATAGTGTCTGTCAGATTAACGATGTTTGACGCCGGGTGAGCGTTGGTTTACGTCTACTGGCTACAGTGTCTGTCAGATTAACGATGTTTGACACCAGGTTATCGTTGGTTTCCGTCCAGTTAACTGTATTGTATGTCGGGTTAACGATTGGTTTCCGTCTGGTTAACTGTATTGTATGTCAGGTTAACGATTGGTTTCCGTCTGGTTTGTTTTAGTGTATGTCATGGTAACGATGGCTGACGTTAGGTTAGCATTGGTTTCCGTCTGGTTTGTTTTAGTGTATGTCAGATTAACCGTGGTTGACGCAAGGTTAGCGTTGGTTTCCGTCTGGTTTGCTTTGGTGTATTGCGTATTAACAATGTTTGACATCAAGTCAACGGTGATTAATGTCTGGTAAATGTTGTTTGACGTCAGGAAAGCTGTGATAAATGTCGGGAAGACATTGTCTGACGTCTGGTTAGTGGTGATTTATGTCGGGGAAAACGTTGACGTTAGGTTAGCGGTGATTAATGTCTGATAGACGTTTACCTCAAATTAGCTGTGATTAATATCAGGTAAACGTTTACCTCTGGTTTGCGGTGATTAATGTCAGGTTAAGGTTGACGTTGGGTAAGCGGTGATTGATGTGGGATGGACGTTGTTTGACGTCAGGGTAGCGGTGAATAATGTCGGATAGACTTTTACCTGAGATTAGTGGTGATTAATGTCAGGAAAACGGTGATGATAGGTTAGCGGTGATTAATGTCAGGTAGACGTGCTGATGTTAAGTTACCGGTAATTAATGTTTGGTTCACGTTTACCCTAGGTTAGCTTTGATTAATATCAGATAAACGTCAACGTAAGATTTGGTTAATGTCGGGTAGACGCTGTTTAACGTCAGGTTAGTGGTGATTAATGTTGGGAAGATGTTGTTTGACGTCAGGTAAGCGGTGATTAATGTCAGGTAGACGTTGTTTAACGTCAGGTAAGCGGTGGTTAATGTCTGGTTAATGCTGATATTAGTTTGGGGTGGTTAATGTCAGATTGATGTTGTTATTTGACGTCAGCTTACCAGTGATTACTGCCGGGTAGACTTTGATGTTTGGTAAGTGATAGTTTTTGTCGCCTAAGCGTAGGTTTAAGTCAGATTTAGAATTGTTTAAGTAGAGCTATCTATAAGCTATGCAAAGGTACATATTAATTTACACAAGGTTCTCGTTGCTTTGAGCCAAATTTGAGTTTAGGGAACTTGGTGTTTACTGCTTTTGCTATACTAGGATGTTCAACGAAGTATACATGAGTCTATGAAGTGTGTTTGATATAAATATTTGACGAGAAATCGGTGTCCTGAACGAAGGATCGTAATTAATATTTGTTAGTTTAAAAAAATCGACAACTTGGACAAAGGTACTCTTACAAACACATTGATCTTGTAAAATGACACGATATAGGTACTACTGAGAACAATAGGAATACACCTGTATATATTATACACTAGTACAGGTGTGGACTGTATCTATACCTACATAAACAGGTCGTCGATATCATGTGACCTTTCTACCGGTAATCACTATAGACTGCAAGAATGTACATTTTACACCTGCAGCCGTAAACACACACCTGACCATAGTTCCAGTACACCTGCATTCTCAGCGTGCATTATGTACTAACGAATATATATCGACACGCGACCTCGGCACTAATTAGGCTTCAATTAGTCAATTAGTGGTATTGTCTTACTAAACCCTTCAATAATGCCCAGAATATCTATTTTTCTCTTGGGCGGATTACATAATACTTTACTAGACTTTGGCAGCCGTCAAATACATATTTTGTCGGTAAATCGTTCTTTCATATTTTTTTCCATTCATAATTGTCGAAAAATTGGCTAGGAGGATATCTCACTGCAAAACGGCCACTGAATTATATGGTGCAGGTGGGCATAACCGATCGATCATCTCCCCTTACAAAGACCCAAAGTCCCGTCGCCAGGGGTCCATTTTTGTTAGTTTTTGACCGTGTCAGTTGTCCTGGGCTAAAGGTTACTCAGCGTTATTCCGAATTTGCTATAGTTTAAAACCACCTGCAGTTTTTCGCACGTGTGAAATCCTATTTTCACATCGTGACGTCAATAGACATGTTAAAAATAAACCCTATATGCGATAGACCAACGGATTGAAATTCTGTTAAAATCACCTTCAAATTATTTAATCAAGGATTGTTCCAAAACACTCTCTTAACAAATATCATAATTCAACAGGTAAGCAAACGACCAGGATTAGCTCCATCGAAATTAAGAAATAAATATCTGGACAAAAATATCACTCACCTGTTTTTAATATTTAATGTTATCGTTCAAGGTATTTTTCACGTAGTGTCTAAAACATATGAATAAAGTACCAAAATGTCAACAGAATCATAATCCGAACTCTGATTCTATAAAACGTCTTTTCCTTCACCGACTACACTCACCATTTAAATCTTGGTCAACCCAAGCCTTAAGGCAGGTCAATTCTGGAATGAGATGAAGGTATACAATAACGAAATCAACAGGCAAACAACCGAACATCATTCACGCCCATCTTCATATCTCACAAAGAAATGCATGTATTTACCATTATAAAAGAATTCAAATTAATATAATCAATTATCAAAATGCTGTAAATAACAAAAGAGTGTTTGGTATATGAGTTTAAGATTCTATTTGCCAAATAAGATGAATCCGTGAAAAGACAAGAAAATAAAAATATTAAAATCCATTTATCACACGATTACATTGTTATTCACTGAATATACCCATGTAACATTGTGACGTCATGTTTAGATAATGAAATGAGGTCACACAATCACAAATTGTGGTTTATCAATGGAGACTATAGATATAAAACTGGAATGACAACGTTTGATATTGAAAAATATTAAAATATATAACCATCTATGACTGGAAAATTCCGCTATTGGTTACAGCAAGTTACACTATTTCTGAAATTTGCATTACAACATGTCAAATTTGTTTGAATATATTTCATTTAAAATTTCTGAAATATTTGCTAAAATAAACAATATGATGTTAAAATGGATCTTAAATTCGTGCACTTGATAAGTGAGTCATTTAATCCTTCACATTTGTTTCATTTCAGCTAACTCGCGAAACACTTGCTTAAGTTAAAAAAGCTCTAAGACTCGTTTCATCAATTACATTTGAAATGGAAACCCGTGTAAGAACTTTAACTATAATTAATTTTTCTTTACAATTTTATCATTTCGGTTAGGCAGGGTACAATTTACTTATCAAGTATTTGTCGAACAGGTTTGGGTTTATGATACATTAGATAAAATTGGATCATTTTAATTTCTCTGACACTATAGTATTTTATTATCATTCACTGAGAAATCCGACGATTCGGTCTGAAATTGTTTCTTTTCTTGAAACATAATTGCGTAAATATGGAAATTAATTTAGTTTTATATAAAGCTGACTCACCAGAGTACCTGCCAACATATCTGACGGTAACAATTGTATGTTCTATGTAACTTTTTTTTCATTTTCTGTTTTTTCCCGTTTTTTTGTTTTTTTTTAAGTACCAAGAATTTTCCCACCTCTTTGTGTTACTTATTGTGCGATGAGTTATAATTCGGGAGTTCCTGAATAGGGAACACCTTTTTCAAATAACACAAAGCGGTTAGAATGAAAAATGAATATATCGTCCTACCTGTCAACCAGCTTCCGGTTTGTACCATATATAGTTTGCAAACAGAAACATTAAAGTATGAAAATCGATTCAAAATTGTGAAAATCACAGCTCATGCACTAATTGTCTACTATTGATCGTGTGTAAAAGCTATTGTTGGTATTGAAATCAAGGTTTGCAAATCTAAAGAACATGAGAACAATTTTCCCAGGCAGATCGAGTTGTGAACGAGCCCACAAAAATGTTTCCGGTGTTCGGCAACTATTTCTGAAATGAGGAAATGAACATATCAGAACGCACGTGTTCAGTTAGGAACCCCGGAATGAAATAGATTATGCTAAAGGGTTCGATATAACACGTGTCACATGAGTTTAAATGATGTCCTAAAAATCTTGAAAATATCGATATTCTTCACATGTGCATTGGGTTCTAGCGTTTTAATTCCCGGCAAATAATCGCTTGCGTACATTCATATTCATTGTCAGAAAGAAATGGCGGAAATTCATGTGCTGGGAAATTTCTGAAATAATTAAACTTTGTCACTAGCATGAGATTTTTTTTCTTTGATAATTCGAGCCACGACGTATGGAATTAATTACGCAGGTGTTCAATGACCAATCATATTGCAGCGACTAGGATCTCACGAGACTATCGCGCGTGCCGTGCACGTGTGTGCAAGGTGCTTGGATAGCCTTCGTTTGTATTGATCGTGTGACCCTTTTGTACGATCCAAACAAAGCTCCTCACAGGTGCGCGTGGGAGAGTTCACCCAAGTTAGATAACTCTGATTAGGATATTCAATTCTATTGTATGACATAACGTATATATATTTCTTTGCTGTCATCTGAGAAAAATCAATCAGCTTCTTCATCGTGTGTGAAAGTAATCATCATTTTTTCCCTGAGATAATCAAGATATTTTTCGTCTTACTTGAAGACTTATGTCCTCTATTGATTTACAGATTTGATATCCACGTAGATGTACGTAAATGTACAATACAATATATACCAAGATGAAACACATTTTTTATTCTCAGTTCTTTGTCTATTTAAGTTTATACAATATATACCCAGATGAAATACATTTTTCCTTCTCAATTCTCAGTCTATTCAAGTTTTTACAATACATATCAAGATAGAATACATTTTTTAAATATGATAAATAATTCTTTAATTGTCAATGTTATCTTGATGTTTTGATTAAGGATATATGTTTCCTGATACTTTGTACTTTAGAGTTGCGTTTTACATATCTTATTCAGAATATTTAAATTACCATCATAGTTTTTGTTCCGTTGATGAACTGAACTGACGTGCAAAAAAAACATACTTGAATAAACATACCAATTCACGATTTACTTACTTGTGATTACTGATTTTTTTATAACCAAAAAGACCTATTTCTGAATTGTGTTAATTGGAAATCTGAAAAAATAGTCTGTACTACATTTGAATCACTTATCAGATAAACAAAATAGGATATAGTACAACTGTTCAATAAAAAGTAGAAAGATACCTTATTTTTTAAGATAAGTAATAAAAAATAATTATCAATGAAATATTAAATTTCCCAACTTAGATCGAAACAATTTATATCACGAGATAGGTCCAATAAGGTATACTTGGTCTTTAGCTTGTGTTAGAGCACGTCAACATTCGTGAAAAATCTTCTAGTGAAAATTGAGAACGAAATATTCAACACTTAACAAAACAACAAAATTAATTCTCTGATTACAAACTGGTTGTGTTAATTATTCTATCCCTTTGTATGTTTAATTTCTTAATTAGCTGAAAATATAATTGATGTTCTAACGTCAATGAATAAAGGTATCACCGGTTTCTCGATTTGCCATCTGGTTTAAACATATCTGCATGTTTCAAAAAGCGTGTAGAGCAAATATTTAACAACACTTCAAATTTCATTATCTTTCTGCTCGTTATATCGGAAAAACATATCTTTATGATCGAAACAAAACCTAATTTATATTTTGTTTGTTAAAACACGCCGAATAGTCTGATATATTTATCAGTACCATCAACAACGCTTTCTGAAAAAAAAATCAATGCTAACGTGTTTGCCGAATCGCCAAACCGTTTCAAAATGATAAAGCATGTTTATATAACATTGTCAATTTCATATCTTTACTTCCGTTTGTTAACCAGCACGTGCAATGTCGATTTCTAATGAATCCTATTGATCTGTGTTCGGCGTCATGACAACAGCTGCCAAACACACCTACTTCCCATCCGGTTCGCCAAATGTCCATGTTTGGATTTAGTCCCAAATTGTTGTCATTCATCGATATTTCCTCGGGTTTCGGCTGTAATAATCAAACACCATCAAAGCAAACACTATTCTGGAGAGAACACAGATGTCTAATGTTTTGCTTTTATTAGAATTGGTTTTATGAACTCGAAAACCATCTGCGAAATTTTACCTATGAAATTATTGTAATATTCGCCTGAGAACGACGCTTCCGTTTCTAGGCAAATTTCATTACTGCAGCCATCTGGTAGGAACGAAATGAAATAGCGATCTGCTTGTTCGTGTCTTATTAACAATGATACGTTTTTAGAATAAGGATATATAGAAAATCGTTAGAATTCTGTATTTCAGAGCATTGATTAAACTTGACATCAGTTTCGTAAACTCGAAACATGATGTAGAAATATGCATGTATGTATTCCTACTCCTTTGTAATCAGGCTCGTCTGGTTTTCGTCACAGATCATTCCGCGTAATCAGAACTTCTTCTCTGACCGAGCACACTGTTTGGTATCAAATACACCTCCTCAGAATATAGTCCAGATATTTTTTTGTCTGAGACATATAGAAACACTGACAACAATTTATTTCTGATATCTAATTAGACAAAGCAAACGCACCTTCGAAATTTGAATTGTGTTCAGCTTAATTACGCCTACAATTCTACTTAAGAGATACCATAGTGGTGCTGGCACTAAGATGTATGATAGATGTGCTGGCACCAGCTTGATGGACTTTTCATAAACGCAATAAAATGATTCATTTATTATTTCATACATTGCTGGTAACCCATGTCGTTTGATACTAACATAGTATCTGAATGAACGTACGACGATAGACTTTATTTACATCTTATCAAACGAGACTATTTTTCGTCTTCGTACCAGAATAAATGACATTTACAGACATATAAAAGCAAAGCAATCATTATTTTTCCTCTTTTTAAGTGAATCACATAACAATCAAACGTTTTCATGACCTTGCTTAATAAAGGTTTGCATTTAAAATGGATTTTTAAACATCTCTCACCTATTTGATTGGTTTAAAAACTGACCAACCATAAGGCTGAAAAATGTAATACGTGTACTTTTAGGTTCCACGCTCGTTTTGAAAATTAAATTCTACGGGAAAATGAATATCTAGAAATTTTTTTCTGATACATCGCTGTAAATAGCGCAAGAAAACAAAGTTAATTTTGAAACAGTTAAATTGCAGTAGTCACCTTAGACTTAACAATTTGCTTGAAATGGTGAAATATATCATATCTAATATTCTGCTATGAACCGACCAGAAAAAGTACCTATTTTCTAGCAATCTGATGAAGAGTTTCCGTTTTATGGCGACCTAGTTTCCTGGCATTTTTACTTTAGTGTCGTTCATGAAAAGGTCAGGTCTCTTGCAGTCTCTGTCATAAAGTGTTCACTCGATTTCTTTATGACTCTCATCCCGTTTTACTTCTGTCTGGAGTATCATAAGTAAGACTTTTACTCTTTGCTATTTTCTGTTGAAAATATAGATCTATTCACTTCATGAAGGGATCAACTCCAGTTATTGACAGTACAAATGTGTACGCGAAAGGGTATTAAAAATATTTACATACTAATCGAACTCACTATTTTCTGAATCATCCTCAAGAGTCTGAACGAGAGGTTCAGATTCTGATTCAGTTAGGAATTGTCAAATCTAGATTATATAATATGTATATATATATATATATATATATACATATTCATTCAAATCAGGACATTTTATTGTACTGTTATAAGATAATAATTGAATTGTCTTTTGTTAAAAGTGCGGTTAAATGATACCAGAGTTGCATAATGAATGACCAGTGATTATAGTGTAACGTGTTTCCCTTGAGGACGATGACTTTATAGTAGATGTATTAAGATACTGAATTCCAGGAATCTCCATTTGTTTTACAGCACAGTGGATCCAAGATAATCCGGAAACCTTCGTTCCCGACCAAAATAATGCGGACTACGGAATTTAGTCCAACCGGAGTTATATCCCTTGATCATAATGTGACGTCAACCATTCAACAAGACCACATATTATTTCGATTACCGCTTTAACGAGAAAATCATTGCCTGTTATTTTGTCATGAAAAAAAGCCAAACAAAAAGAAAATACCACAAAAAGCTTCATTGTTCATTGATGGATGTCTCCTGAAAACAAATCCTTAATCACAACGATGAAATAATGGTGACATACAGAGCTTGACGATCCTCCACAACGATGAAATAATGGTGACATACAGAGCTTGACGATCCTCCACAACGATGAAATAATGGTGACATACAGAGCTTGACGATCCTCCACAACGATGAAATAATGGTGACGTACAGAGCTTGACGATCCTCCACAACGATGAAATAATGGTGACGTACAGAGCTTGACGATCCTCCACAACGATGAAATAATGGCGACATACAGAGCTTGACGATCCTCCACAACGATGAAATAATGGTGACGTACAGAGCTTGACGATCCTCCACAACGATGAAATAATGGTGACATACAGAGCTTGACGATCCTCCACAACGATGAAATAATGGTGACATACAGAGCTTGACGATCCTCCACAACGATGAAATAATGGTGACGTACAGAGCTTGACGATCCTCCACAACGATGAAATAATGGCGACATACAGAGCTTGACGATCCTCCACAACGATGAAATAATGGTGACGTACAGAGCTTGACGATCCTCCACAACGATGAAATAATGGCGACATACAGAGCTTGACGATCCTCTATTACTGTTGTATAACATCAAAAGATATCTGAGGAACGCTAATAGGTGTAAAGTAGCTTAAGAGCACTATATTCAGATGCTCATTTTTTGATAACGTTTTCTTCCTTATGGAACACCATCCTTTCCTCCCGTTGTACATACATGTACATTTTTTTCATTTTGGTTATAATTACCACAATATCAGAATGCATATCTTCCACTAATTACCATTCATTTGTATATCATATAAATGAAAAGAGCCCTATAATCTAACCCCAATCAATCCCTAACCCCGTCCCCCATCCCGGTAGGGAGCCCCTCTTACTTGCCCGTCGAACCTACGCACGACTGGAAATACGTCTTTCTTTATTTATGGCTCTGATCTAACTGACAGTTTTTCTGACACTTCCCACATGAAAAGCGGTATTCATCTTTATTGCTGTGAATATTCACATGATATCACAGTTTTACATTTTATATTTTCTGTTTATTTATGATTATGTTGTTTTAGACCTCTGTTCAGAGACATGACAGTGTGGTTAAGAATGTGCTTATCGTTCGTTACTTTCGATTTTTTTTTGTTAGTTCGCTATTCATTTACGTGTTTGTTTCGTCTTGAAATGAAATACTCATTGTTAACGTATTTCCAGCGTTTTGAATTTAAGTATTATATTTATTACGTGTTTTTGTTCCGTTCTTGCTCTTTGGAGATGTTTACTTGACACTCCTTCTGGAAGTTCAGCGTCCTCACTCGGGCCAGAAGGCAGCGTAAGGGCAAAGTCTACCACTGGGTTATAATGTCGGTGCCTGTTCTTCCTTCTCCGTTTCGTCGGCATACGTTGGTAGTCAAGGGTGGCCCTTTTCCTCCCAGCCACCGTCTGGTTCTTAGGAGATGCAGCACGGCTCAGAGTGGCAAACTCTGATGCTGATTAGACTGGGACCCCTGGTTAGCCTTTTCAGAGTTTGCCTTCGGGTAGGGCGTATCCTTGTCATTGTTCACCAACTCCCTTTGTCGCTCCAGTGTTCCGATAGCTTCTGGTCCCAAGCTGTACATAAAAGGGTCTACAGGTTTCCCTTGGACTTTGTTCTAAGATTACAGTCCCAGACTCAGGCAAGCTAGACTGACCAATCCTTGGGCCAATGCCAGCCCATGTGACCTCCTTTCTATCCGAATGGGTTTGGATTTGGGCCCTTTGCATTTTCTCATTGGAACTCGTGGGGCTTGATGATTTCCCTTCCAATTCAATCCTCCCGTTCTCGGCCGGCGTTAGCAGGTGACTCGGCCTCTAGTGCTACCGCTTCTAGGGCGGTCCCAACTGCTGAGTCCAAGGGGTTAAGGGAGTCTAGGTATTCTTCCCGTCCTAAGACCAGGGCGGGTAAGCGTTCCGGCAAGCGTCCCCATCCGGATTCCACACAGGTCAAACTCGAGATAACTCTCATGGCTTCCCCGCTGTTCCGTAGACGCCTCAGGTTCACTACGTTGATTTCCTAAGCCGAATAAGTTTGCTATAACCTCAAATTTATCTTTAATAAACTTGAATGACGAATAAGAGATTATTATGTAGGCAGTGAGAAGTGTTGTCAAGGAAGTAGTAAGAAGAAAGAAAAAAAACTGATGATGAAGATGAGCGCAGATTATAGATTTAGACACATTTTACAATCATATGCAGACAACAGTAAATATCTCTTAAGGTTTTGATATAATAATATCCGAAAAGATCACGATTCTAATCGAAGAACAAAGGGCACAGAACTCATGCGACTGTGAGTTCATGGACTGGATGAGGTAAGATCTACACATGTCAATCCTTATTCAAACAGGCGAACCTCCACATGAATGGAATGACATGCGTAAAATGTTGTTCTAAACACGTGACTTCACCCTTTATGCCACTCACCGCGCCCGTGACAGTCAAAATAAGCTAAGGCAAGCTAGATATATAACCAAATGTTCATTTTGCTCTTCCATGTGTCTTATTCTGCAAATAGACTAGTGGTTGCTCAGACAAATCCAACTAAACACCGAGAAAACCTGCTAATTGGCATCGGTATAACTGCCATTTCTCGGACTTGAGGAATTGTAAACTCAAGCAACAATTCTAATTTTGCTATATTCATTTAAAATTTGTCGTTGGTTAAACGCAGATCTATCTGTTGGACAGTATGAACTTGGTAGCAAAAGTATTGAGTCTCATAGCGTCCATTGTCAGGAATTAACGCCCTGAGACAGGGCATTGTGGTTTTTACCACAATAAAATTATTCCTGACATCTTCTTGTGGCCCGTCAGAGATAGCAACTGACATACTATTGCAGGCAAAATTCTGCTTGAAAAGGTCTTGCAGTATTATTTGTTCAGCTAAATGTAATGACTACTTGTAAAGCAATTAGAAAAACCTTTAAACAGCCTCAGGTGCTGTTGTTGAGCAGGTTTTATGCAATTTCGACACACAATAAGAAAAATTCTCGATGTTCAAGGTAAATTATTTTTTCCACACTGGCACTGCCGACAGCTTCTTGGTATATTGGAAAAAATTCTAGGAAGAAGGTAAATGGGTTTGCCTTTCTCGAAGCAAATACAATTTGTCAAATAAAAAATCCAGAGATAATCATGTTTATTTTGTAGGTATCAGTTTGTAGCAGGAAGAAATGTCTGCTTCTTCTTTTTCATAATTTCTCATAACAATTTGTAAGGAATATCAAATCAGTGTCTAGAGATACAAATTGTATATCAAGGATTAGAAGTAGAAAGGTTACGAACCTTTGATATATTTGGAAACGTTACTCTGAAAATGTTTGTAGTGCAATTAAGAGGATTAACAAAAATCCGTTCGAATAGACAATTATTGATTATCGTTTCGATCAAAAGAAAAGTGTAGCATAATTGACATGATCTTCATAGAACATTAAAAAGGGATCCTATGGGGATCTTGGTGATCGCCATCACAAAGAAGGGGAAAACTGCAATTGCAAGAGCTCTCCATCTAGAGCACAACTAAGGACAGAGGGGAACCTTCATAAAAATTCTGTTAGCATTCTACAATGTACAACATCAAAGATGGCCACCTGTCAGCCATATTGTTTTGGTTTTTTTCCCCTCTTTTTCCCGAATGAAAGGGCACAACTATGGACAAAGGGAGACTTTCACATCAAATTCAAAATATATAAATAACAATAATTGATTAGAACGGACGATGGATGACGGACAACTGACCAAGGACGTCGGGCCATGGACGCGAGGGGCGGTATGAACAGCCGGCCATCTAAGGATCTAAGCGGAACTTCTATGACGTTATCAGAAAATTTTAAACACTTGATCTTTTGAGAGATCATTATTACTTTCGTTCGACGGACCTTTGATTAAAGATCTTGTTCGTGATTATTATCAACAAAATGTCAATTACATCGGATAAAAAAATACAGATATACATATTAATTCTCAGCATAATATTTGGAACAATAATATGCAGATGTATTTCACAAGTAATTTTTTTTTCAGATTATAGAACAAAAGGTTATAAATATGACATGCTAGGTTTAACATGAACCGCACATTGGATTCAAAATAGTCGATATATGCGATACTGAAGTAAGGTTGCTCACAGATCAAAGGTTACCCAACACATTCCGTACTGTATGTCTTCTATATTTTCTTATTAATTTATCATCAAACAGGAATTACTGTTTCTCAGCGTTGATACAAGGTATAAACTCGAAAGGTCGCTATCATCAATGTATACTGAAACATATTCCAATGATTATGTTGTTCTGCCAATAATTAATAATAAAAAATGCTGCCAATTTCAAGGTTTTTTTCTTTATTTCTTCATTTTTATCACAGAAATTTCAAATGACATCCAAAATAAACAATTTTTTTTTCTTTTTGTCCTTCGCTGTAGTAGATAATATTGCAATTATTCTTTTACTTTGTGAAAATTAATTTTCGTGTCATAAATACACCTAATACAGTTTGAAAACTACCACAGTACCGCAGTATGGTAAGCTGTGAAATATCCATTTGTATAAATTTCTCCTGAAAACTGATAAGGTATCATTTGAAACAAATGTCAGCAGCAGTAGTTGCCAGAGATGAACCACCAAATTACTAAGTAGAGGCCTCTTTGGATGTGACTACTGGACCACAGTGTTCACCATCCACCATAAAGGAAGCTTGTTGATTCCAATAGAATTAGCACTTGCTGTTATTTGCTTTGCGTGAGTTTTAAATAAACGTTTAACAAGTCGACGTCAAAACTATTCCGATTCCTTGGTGTTGGAACGACACGTTTTCATTCATTTGACTCTACTGAGATCACAATGAGGAAAGATTTAGTCTATATGGGACAAAGTGCATCTTAATGTTGAATAAAAAGTACAACGCATAGGCTATGTTTCTAATTGTAATCATTTGTGTACTATTCAGACATTTGAAAGTGTAAAATAAAAATCATACTTTACACTACATCTAAAAGATAGTTGCGCAATGCGTTTCATTACGTACATAGACTGTGGACATTGTTGCCCATGTACACATTAACTAGACCCAAAGATATAACCGATATTTTCTGTTAACCAAGCATAGAGCTCTTTTGTACTGGATGTAGAATTTTTTGTCTGAAATAACACAAATTTATGCAGTAACCGTTTCTCCTTGTTCGTACCAGGGGTAACTGTGTTAACAATGTTAATTATAAATTATTCAAAATATTAATACGTGCTTCATGTTAAAAAGGTAGACAGATATTTAAATTAATAAATAATTATAGCACCTCGCTCAGTTTTGTTGTAAGCTTGAATGCCGGATGTATGTAATCGTAACATGGCAAGAAAGCGAAATAACGAAGTAACATTAGGGTTGTAGACGTCCATTGACCTTTGGTACCAAACGATCCGAGAGAAGGGATGCTCACCTCACACCTTTACTATGTTCCTTCAGAACCTTTCCTCAAAGAGACCTCAGTGTCTGGTCTGGCTGAAACCCTCAAAGAATGTCCTGATCAGATATTTTCTTCATTTATCATTTACGAAGAAAAAAGTATATAATTTGTACCAATTAATTCACAAACGTGGTAAGACTGGCGAATTTGGCTCCATTTCAAAGCGTCGTGTTCATTTTCCTGTAGGAAACATGGAAGTAATAAGAATTTTGGCGATTTTCTAACGAGTTTCTTGATTAGAAAATTGACTTCTATAATATCATTACCGACAAGACAATGTATGTATGATACTTGGTTTGCATGAGTATAACATGTTAATGTAGGTAAGAATGTACGTGCTGTACCACCAACATTTCTGTCCAATTACCTGGCAAAATACAAAACCCTGACGAAGACCGTCTGAAGTATGGTTAGTCGAAAACTGTGCTGAATATATCAAACTTATAACAATATATTATGTCTTCAAAACAATGAGAAAACGTACATAATATTTTTCGAAATGCTCAGTTTTTTTTATTAAATATTAAATTACAGCGTAAAAGTAAGAAACCGATATAAAAGAAAAGAAAAATCACACGAAGCAGACAGAGTCTGGACCTGATGATGTAGGCGTAATACCGGCACACGAGGTAACCAGGTAAATAGAAGGCAGGTGTTTCCAACAAGTCCAAATCTTTGAAGAATTGTCCGGGGGCCAACATTATGACGTCACAATTAACGGGTAATTCTGGTAGTTGTATTCTATAATAAGACCTTCTCCTTTGTCAATGCACGAAGGTACTGTACAAATATAAAGTAAAACACGTACATCACTAGATATATGTACAAAGAGACACATTCCTGCTGTAGGATACATGAACATTCACAGAAAATGTATTTCAAACAGTAAGTGAAAGAATGTTTCTTTGGTTTTTTGTTTGTTTGGGAAGGGGAGTCCTGTAGTCATGGAAAAAGCGTAAGCCATGCATTGACGGTCTCCATGAGTGATAGAGCCATTGACGGGCCGTTTTTGTAAATCATATCACTGATAAAAGTATTCACAATTAGATCATATAGCTTGACCAGAGGACAGAATTCTAAACCAGACATGCTTTGATAGACAACGGCTCTCTCTTACCAAGTAAAGCGCGTGCAGAAAATATGGTAGAGGAGAGGACAAAATGAAAATCCCTCTATTATGGAAGTGGTTCCACACTAGTCGCCTCTGTACATTAGATAACAGTCAATCTAATTAAAGTAAGATCTCTCTCATTTCACTTCGTTCTTCGATCTGGTTTTGAACTAGGTTGCTTGTTATCCAATGTACAACCGCAGACTTATTTTTCTGTCTTTGATCTGCAGCTTCTCGTTGGCCATCTAAACAAGGTTAAGTAATGAAATGAGTACATCAGGATCTTTTCTGTATACAGTACCCGAATGTATTAACGATCTGAGTCACAATGTTGTCAAAGTTACACGTCATAGAATAACGTCAATTCAATTTTAGAAATCTTTCAACGGAACAAGCGGACTGTCCTTACATTATCACACAACTAAGAGAAGCATTTCACTCATACGGACGTGACGTACAAAAAGGTGGATGTGACGTAACAACACAAATGTAACGTGTATCAGTGTATACTCTCTACCTGGCTCCGCTTCGAAATACATTATACAACAAGCGTATCCTAGCGGGAAAAACCTGTGCTAAGGCAGGTAACCCAGTCTAGTATCGATATCTTCAGGATGTGACTACGACGTCAGTAATCAACAACATATGCAACATTGTAATAAGTCAAAGAACCTTATAATACCGTGATTAGTAAGGTGTGTGTTTCCGATGGATCCTTATAAAGTGCTAATCTTTTCTTTTTACTCCGACACTCGGTTTTAAAATTTAATTTCACGGATGGTACGTAACTAGAAAGTAACCATATCAGAGGTATAGTATCTGATTTAGATAATTTAAACCAGAAACAAGTCTTTATGTTACAAATCGTTAACACCAATCTATGGTGTTTACATGTCGCAGTTGGTTCGACATACAAGTCTGGTGCTCGTAAGTTTGCCTGTTGGTTCCGTCTTTGTATACCTTGTTCTCATTTGGGAGCGTGAAATTATTTGCGTGGATTGATCAAAATTTATATGTCGAGTGTCGTCGATGAAGCAGAAGGCGCTTTAACTTCTGCAACACCTGGTCTCATTCTCCTTGTACATTTTTCAGAGTCTCCATGTAAATCTTTCTTTTGTTCATATGTTGCCCTAGTTTTATTCATTTTGAGATTGGATTACAATTCATGTTGGTATTTTCCTGTTGTTTTTTACAAAGAAACTTTCCGTTTGCTGCAAAATCAAAAGGTAATGACTAACGTTCAATACATCTTCTTGATGCAAGCATGACTCAAATGTCTGTTGTTGTAGATATGCGTTTGACATCGTTATATATCTCCAACGTTTTCCATAACGGGAATAGACAAGGTGATACGAGGATAGGTTTTATATTTCCTTTTAAGAAAGTGGCATCACTACTCTTACAGTCCTATTTTCCAGAAAAATGAGATTCTACATTCATTTGAAAACAGTGTCCGTGATAAATGAGACCACCTATTGGCGCATTATAGTGCCAACACATTGAAATGTCCTAACATGGACAGTCTACAGGAAAACGGACTCTCTAACATCTAATATGGTATCCGATTTATCTCTACTAGTCAGTCCTTCTAAATTCTTAACATAGAAATTAATATTGGAACTAACTTAAGCCAAAAAAAGTCAGAATGGTTCAAACCAGCCGGTTCTCATATTTCAATAAGGCTTTAGGTCAGAGTTTGCTTTGTTATGTGTAAGGTATCAAATATCCTTAACTCTAACACCAGTCACATGTAGGATTTGTAAGGTGGTGTAGGTATCAAGTAAAACACAACCTTAATTTGAAAGATCACATATAGCGTGAACGACACCAAACTTGAACAGATATCAGATACATCATATATACTGGTAAGCATACAACGTTAACTCTAATTCTGTGATCCACGATAGCTTTATCGCTTTGCAACCTCCTATAGGTGACGATCCCAGGTGTGTGTTCGATTCCTATGTATCTCACAAACATCATATACAGTGTATAAGGTAGAATTTTATCTTAAAGCTGATTAAAGTTAAACAGTCTTCACGTTGAGAGAAACAATAGTAGTTTCCGTTTCCCAAATGCTTCGGAGATATCCCCTGTATAAAGAAGTGACAGACATTTTACTCTAATACTTACTTGGAAACGGGCCTGCAACCTGCCAAACTGGATTGGTCACCTCACCAGAACAATGACGGTCGTTGGTGAGATTATATCCGACAACGGGAATAGTCACAGGTGGAAAACCTGTCAACCAACCAACTAACCAAGTCAAACCGTTTATCATCATTTCAATGTCGTACTAGTAATTCTAGATATTGATAATGATATTTTAGAAGACGGTAAACTTTTTTTTTCATTTTAATATGGTGATGTTTTTCGTTTGAATTTAAAAAAAATCAACAGTGAGTTTATGATACGTACGGATAATTACGTACCTGAAAAATGATTGGTTAATATTCAGTTATTTATACTAATAAACAAAAAATGTTTATTTGATAAAGTTTATAGTGGCATTTAGTACAAGTATCTACATAACATATGATGGCATGGTGTATTGCGCCTGTCGCTTGTCTACATGGAAATGCCAGGCGTTAATTTGACATGTAATGATGTGATGTGAAAACGTGTAGAGAAGATGGATTATGAAGTAGACATGTGTTATTTATATAAAGCACTTTCAACAGCTTAATTTGGAGAGAAACGCGACTTTTATGTTCATATTCACATTAAAACGTAATGTAGCTAATGCCTTGTTACATTAAACAGTATATCAAAATACATGGTAACCAGAAAATTAATTCGTTTTCAGATTAAGTAAAAGTACATGAATACGCGAATCAGAAAGATATTTAAGTTTTAAAAAACCCCATTGAATTTGACAAATTCATCTACACTTAATAATAAAATGGGAGAAAAAATAAAATTACATTATCAAACATTTTCGCTTGAATTATTCTAATCTGAAATTTCTGGGGATATTGCCATACATATTTTATCATGTTTAGTCATGAATATGACTAAGAAGATTATAATGACCTTGTGTTGAGTGATAACACTAAATGTACACCGTACTAATTAGATATTAAACCTACACCTGTCACATCATAATGGTTCTCACTTATCAATACATGAATCAGTGTTTCTCAATGGTTATCAACAAGTCATGTCATATCGATCCCATGTTTATCAATTGACAATGAACATTTTCAATTATCATCAAGCATACATTTGTTCAGATGCAATTAAAATTTTAAAAAGATCCGAAAACAATCGTCCGTGTCTAATGCAATTTTATACCGTTCTTCTGACAAGGTGAATAGTCGTATACATTAGAGAGTGGTGATAAAGGCAGGTTATCCTAAATGTAGATGGCATTAAATGGCAGAATCATATATAGGCTGTAGGACAACTTTTTGGCACCCAACCTGATGACAACCGTGAGATCAATATCTATTGAAGTTATATATATATAGTAATTTGACATATTTTTACATTTAGTCCATTCGAGATGTTAAAACTATCATGTAGTAAAAACTACAGGCCTAGTGAGATAAAATCATTTAATCCTCGATATTGTACAGCCTTTCCGCATGAGCAGTAATTGTAATCTATCAAACTGGATTAGGTTATTGTTTAAAGTACTAAAATTATTTCTTAGTCGAGCATGCAGTATATGAGATTTTCGATTACCAATCAAGTGATACGTTGGAACGAGTGTGGGGGTTGGAAGAGAATTTTCAAAAACTAACTAAAAAACATATCTTATTTCAAGGTCAAGATGGTTTCAAATTCGGATACTAAAAGGTAAAAAAGATATGTTCGTTTGCAATAGTCGGATATTTGGTAAAGAATAACGCAGTGCGTCACAGTGGTTATATTGTAAATTTTCTTACCCTAAACGAGACAAAAAAGGATAGATAATTCGGTTTTAGTTTATTACTTATTTGGTAGGATGGCTGCAGTTTTCTTCTAGAGCGTCGTTCTGATAGCGATTCTAATCCACTTTCGATATATAGATTCCCTGCTGGTATATGATGGTAAACCTGTAATAATTCGAGCGGATTCTAACTATAGTTTTTCATGTTTCAGTGGGGTAGGAAGAAGAGGGGCAAATATAACTTTTTGCCGCCCTCGGCAATTTTTTTCATTTGAACTTTTTAAAAAGGGGACGAATTTCTTCTTTTCACTAAATAAAAACTACACACAGAATTTTATCAAATTAATTTTACAAATGCCATTTGTCATGGAAAACCCTATTTTTTCCACCGTCTGATTTTAAGGAATCGGCGGGGGAGGGGGTGGGGGGGGGGGTTCCTTCACTTTTTTACAACTTCCTACGCCACTGAGTTTGTCTACATCTCTGAGGGACCAATAATTCCAAACTTCATAGCAATATTCTTATAATGGAAGTATATATGCTTTATAAATTTTGACTAAAGTTTCTTTATGTACCGTGTGTTGAAGTTTACGGATAATACTTACCTGTTTAGATGCATTACTCCTTTAACAAGTTTCGTCTAAATTTACTCCTAAATGCTTATGATTACCAAAAAATCTACACTCTATTATTAAATTTGATGTCCATGATGTGGTCAGGTTCAATGTTTAAAAGAAGTAAACAAGGGATTGACTTTAACAAGCCACCTTTCTGTCCAGCTGTTCAGTGACATCGTTATCCGTTTCAAGGGCCAAAAAGGAACTGAGTATCGTCAACAATCAGTTTGGATAGACTTTCACACATCCCCATCCTACGTTTTGGTATTAATTATCACTTTCTAGCACTGACGTACATAATGTACGAGCTGTAAGCTATAATTTAAGTGCAGAAAATGTAGAAAATAATGTATTTCTATTCTACAGTGGGTTCGGCTGTGTTATTGTCATCACAATAACTCGACATTATATCATCAATCATGTAAGCGAACACTCATCTTACTTCTTATTCACTCTGCAACCAAACGGTGCAACCCTTATATGCTGATGCAACACTGACAATTTACGTTAACACAATAAAAACACATATCTCTTTATCATCAAAGCAAATTCTGAAATGCATTGCACACGATGTCCTGTGTGTTTTGAAGCAAAAATGATATCTGAAAAAACTATCGCAAATTCATTGAAATGGTGGAACGACAGACACACAATTAAACAGAAGACGCTCTATGGCGGATATTGAAAACAACGTGTATGTTTTCAGCTGCATGTCTGTTAATTATTTACTTATTCAATTGGATCTGAAGTAATACATAACTTTAACATGTTGAAGTGACTTAATCGCTCCCCATGCAGGTGTCCAAAACGAATTAGTCTGAAAAGACATTAATATACAGAACTGAACGACTCACTTTGCGATCGGTGGCCAAAGTTCTAGTGGTGACACTAACACCTGTATATACCTGTAATTAAGATATTTCCTCGTTAAAGGTGTAGCGGCCAGGTGTGTTTACTTGTGACCAGGTGGAATGTCAGTATTTTGACACTCTTGACTGAGAATTTTACGGCAAATGCTTGTCATAAGTCGTATTTCAAACTGGTTCAGTTAAAGCGATTTTGGACCCATAATTGCAAGCAGGATTGGTGGCCAATTTGTTCCTACACTCTCGAGAGCGTCAAGTTCACACTTACACCGTACTAAAAACATACTACTAACATTAGCAAACATCTTGAGTGTTTGTCTGGTGTCGAAGTGGACGAGTTCTTCGTGTATAGAAACGCTACAGGTGTTTCAGTACATACACGAAATGTATGATTAAGAATTAAAATCGTTATTAAAAATATTGTACCCGAATTTTTTAAGATACAACATCCAAATCTACACAGTTTTAAAATGTTAACAAATTTATGATACCGGGTTTTTAAAACAATTTTCATCTGATATCTTAAGAGGAAAAATTATGATCAAGCATATATTACTTTCAGCACCTATTGTCACTTAACAAAAATGGTATAATTTGCACGGTTTTGAAGTCATAGAATATAACATGAATTCATTTATATGTGTGATGTGAGGTGTGTGGTGATTATAGAGGTTTAACAACCTTGTGACACGTAACACCCACAAATCCCATTGTAGAGAAGTCGGTGTCATTGTCAGGTAGAGTATTATCATTGTATTAGGAAATAAAGGGATAGTTTAAGAAATGACAGCATTTCTATTGTGATTTACGGAAGTGATACACTATGACACTTATCAACAGAATGAAAAATAGCTTATGAAAGTCAAACATCTGTCAGGGTATAATCATCTAATATCTAATAATCGATCCGTTATTTACGGCGCATTAAATTAATGAACGGATGGACAGGGCCACTAAGCTCGAGCAAAAATAAATATATACATTAAAACAAAACAAGTGAGTAAAATAAAAAAAAATAAAATAAACAAATGGGCTTATATCAAATAAAAAAAACAATGGATTTTTGTGAGTTGTACAGATAATTGAAACGTACAATCTCGAATGAATTTATAATGATAGCATAAAAGGCAGCCATATAGCATGCTGTAATTAGGGAAGTAACTCTCGTCAGTGTTAGTTCCACATTAGTCGCCTCAAAGGAAATCATAAAGTTTGATGCTGTAAATTCATAAGAAAACACAGTTCTTGGTTAAAGAGTCCCCTTCATATCTAGAGTCGCTTTCTTTTCCACTCGAATTAACATGGAAAGATACTTTCAAAACCGTATAATTATAGCATGTAGACCTCCCGCTGGCTAACGAGCCCATTCTAGTAGTATGCAGCGGGACATGCCTTTGAATGACCTTATTTCATCGTTAACATGAGGCCATCAGAAGGACATCCCCTTGAACGGCCGCTGCTATTAGTACATATGTATTCAATGTCCTGACATACTCATCTCATTGTTCAGAATTGGTGAACTGCAGCCCCATTACATCGCCATTCCTTGGTAATTGTACAGGTAGTCCAGTCCATTTACTTACCTACGGAGTCCTCATATTGTTACGGAAACGTAGACATAGTGTATACCTTCAGAACCTCCCACTAACTTTCTTGTAATTATATAATTGTATTTATATATAGATAAATGCCTTAAAAATACAGTACTTAACGTCGATAGCAAAAAAACTTCAAGTGGCAATGCTTTCTCTTAACAATTTTCTAATATTCCGATTCGTTTTCATACATAAGGATGAGATTAAGTCTCTCACCATGCAAAAAAATCCACTCTTTTAAGTGCACTTTTATTTCTAATACGACGCAGACAAACGATCGTCAGCTGACCCCCGGAAGTCATCACTGAAAGACGACAACAAAAAGAAGAGCACTCCATCAATATCACCCTGACGCTTGAATGAGTAGATTGAGAGCCCTCTTCAGCACCAGTATCTTTATACGTTATGCATCTTATGCCATTATCTGTATCACGTGAACAGATCAATGTTTCGCTTTTTTGCGGTAAAACTGTTTTAGATGAGGTTGTAGAGCCACGGATAACTATTAATAATCTTTTCGCACATTTTCAATACGTAATCATTCAGTATAATTCGTCAGAAGATGAAAATCATTAATATATGTTTAAAAAAAAATTATGTGTTTCTACCACGCGGGAAATATTTTAATTCATTTCATTGTTTGTCGTCTATTTCTAGTAATACAAAACACTTCATGTTTTCATTTTATCATGAAATTATGTGGTAGTGTTCATGAGCTGTCCAATGATAGGAATAGATATCCAAATGGTATACGGCGGAAGGTGTCCTTATCAACTACAGAATTGTATGTTACTTTTTATCTTTTTTTTGCAATGAAATTATTATAGCCAATTGATTGATTGATTGATTGATTGATTGATTGATGTAATGAAATGTTCAGTGTTTTTTGCATCAAAACTTCATTTTTCTGCTTATATTTCTGCAGTCTTTAAAATCACTCATACCAACATGAAAAAACGTAAATGTCATGTCAATAGTAACTATAGTAAAGATTTGTCATCATGTGCATGTCAATAGTAACTATAGAAATGGTTTGTCATCACGTGCATGTCAATAGTAACTATAGAAATGGTTTGTCATCACGTGCATGACAATAGTAACTATAGAAATGGTTTGTCATCACGTGCATGTCAATAGTAACTATAGAAATGGTTTGTCATCACGTGCATGCCAATAGTAACTATAGAAATGATTTGTTATCAACTTGAAAGACAATTCGCCATTCCTAGTAAAACGACCCAAATTTACAAGATGCGGACATTTGAGTGAAATCAAAGTTGGAGATAGAGATATTTTCTCACTCTAACTAGATCACTGACACAAACTAGAAGAATTGAAACTATGCCAGAAACCTGTAACATAGACCAGATACAGTCGATTTAACTTCAACACAGATAAAATACAGTAGTCCAGTCTTGTGATTGTGATGGTAATCTGAAAACATCGTCCATTTTACACACATGTTCGTCATCAGTGGCGACCGAAAACCCATATCGACGGTCATCTACTCATGTCAATTTGCATATTCTTGAATAAAGGATTTCGTTTTTTTCTAATTTTGGTAGCAAGTGGTTTTTATCAACCTGATCCTACCTTTGTAGCACAATGTCACTGGTTTCAATCCGGGCATGTTTAGTTTTATCTTCAAATATATATCACAACATCTGGAACTGGAACTTGTTACTGAAGTTTTACTAGCCAAGCAGACCTGCCGTGAGATAGAAATGATACCGCACAGTTCGACAGCATGTTCACTTTTTTGAAAAGAAAAATTATGATTTTAAAAGAAGAAAGAAAAAGTAAAAAAAAATCTGTTGCAAGTGTTTCATATAATATTTTACATTCAAACCGTGTAAGTGCAGTAATGGACGCGATCTCATCAGACTGCGTTGTCTGACGCAGTATCTGTGTTCTTTGTCAGGTTTCGCCTCGAAAATTGATCAGAAGATGGGTGCATATTTCCGGTAGACTCAGATTAGTTTGAAAATTAAGAGTTTAGGATTAATTGTTCATTAAACAGACGTCTGTGAAAACTGGTTTATACTTGTAATGACGATAATGATTCTAAAAATGAATACCAGAAAATGTTTACAATCATCAAAGCTATGTACACAAAAGCTTTCTCACAACACAAAGATATTTCTGACGATAACATAATTTGGGATTGAAAATGTTTTCCAACATGACTTAACATCTTTATTAGCTTATAATCGGTCGACGGAAACTCTATCATTCTTTTATTGTTTAAAGTGCAGTCTTTGATCAATCGGAGATAATTTGATCACTCAATTTTCTTCCTTTATTTCTCTATCAAAAACCAAAACAAAACAAAACAAAAAATATTGCTTGACATTATTAACATATCACTGTATATCCACCAGCTCCATATCAACAGAGGTTGTTTACGGCAGCCTGAATACAGTTTACACCTGTATCACACAGGTAGAGGCAGGTACGTGCTGAAATAATTACCTTGTTTTTTAACGACTGTTATCGTTAAATACACCAACACTAATAAAAAGGTCAGCAATGAATGGTTCCTAATGTACATAAAACAGACAACGAAATTTCAAGGTTACTTCTGAAGTCTCCAATTACGGGTACACACAGGCAACGAGAGAGCAAAAATGTTTAATCTAAAGATGGCAATTTTTTGTGGATTACTGGGATACCAAGAACTATTTCAATAGATTTAGGACAGTTTTTCATCTTACAGCACATCATTGCTAAACATATGCTTGCTTTTGTAAGTTTATTTTCCTGTAACTTTATCAGTAGATGAGATACATTACAAACATGACACGTTCCTAGACAACGAAACTTGCCGCGTGTCGCCCCTCCCGGCTGCCATAGATAACACACAAGTGGGAAAATTAATGGGCCGGGTTAACCTGGAGATTTAATGGAGCAGACAATATAGGCCTACCTGTGTAAATCATCGACAAATCAAAAGTAGCGATATAGTCAGCAGCCGTAATGGGTTTAGGTATTACTACAAGGTACAGGCACGGCGTCACGCGGCGGGGTCGTCGCCAAGGCGTCCCGCAGCGAAGTCGTCGCCACAGTCACACAGCAAAGGACATCTGCAAATTCACACGACGATGGCATCGATGCAGTCACACGACGAGGGTAATAACCCAACGTTACACTACTAGGGCATCAACCCAGCGTTACATTGCGAGGGCATCAACCCAGCGTTACACTGCGAGGGCATCAACCCAGCGCTAAACTGCGAGGGCATCAACCCAGTGCTACAGTGCGAGGGCATCAACCCAGCGTTACACTGCGAGGGCATCAACCCAGCGCTACACTGCGAGTGCATCAACCCAGCGTTACACTGCGAGGGCATCAACCCAGCGTTACACTGCGGACAGTAAATATCAGCGTCACGTCGCCAAAACAATGCTGCACTACAATGATTTACGAAATGTTATCAACTCATGATATATACTTACATGCGTCACAATACCATTGTGTGATTTTTACAATGCCGAGGATGTACCAGAGTCCTTTGTTTTAGAACCACGTCCCAGTAGGATATGGAACAGCTATCACCACACTGGACAGCTGTCTGTTTGTTCTGTGTAGAGGGGAACGCATAACAACATGTGTCAGATGGACGCTAGATGTAACCATTTCATTAGCACAGCGCCATGACACCATTCTTTGCATATATGTATGTGTCAATAATTTGACGAGCATTTCAAATTTATGAAGTATCACATCCTGACATGTCAAAACGTATCAAAATCGGTTGATATTTAATTAGGAAAAGGCATTATAGAAGCCAGGTGCGAGTAATTAGCTACATTTCTTTATAGAATAATCTGTTCAGTGTTACTCCTACTGTGGAAGGTAACGACATCTGAATGCCTAACTAGTTTTATGATTCCATTCCTAAATTGACTTCATGTTTTATAGTTCCATTTTCATTACAACTGTACTCCATTTGTATGCTTCATTGGTTTGCCAGAATAAGTTTCATCTGTGATACACTAATTTCGTTAATCCGATAACTTTTGTTTACATAGAATTAACAACATATTCTTATATGTTATTGGTGATCTCCCTTTCTTTCAAGATTTGAATTAACGAAAACATTTTCATTACGGTAATGGAATTATCAATATGAGTACAGAGAATTAAGTGTGTTACACTGTAATTGATTAGAGTCTAAATGTATACTTGTTTTTTTTATTCACGATGATTTTTTACAGGTTTCCAAAGTAGGTTTGAATATCAAACCAATACAAACAGTTATACAAAATTTCATGGCGACCAAAATCTGTTTTTGATAAGTCAGCTCTCGGATATGAAAACGAAAAACAAAATCTACGTAAACATATATCAACTGTTTAAACGAGGTTTTAATCAAATTTATGTCACGGGCGTGTTGGATAATTTGTAAGCATGGTGACACGATTTTCCCGAGCGGTATTTGTTTTTACACAACACTTAAATATAGCTTCACAAACACCATTCAATTATAATCGTTATATAAACGTGACATTTGATACTTTCTAATTCTTTATGACAGTTTTAAACTTTTACATTCAAACTCGGACATGTAGCAAAATTATCAATACCACTTACAAAAAAATATGGCAATTTCATGCGGTAGCTGTGATTTTTATGCGTGCTGTTATAGATCTACGATCTCTTTGAACCAGAAGAGGCCAGCAGGGCTCACAACCAGCTGTGTTTTTGATATAAACTATGTTTGGCAGGCTGTCAGGGTTTTAGGGAGGTACATGGCCCGACCCTAGTACAAAGAAACAGGGACGAGATCAATAATCTAACACGGTGACACGAAGAGGCACATATTGCACAATTGGCATGCACAGACTGCGCCTAAAGCATTCCCACGAGATGACAACACATGACAGTATTGACGACACCACTCTCGCCAAGTACGAGAGTACACCGGGCGCGCCCTCTAGTGAGAGATTCATGATATATAGTGTGACAGAGTGCAAAGAAAAGGAAAGAAAGGCTAATGATTCATAGCTATTCATATTTTTTTCCATAAACCAAAAATCATAAAAAAAATAAGTTGTGAGCAAGATCAAAACAATTCTGGCTATATTTTAGAATGTAGCTTTTATCTATGAAAATAAAATCTACGATTATTTCTCGCACTTTTCCGATCCTGGATATTTTTAACATCAAATTCCATTCTCATAGTCTGAGGCTGTTTTTACTGTATTATGAAACTAAAATCACAACGTAACCAAATGTTACATTCCGCTGCCATCTCCAGGATACCGTATTCACATGCCTGACTCTGAGGCACGATCACGTGACCAAATCGATAGAATGAAGTAATTTGTGGTCGACTTGCAAGATATCCAGCGGCACATAGAAGAACTAAATTGATAGGACACTCAGCAATTATATAATTATAACACAGATTGGCATCAGACTTAAATCAATCGCCGTAAGAAAGATTTCCAGACAATGAGGTATCGCTTCGGTTTTTTGGCATAATTTTGTAATAAAACACAAAAAGAAAGTCATCCGATGGGAATTTTCTGGGAAATGTATTGGAATTCATAAAATACTGGGTGATGCATGTTCTTTTCTTATAATCATTCAAAGTGATGTAATTATTTTGAGAAATATATTTTGTTTGTGTGTCAAACAAAATAAGGTAATTATGTTACGTGTGGTAAAAAAACGAAAAAAGTCTAACCTAACACTGAATGATAAATAACTGTTGAATAGTTCAAAAGAATCTCGATCTGCTGTCACACGGTGATCAAACTGCTTGAATTTTAAAAGAATAGTTGTGTCAGTAACTGCAGATAATGAGGTAATTCAAAAATAGGAACCTTCAACAAAATGTTCAATGAATCTATCCATTCATCTTTTTATAGAATCATTTCGCATTTTCAATTGATGTCACTTTGAAAGCACACTGCGAAACGCAGGTGCTGAGGGACTCAAAGATAGTTTAAAGAATCCTTGACACGAGATCATTGATTTTTCTGTTATTTCTTTCACAGTGTTTTCATATATTCTGATAACGATACCACGCCCTTTGATCAAGATCATAATAGCGGCCTCCTTTGCGAATGAAAACGATAGAAAAAGAGAGGGTTACCAGCTACGTCGACTTTGCAGATTTTCACATATCTATTTGAACCTTGAAATCATCTAAGAGACAGATTTATGTAGTTATGTATGTTTTAAAGTGTTAGCTCACTGAAATGCTACAACCTTGACACGATAGCATGATACACTAGAACCTGACATGATATAGGCTTGCCATTCCTTACTAACACCTGTGTAATGCAGGAAGTCAAATCGAGGGTAGTTAGAAACATCTTGATTAGTCTTTGATAGAGGTCAACCTCGTTGATCTTCCGCGCTATGGTGATTATAAAGCAAACCGTAAACAAAAGTGCTAGCAGTGAGATAAAAAAAAAAGTCCACTTTTGTTATTCGTGCACTATTTGGTCGCTGGGTTGGTCTTCCAAAGTACACAACCCAAAAGAAAATCCCCATTTCTGTCTCCGTTTTCTCAAAGTTGTCTTTTTCCCAATGGCTGTTCCTTGACCTGTAGACGTGTGTGTCAAGTTGTCTTTGGTTTTATGCATTAACTTGAAATTATATCGTCATTCATCAATTTAAGACGCCTGTATCAGAATCGTTAGTGTAAGTCGAAGGTCGCTAACCTTTATTTTGTTGAGTGGTATAATGAAACAGGTAATGAATCTCTCATTTTTGTTTCAAAATTGTACTAATTGGAGTAGTTTTACCATAGACTGGCTTATCTTTATAGATACTCATTTCCGAGTTTATTCGAGGAAAAGACGAAGAATTTGACCTATCAATAATTTGAGTTGTTGATTTTATGAATTATTTATTTAATTCTCGATCTTCAATCAATTTTTTTCTTTATTTACAAAAGTCTCGGATATTAAGCTACCGCCTCGGTAACAATATAGGCGCTAACATCATCTGCAAAGTACGAAACTGATTTATGCTGTTTTATTTTATTCTCCTTTTTGCGACATGGCCTAGCAGCACTACTGACATCAATACAAAGTTTAACACACTACAGAGACTCTACTGGGGGCAATAATATTTACAAAATTTTCACCAAAGTCTTTTTGTCACAGATAACGTGGACATCTTGTTTTATTATTTTAAAATTTTATTTGATTTTTTATTTCCTTTGTGTTTCCTTCGTGTCGCTTTTGTTTGATGACAATACGAATAATATCTTTCTGTGTTAAAAACGCAATGTTACTGGCGTAACTCGCATTCAATAACTGCCAGTATTCTTAACTGAGTGGGATCGTGGTACTTGGCAGTAGCAGTCCCATTTGTACTTTTAGTAAATTTGAACTATGGGCAATAGAACAGCAGCATGTGATTGCAATCAACTTGATAGTGATCGCATTGAGAAATGTTCCATTTCCTTATGCGATCTGAAGCTTTACTTGTGTTATGCTAGCTAGTTTGCCTGTTGGTTCCATTGTTGTAGACCTTGTTCTCATTTGAGAAAGTGACATTACTTATCTATTGACCAAAGGTTCCTTAATGGAAATCGTCGATGAAGCAGAAGTGATAGTTTGATTGAATTTGAGTTAGGATTATGACTGTGTTGACATGTCGGTATTTATTATTATTTTTTGAGGGGGTGGGGTAGAGCTTATATATAGGATTATCTTAATTACTATATTTAATCCGTATCCAATAAAGAATCATACAGTTTTGGCAAATTCTGAAGAGGGTGTATTTTTCGGAGGTATATGTTCTCACAGTTCTTTTAAAATCTTGAAAATAAAGGATGTGTTTTCAAGGAATTGATAAAACTGACAATAATTTCTTCGTTAATTTTCTTTTAACTTATCTATTTTTCGTTATTTTATTTGACCTGAAAATATTTGAAAAATTAAAATCCCTCAAAAATAACAACCATTGCAGTATGCTGTAGATAAATAATTGATAACTAGTTTACCGGGATGGCGTGCGGCGGGCCTCTCGTATAGTGTAACCACCAGCTACTATAAGGATAATTCCACCTCAAAATATTGCACTAGCTGATGCCAAAGGATTCCCGTTTACTCTTCAAAAGACAAGGAAGGGATTAGCCATGTAGAGAACATTACATCACATAATGACTTTGTATTGTAGGCGCTTTCATAGCCACACACTTACAGCAGATAACAAGTGATTTGAAGAGTATTGTTAGGAGCAATGAGAAAACCATTTATCTCCTAGGAAAATGTTTACAAATCTCTTCAAATAAGGTCATGTTGTGTTAGAAATACGCAGAGAAGAGCTGCAAGTTACTTCCTGGATCAAAACCACCTAGCTATACAGCAACAGACTTCATTATCTGAAGCATCCAACTTTGTGTACAAGCGATTGCGTGGAGACAGGGTATTTAAATTAGAAAGACGATTTCATCAATAAACTGGATTAAGATAGTAATACTTGATGAATAAGCGAAAAGTATGAAAAATTGTCGTCTGAACCTCAGACAGCATAGCTTTATTAAAAGGACAACAAATATATGGCACAACCTAATGCATTCGCTTATTTCGCCAGGAAGAATAAATTTGAAAAAAAAAAAGAATTTTGCGATAAGGTTGCCACACAGCCTTTTCTGTAAATGGTACATTGTTTGTCTCAATTAGATTGGTTTATACAGACTTGTATATAGAAACATCCACATACAATGTTATCTTTTATCGTCACTTGTATTGAATCGATTGACCTTATAATGTCCTCGTATAAGGGGTTTACAGTCGTAAGTATGGTTTTGTTTACATGTCAAAATTTCTCTTGTTGATGTCTAGATTTTGAAATGCTCAAAAACCTCTTGGCTAATTTCTCTTAACTTAAGTGAGTGCCAAATATCAAATCAAGTGTACCCTTGAGAGCTTGTGCTCATGAAATCAACAAAGTATGTATATATATATATATAACAGGTGGACCATAAACTACCACACTTAAAATAGGGCCAGAAACAGACGAACAGGTGAATATAACATACACTAATCTATCTCTTATTTGAATTAATTATGAAGAGTAATGGACTTTTCGGTACATCTTTAGATTCAACAAGCGTCTTGTCCTGACCCCACTTTTCAAACTTTCAAACTCCTATTTTCGTTTCTATTATTGTAAATTCTGTTATTTTCGAGGATTTCTATTATTCTAAAAATTTATATCTCAAATATAAAATAAAGAAAGTATAAAAGAGTCATTATTTTGATTTTTCGAAATATACGCCCCTTTGCTTTTGCGAAAAACCGTGATGATTTTAACTATTGTAAAATAATTTTGAAATATATTCATGTAGTATTTACTAGATAGATGGTCATGGTTCTATTAAAATTATCTTTATGAACATTGATTGGCATGTTCAAATTACTAATGAAAATTTATAGCATTTCAATGTCCTCTTTTCTTTGCGACGTAAGATATTAAAGTGAGATACCTTCAAGGTTACAGGAAACCAAATATGTTCATATCGGAATACAACATTACCAGGTTCAGATAAAACATTAAAAAACAAATACACTTTGGAAATTATATTACCCTTATCTTACAGTTTAAAAAGATATATATGACATGTTTCTCTCTTTTTTAAGCTTCTTTGATGTATACATCGCTTGGATATTTTTTTATCTGTGATGAAAATTGAATTGTCCATCCCAGGAGGCCGGCACCAGCCATATCATAACCTTATATATTTTGTACATACAACTATCTCATTTCTTTGAAATCTCATTCAACTATAAACGTTTCTAGACGAACACATCACAACCTTCCCCTGTGGCTCATCTTAATGCCCTCGTCATGTTGTTTTCCAATCTTTAAAATATTTGTTATCCCTTTTGGCATTTTTAATCTTCAGACAAATCTCAATGTTAGAATTAGACTATAGACTGTCTCTCGTCTCACGTCTGTACACAAATCCCTGATATATCTCTTTTACATTAAAATTTAAAAGCATGTTACCGAGCAACAGTATGCACGCGGAAAAATTCCTGTACCTGTCAATCATGCTATATATCATGTTTGTTTATCTCAGTAAGCAGCAACGAAATTGATTGGTTGACTTCTCCCTACTGTTTCCGCATGTAATGTGAACCCAAAAGTAAACATCCTTAATATTTTGTATTCATTTCTAATGCCAAGGTTCTTTGTAAACTGCTATGTTTTATTTCAGCATACACGGAAAATATCTTTATAGTTTCATCGAATTTGTCATTTAATTAATATTTTGTTAACATATCGGTATTTTCTTCGTTGTAGTTGCATACATCTTATATAAATGTCTTTTTTTTGCACGAAACCTTATTATCACGGTAAAAATTGAACAGAAATCAGAATTCGTTAGTGACACCAATAAATCTCTCATTTTTATGCAGTTGTTTCACAACGTTAAGTTCACAACGCTTTGAAGATCTAGTCTAACACGCAAAAGAAGGAAACGGAAACTTTGTATATACTGATACAGGTAATTCTTAACGAGGAAATTTGTGAAATTTCGAAAGCAAATAGAAAGTTAGGTTCCTTGATCCGACTCGTATGAGTCATGAAAAAACCTAGTAGAATGTAAACAATATCAGTTGGATATGACATTAAGGAAAATACAACCGGATAAATTTGATACCTATGGGGCGTTGTCTTTTATACACACATGTTGTTAATTTTCCATTTTTTTTTCAATTCCTAAATATTCAAGCTTCGCCTTATCATTTAGTATTATAGACTTTTAACTATATCTACAGAATGCCGACAAAAATGTTGATTTTGGTTATCGCATTGGTTTGAGAACACTTTACTGATGTTTCTCGCTATTTTTGTCAACGTTTCTTATTCGTCAACTGATCAACGGTTGATTCGAATGTCGTATTTGTCAACAGTTTACTAATGTTTCTCGTTGTTTTTGTCAACTTCTTCAACTGATCCAATATGCCATGCATTAATTAGTTGATCAACAATGATAATCTCTGTTCATTTCCTAGCTGCAGCTCATCAATTGTTCATTGTTCAACGGTTGTTCCTGTACGCTTATCAATTGGTATCATTATTTGATTGTTTTGATGTTTTTGATCGGTTCTCACTCGGAAACAATTTGCGTGTCGTGTCATCTTCATTTAGACATTATTCAAATAAATTTGACGATTTTATACAATGGTATTATGGTTTGGTATTTTAAAGAAATATTTACGTTTAGTAAGATGAGTATAAACTCATTGAAATATAGAAAAGGAAATCGAGATATGAGTTACCCAAGTGTACAACCAGTTTGATATCGAGATATATGAAGTATTTTTTATCTACGGTTTAGATAGTCCGATGGACACTGTAATATCAGGCCATGCTTATCAAAATGTTTCAGTTATATACAAGCTTTGTCAGCTTATACTTTATACTATATTTCCAAATTCGATTTGCAGAATTCCTGTTGTCTGCCTGTGGTATACATATTGCATGGCTATAAACTAGGTTGTATCTCATAAAGTCACAAATATTCTAAAGTACATATGTTTTAAGTACTGTTAGCTTGACACCGTTTTTACCTTTAAGACTTTCAAAACAATTCAAAATGTTAACATCGGTTTTTAAAACTATGATTTTTTATTTTAAAATGAGATCGTGTTGACTGTATTTCCATTTTTCATTTCGAAAGAAATCAAACACGATCTCTGAAAATAAACAACGTGTTGAGATGGTGAGGAAGTGACATCATCTCCGGGTTGTATCATCAAGAACTGTTTGTATACAGCCAACAATCGTCCTCATCTGTAATTATATTGTCGAGACCACCCCCAGGTAAAGTACTAGAGGCAACCATCTTGACCCTTGAGAAGATAGCCTATTGTATATTTTCTTATTAGTGTGATGGGCTACATCATGTAAACATGTTTTAGATAAGTGTCGGAAGCACCCACACAACAAATATGACGCCATAGACTTTGAGATAGTGATATGTATGTTTACTGTAGCCTTGAAACATTGTCTATTTCCATAGTGTTATGATCAAAATCACGCGGGAAAAGTTACGTGAGAAATGTATACATTCGGGGAAGAGCGTTTCAAAGTTCATAGAAATATCAAATTTATTTATCTTTCAACAACTGCAAAACAAGCTTTAAGCATGTATTAATCACTCTTGTTGACCCGGATGGAAGCGAGCGGGGAATTTTATGTGGATGGAAACCAGAATAACCAGGGGAGACCTACGTGATCGGGTGGAAGACCCCATACCTTTTCACTTCCGTTTAGCAATCAAACCGCAGACATGTAGAGCCACTGCTCTACCAAATTCATATCAAAAGTATCCGTATTGAGAATTACATATCGACGAAATTATTTGCTTAAATAGACATGATAAAGGTAGATATATCCAACATGTCAACAAACATTAGTTCAGATTCGGTAAAAGTAGGACAAAATATGAAAATGAATCGAAAAAGAGATGTATACGGAAACCCCTGAAAAATTACATGGAGAATAAAACGAGTATTTCTTGTCATATTACCTTGTCTATGAGTGTATACGGGAGTAATACTCTGTTTCACTTGTATTCGCATTGTTGCGCCTCTCCATTTTTTAAAACTCATACCAGGTATAATCTAATTATCCAATTGAAATACTATATGCAATGTCGCCTCGAAATTTCAAATAAAGCCTGTTTAGAAAAAATGGTCGAATTGAAGCGAATGCATTTTGATGTAAGATAATTTGAATTTCTGCTACCTTGGTTTAACTACTTACAAAGTAGAATGTAAATAAATATGCATCGATATTTTATGAAAATATTACATATCTTCATGTAGCAATGCTATAAGCAAGACCGAGCTAAAAAGGTTGGAAAAAGTCAAAATTTTGATAATACAGTTTGTAAAGACTTACATGACTTATCATTCCACTTACTTACATGTGCTTTACTTTCTATCTGCTCGAGTTTCGACTTTACGACTAGCAACATTTACCCTTTAATAGTGCGTTTTTGTTGTTCGAACGACGTCACGTTCTGAACGTTTTCATTCTCTCAATCAGTATAATTGGAACAGTTGATCAAGTTATTAAGATGATTCCTGCTCCTTACGGAGAAGAACTTGCACGTGTCTCCAGATACAATGCCAAACGAAACTAAGATGCTAATATCTTATTATTAGAAAAAAAATTCATGATATCATTTTAATTTTATTCATCTGGTAACGCCAGGTGAAACTTTAATACTTGGACACACACATAGATGTTTAGCGGCGTTTCTTAATCATTTCTGTTTATTTGTCTTATATTACGTGGTAGATAAAATCAGAACTGGCGTGCTCCAAAAGGTATATTTATGTTTTCTGAGTTCGATGTGAAAGAGTACAACTACCTTTAAGTCAGATCACGTGATATTTAGGTACAATAAAGGTGCAACATATGTCATTCTAACTCATGTTCAAACCCCTTAGTATCGTAAGACAATGCATTGCTACAACGCCATTGAAATGTTTATTGAAGCAAATTTCCATTCGACAGATACTCCCCGAAGCTGGGTTACCGTAGCATTTTCTGTTGATTGTTCGAATTTTTGTGGGTTTTACCAAAGAGATTGAGGAATAACGGATTTTTATTGTGGTATGGTATATGTGACTGTTTCTTTTTTCATGGTTTGCATCCTCGAAAACAACTTTTGTGTGTTTGAGGAGGTGTTTTTAAAATTACATACAATAAACATGACTTTTTTCAACTGTCAGTAAAAATAAAGATATTTTCAAATAATAAAAACAAAGGTTAGTACAATAACTTACAAATGAATATCATCCCATTTCGACGTGGAACAAAAACCGTAGGCGGCATTTAAATTGGAAATCGACATTTATAAGTCATCAGGTAGTCGTTTTATTTAGAGCGAAATAAATAAACAAACAAGCAAAACATACAAACAATAAATAAATAAGACTTAATACCGACAGAATAAAAACAACACACAAAACTCTGTATCAAAAGAGTGGTCATGATTGATGTATAGGTGGCGCCCTTGACAATGTCCAATTAACGGTCCTTACGCCCGGTGACAGGAAATAGATTGATAACATAAAATATCGATGTATTGGGTCCGACTTGTCAAGTGGGGGACAGGTATGGATATATGACCGGGCTTCGACCAGGTAAAATTACTCTTACAGCTATTCATTGCGTGCGTTCTCAATCAACAGAATGATCTTTTGGAAGAAGTTTTAACTTATTATGATTATTTTGAGAGTGTCTCTGGAGACAAATATTTACAGTATCTTATAGATATACTGTCAAACACACATCTGATAAATACCCGTCTTAAAATGAAAATGAAACTCGGTTCAGTGAAAGTTTACTACCTCAGTCAACAATTAGTAATGGTACGAGTTGGTAGATAAAATAGTTGAATGTGGTATGCTGATAGGTTTCATGTTTGTTTCTATTTGGAGAGATATGTTTAAACAATAATGTATGTAGACCTGTTAATTGCAATAAAGCGGGATACAAATGATGTTCTCATAAACAATAAGCATGACACGGTTGCACGGCTATATCATGGTCAATGGCTCATAAACTTTGCGCAACACCCAATACACGTCAGGTGAAACGACAGACAGGAAGCTACAGAACCGCCATTTTGACAGTGGGCAACAACGAAAAAGGTTGACGCACCTGTGTAAACGTGATGCCCAACGGATTTCGCATAACGACTAAGTTTCTTTGGAAAGTAATAACAAATCACAGACAAAGGTCGGAGCTGTCAAAGAGAGTCCGTCATAGCTGTTAATGTCACCATCTTTTCGCCATTACTTCTCACAGTGGACACCTATATTTTTGTTTTATACCCCATAAAGACCGTAGATATGAAAAGCATCACGGAGTGTAACTCCACAATTGATCTACTGGATCAATAACGCTGTACGTCTGTCTATACGGCTATTTTAGTACCTCAAGCACTTCATCATTCCAAGTCCCCTTGGAAATACCGTGATAAAGAAATGCCTTTTAAGAAGTATATTTTGAGTTTAACATTTATTTATATCCTGTCAAGTAATTTACCATTTCTTCTGTTTCTTCTATTTTTATATCCCTTAGGTTTCTATCATTAATGGTCAAGCTTTCCAATATTTCTTGATTACATAGTCTTCGTAATCATCATCCTCCGTTTTCTATATCTTTTTATAGTGTAAATTTCTTTTGTGAATCATGCATCCCTTTGTTTCCATTCGCATGGCACATGTAATCCATACAAATTACATGATACAGTAGCAGAGACCAGCAAAAGAATACTGCATTTGATATGGACAGCTATTTCCCGATGATACAATACACTTTCCATAACATCCCGAGGTCCATGTGCCATGCCGAGTTAGATCTCGCGTGATTTGCCGATAAGACGTCTCTAACAGACAAAGTCTCTGTAAACGTTTGCCAGCGAGGGCGATTACATCTAGCAACCGCCGAAACATGACAACCAGATATATTTATATGAATAAACACTCTGCACTAAAGACAGTGACACAAGGAACCTGTGCCAAATATATCAGTCAGCTTGATTTAAATAAAATCAATTTTTACTTCAACAAGAAAGAGTTTGTAAATATAAATGTATCATTAAGTTAAGTGAGCAATAGAATTAACATTCCTATAAGTACGAAATACACAAATCATGTCGGAAATAAGAAACATGAACAGAAATAATTAAGCACAAGTATAAAGATTTTTTTATTTACAAGCTCACACTTGTTACTGTTTCCAAGATCTTCTGAATGTTTGTTTTCTGTCCATAAAGAAGCGAGTGGTTTGTGCCTCTGGGCGGTGGGTAAGATATCTATCTTAAAGTCGCCTATCGTGGTAAGATTGGCACCACTCCCCAAGTCACGAACCGAAACCGGATTACCATCGTGAACAGATCAAGTGAAATCGTTCGTTTCTGCATTTAAGATATTTCTTTTCAAAACAAACACATAAAATGTATAATGTTAAATAAAAAGTATAATAACTGCTGTGATAAAGTTTTAAATCTATCCATGTCATGAAGCAACAAAATAAAAATCACATCATATTAATATTCGTCGAAGATACCGAATTAATATTCTGGTGTTTGTTTTTGCAACTGAAATTGCTATATTTTCAATATAATGACTATCCAGTATTCATAACAAGACTTTGATACTTAAATGAAGTAATGTATTTTCTACGGTGCTCCAGACAATTTATAGTATACATGTTAACCAGCTCCACGATTCTCAGTGTCTTTCGAAATATGAAATATGTTTGAATTTAAGAATCGTCCAATCAGAACTTTTTTTAGACAAAACAATTTTGCACAAAGAAATTACTATGTGATAATTAAACCCATAAAACAGCAGATAGCGGGAAGATCTAAATGGCTTCAGTTTCATCATTTGAAATACATCAGCATGACACCAAAATGAATTCTAAAGGTTTCCATGGTGACGTGTGGAATCAAGTATCAAATTTTGTTTATTTGTCAGATTAAGGCATGACGCAATTCACGTTTTTGATTTTACAATATAAGGCATATCTGAGAGTTATATTTATAGTTATTTTTTCAGTAATACATATTTCTGACGCGTATTATTAACATTTTGTGTTGTTTAAGTCAATACTGGTTGATAAGAGTAGATATACTTTTTTCTACTTGGAAAATGTGTGATTCAGATATGTACTATTTGATTTTGTCCTATTACCAATGCGTTCCATTTTCCAATATATTTCAAATGATGGCTACAATGAAAAAAATTCAGAAAATATATGGGCGTCTTTCTTCTCAAACAAAATGTGTGTGAAGTATGTTGTTTCATTTTCGCTTTTTTTTTCAATTATTATTTTGAAGAGATAAAGATAAAATACAAATGATTTCTCCTCCAAACCTTCCAAAACCAAGATTCAGATGTAAGATACGACCTTTGTTGATGTAATGGTATGCTGCCTGCCCCGAATAGCAGACGACACCGATGGACTGACATTTCTCAGACCAGCGTTTTCTATCGGTTAACGAAGCTAGATTGGGACCATTTGTATGACTTCGGTGAATTGCAGAAGTGGAGAATCTGTCATAAGATTTCATCAAGCGAAATGGACTCCTTGATTGCATTTTCTTTCCGAGACAAGCTATACCGGCTGCATGTATTTATTCATCGTTTCGAAGCTAACCTAATCAAGAATCATCTCGGACGAGATTGCAGCTCGGCGTTGCCAGAGACTTTGGGCTCGACACTATCGACGTTCCGCTCTTCTCTAATGTATGAGCGCCTAAGGCACTGCAATAATGGTACTGATACACCAAATAACGGTAATTTACTAGTCTCCGTGATTTCATGGTTATTCCTCAATAGTGATCGATAATGGCTGCCACTGAGGAGCAGGGGAATCTGACAAACGTCTGTGAACAGCAGCCATTATTGTTGTGTATAAAATTGTAGTGCTTTAGGAAGAAGCAGTCTAGCGCGTCCAAACTGTGTAAACGTGCAATGCCTTAAAAGGAAATGTAAGACCTCAAATAACCTCAAAAGTGATATAGTCTTATAGGCTTAGTGAATGCTTTAAAATGTTCCATTTATTTGTCTATTGATTTATTTTGAAAACTGGTTGGAAATGTTGTCAGATGTAGGTCACTGTTGTCTGTCCGTTAGGTCTATCATAAGGCAATGTCCTATGAAATGTCGTTTCTGATTGACACAGAGTATTTACAACAAATTATAAGGCATTCTGTTATGTGTACAGACTCTGTACATGTACTAGTAACAGTATCTATATGGAAATACCAAAGTACCGTAAAGACGTTGTGTATGTATCTATAGACAAGTTATTGATACACACAAATATGGTATCAGGTTGTATTGAATGTACATGTTAGTGATACTTCATTACCGATACACAGTTGTATTTGTATATTGGAAGGATCAAATTGCACACAATATAGTAACGGATATAAAGATTAACAAGCATTTCCTCGAATAGAATTTCACCTTTTAAATGTCAAATTTAAGTACACACAACCACACACACATCAAAACTGGGAAATGTCAAATTTAAAACACAAGTGACGCTTATATAAGAGTGGACAGGATCTAAGGATCAAATTGCACACAATATAGTAACGGATATCGTTAAAGATTAACATGAGAAATTTGATCACATTTTCGTCGAATAGAATTTCACCTTTTACTATTATGTAATATCTTATCTATAATTGTGTTTGTTGGCATTATACATTCACACTCACACCCAAACCCACCCCCACACACCCCCACACACACCACCACACACACACACCCCCACACACCCCCACACACACCACCACACACACACCCTCACACACACACACCACCACCACCACCACCACTGTTTGCTGGGTTTATCGTCCTGTGAGCTCACATTACCTGTTGGATACCTCACTGAAAGGCATACGGGAGGTCTGTCGCATGCATGTCGTATATGATTTGATTTCAATGACTTGTTCCCAATATTTCAATTTCTGTGAGAGATGATTAACAGATAACTTGCGACATATTACAGAGATTCGAGAGAGGAAGATTGATGAAGATCATGGAGAAGGCTACCAACCATGGTCTCACTGGAAAATGTAATACCTTCCTGTACAATGTGGTAGGTGTTTGTTGTTATGTCTTGTGAGTCCCTTGTTGTTAGTTCGGTTTCTTCTTTGCGAATGCGAGTACTGACAAGACTTTCTTCGATTGGCTAATATTAAAAGGGAGCGTGCCATCGATAAATATTTACATAGCAGGTCTTATCGATGAAGATTTAATTGACAGGTGTTATCGATGAAGATTTATAGGGCGGGTGTTATCGATGAAGATTTATAGGGCGGTGTTATCGATGAAGATTTATAGGGCGGGTGTTATCGATGAAGATTTATAGGGCGGGTGTTCTCGATGAAGAATTACATGGACAGTGTTTTATTTACGAGATTTACAGGGCGGTGTCAGAAAAACTTTTTTTTCTTTTAAGAATTGTTATCTTTTAGCGTTTTTAAATGTTTCCATCTTTCTTTTTTAAGATTGAGAGATTGAATACAGATTTTTAAAAAAAAAAATCATTTTTTGTCTCTGACATTTTGACCATGCATGCTTCTAACAGCTGTTGCTGTACAAACAAGTGAGTTGAGTGCACGATTCTTCAGAATCACACTTTTCCGTTGATAAAACGCCCAATTCTTTCACTGAATAAAACTTTTCAACATCCGCTTTAATAAAAAAAAGACAACATTCTTAGGTATGTAATGATGAAGTTAACCGAGACAGGAAAACTGGGGACATAAATTTCTACTTTACATATTATCTTTCACGTGAAAACTGTTATAAAGTAAAATTTTGTACATCATCTGATTTTGTATTAAACTCTTTTCAGACTTAAGCCCTGTGATTAATATTTCCGTTACATTTATGATTCATATTCAGCATCATGACAAAACTATACAAAGATAGAACAGCATATGTATGTTAACAGTTTATGATATCTTTCTATAAAATGTCATTTTGTTTTATTTAGTTTTTTTCTGGCGACCAACGGATGGTTCTAACGTCATCCAAAGCTATAGCCAGATGTTGTAGAACGTGTTTGCAAATGTTTTTCATACTTAATATGACGTTTGATAATTTCGAAGCAATATTTGATGTGACCTGACGACCTATTTTTCCCCTACTAACATCAGTGCTGTAAAAATACACAACGATTGTCTCAATCTGTAGCATGCTTAAGTCATGCTACAAAAACACGATTGGTAGATTTTGATGCTGCGAAGCATTTTTTGTATTTGTAAGCGTAAATCATTGTTTAACAACAACAACAAAGTCAGAAACTGAATATAAATCAAATTACTTATATCTTAACGTAAGGGTAAGAATGGCGATATCGAACTCGTACACGCTGGGAAGTGAAGCCGATAATATATCTTCGATCCGTTGTTGTTCCGTTCCATGTATCGTCATTCAGAACAAGACGGTTAAGCCGGATTACACCTCCGGCCCCGTCAAATATTTGAAGGAATTCCCTAACGACAAGAGATTTCCGAAGTTCATCGGGGAAGAATCAATATGTTTCCATACTCGAGGATCAAGCGCATAGAATCTGTGTTGGGAGCCGATATACTCAGGAAACAGTGAAATTCTTAAGACTGTTTTCATTAAAACAACTTATCAATATTCACATAAAATAAAAATTCCTACGTTTATGAGTAAATATTTATAAACTTTGCCTGATAGCCATGTGACGTAATCTGATATAGTTTATATACATATCTATAAATATAAACAACGAATCCTATCCTCCATATTACGAAGAATATTACAATAGTTTGAAACTTTCAAAATGACATTCTATTATCATCGACAAGTACACAACATGGCATTGAGAAATAAGGTTGAAATTTAAATATAAATATATGTATGTATGCATCATATAGTGAGGTTTTCATCCTAAATTACTAATAACACAAGATGGAAACAGTTCTGGTTTAAAAGGCTGATCATGCCGCAAAAAAAATAAAGCGAACGAAATATTAAGACAAACGGGAAGCATTGATTTTTTCGGCATCAGTTGAATTGAAATTAAAATCGAAAATGTAATACAGTTATTTAAAATATCTAACACTAATTACGATACAATGTGGCAATGTTTGTCGACTTTCTCTACGAATTTCGTTTCTTTCCTACATTTACGACATAGGAAGGTTAAAACAAGTCATTCATTCCGTATATTTACCATAGTTCGCATTTTACATATACCGAATGTTTAACCATTCAGATATATAACCGGCATTCAGTGATTGAGTCAAATGATGCGAACAAAATAGTGAATAATAAATGTAACAGCAGAAAGTATCATTATGCTGTTGTATAAGGTGCTTACATAGATGATCGGTATTTCAGAAATGTTCTATTCTGATGAAATATTAGAAATTGATATGGAATTATACTTTAATGATATCACCTCTAGACGTACTACGACAGACATATCTGGTGATGTAGGTATATTCTGTGCAGGGTTTTGCTGAATTCAAACATTTGCTAAATGACCCGATTATATCTTAAATAATTATTTCATCTGATTTTAAAGCAACATATGATGATTTTCATTACTACATTTTTTTCTGTGAAGAAAACCCATTACGATTTCCGGTGGAAATAATTTCATAATAGATTTTGTGCGTTGTAAAACCAAAGAACAAAAATAGAATAGAGGTTCTTATTACACAACAAGAAGAAGGTTTAAGTGTGACATTTCTATGACAACACAGTCGCCTTCGTCAAACAAATGACCACCGTGCATCGCATTAGCACTGACGTACGTAGTGTACGAATTGGTAAGGAAACAACAAACTTTTACATTTGTATTATAATCCTACGTACACTAAGGCAGAAAAAAGTGTGACAACATGGTAAACAGATTATAAACTAAAGAATACACAAGATGGAAACGAAGTATGTACTGTGGTCAATTCGTCTATACCTTGTTTAACACTTGGTCATAGGTGTGCGAGAGTCTGTGGCCCCCACTTGTACCTGTTTAGTACTGGTTCGCTGCAGATACTGTTCCCGCTAGAAAACCATAGCCACTTCGCACTTAAATCTTCTACTGGTTGTGTTATAAGAACTGCTGTTAAAATGACATTACCAATCCGAAGAAAATGTTCCGAAATAAAAGAACAAAAAATGTCACGAAAATAACTGTCCCCATGACTCTATACTTTCGGATAGATTTTGACCAGTTTTGTATATAGTCCTTTACTAAATTGAATTATCATTATACAATGTCGCCTACTGCGACCCAACTTTCGAACAAATGGAATTTCGCTTGGTATTTTTTTTAGATAAGTGCAGCCTACATGGCCCAAGGGAGTCAAATCCCTATCCAGGTCATGGACAATTATACAGAAGTCAAGGAGTTTTATGTGGATGGATAGTGTTGGATGAAGTTATTTTATTTTCATTTTTGATAAGGTCCATTACTGAACACGTGTCCACAGTTGATCTTAAAAACCTTCGAATGTCTGACATCATTTATCATCAAAAGAAAACACCTGAAATCACAAACTCCATGGAGTCTGATTATCGTAAGAGCAATTCCAAAGCAATGTCATGAATCCGACACCTCTTCTCACACTTTTCCTGATTCGATACTTTATTTTTTAGTTCTGAGAGACAGTCATTTCCTCTTGTCAGTAGATGTTCTACAATGACTTCTCCCTTGTCATAAACCGTGGAAGCAACGATTTAATGTGGCAATGACTGCTCCCTTCGGGAATTCGTGAGATGATGTCACACTGCCGTCTCCCTGGAGACAGTGTTGGTCCATTAAGGTTCGGAGTGCCGATACACATTGCCATAAAAACGGTTCACGCTATTGTCAAGAAAACTGATACAGCTTCCGTTTTGGGCGACTGTATTGATTGGAACTAATCTCTCATGAACCTATGTATACAGCAGGTCGATATAGTATCAGAACAAATGTAAAGTCAGTGATTTAAAATTAATAACACAACGATAGAATATTCATGCCGGCTCGATGGAACCACCAGTCTATGTATAAGGGAACATTTATTGTGCCACGTACCGTTGAGCCATTATTTGCATTGAACCATTCTCGTTCCTAACCAGTTGTCCTGGGTTTTCCATGGAGATATCACCACACCGGCCTACGGACATTATACCATGTTGGGTCTTGGCACTAGGTTAACAATAACGAAGCAGAATGCAGTAGACTAATATGTAAAAATCATTAATTGGCGCGTTATTCCCTAGGTCATATTCTGCCAATTTTGCAGGTGCGTGAATTTTCTATTTGCGGAAAAATCGATCGACCGCTGTAGTAATAACGACATAACGAGATTGGGGCTTATGTTAGGAGCGCACGTTGTCAAGCCGAGGAAAACCTAAATTGGCTAGTAACGTCTCTCGCGAGAGTTAGAGCTTTTAACTTCGATGCGGGAAGAGTCCCCCTCCGATGTGCTCCGCTTGTTTTCGCTATCTTCCGACGTTTTCTCGGGGTGTTTCTTTCATATTTCTGCATTGGCCGCCTTTACACGTTGGAGTTGTTCTTCGTGTACCTACCATAAACCACACATACCATAATCCTGCTTATTTACCACTAATAGAAAAACACTTATCTTATAATAAAAACTATGTAATCTAACTAAGGCTATGAGGCTTCAATAAAGAGTACCAGTTTTGAAAGAACACATGAAGATCCATGGGGGTCTAGGGCAGAATACAGGGCAATTAGCGGTAAAGCACAATTTAAGTGGTCAACAATACGGACAGTTGTTGTCATGTAATGCAGTAAATGGTACTGTAAGGTGACCATCGGTAAAGTGAAGGTAATCAAAGGTAAATTGAGGCAGTTTATGGTGAAGGTTGTCAATGGTGAATTGAATTTCGTAAAGTTCGGTAGCATATGGTAAAGTAAAAGTACTTAATGGTAATGAAAGGAACTCAATGATAACATCAAGGTACACAATGGTAAAATAAAGGCATTACATGATAAAGCAAAATAGTCAATGGTATCAGGTAGTCAAAAGTAAAGTTAACACATTCAATTATTAAGTGAGGTAGTCAATGGTAAAATAAGGTAAGTCAATTGTAAAGTAAGTTAGTCAATGGTAAAGTAAGGTAAGTCAATGGTAAAGTAAAAGTAGTCAATGGTAAAGTAAGGTTGTCAACGGTAAAGTAAGTTAGTCAACGGTAAAGTAAGTTAGTCAATGGTAAAGTAAGTTAGTCAATGGTAATGTAGGTTAGTCAATGGTAAAGCAAGGTAGTCAATGGTAAAGTAAGTTAGTCAATGGTAATGTAAGTTAGTCAATGGTAAAGCAAGGTAGTCAATGGTAAAGTAATTTAGTCAACGGTAAAGTAAAGTTAAGCAATTGTAAAGTAAAGGTAAGCAATGGTAAAGTAAAGGTAATCAATGGTAAAGTAAGGTAGTCAACGGTAAAGTAAAGTTAAGCAATTGTAAAGTAAAGGTAAGCAATGGTAAAGTAAGGTAAGTCAATGGTAAAGTAAGTAAATGGTAAAGCAAGGTAGTCAATGGTAAAGTAAGGTAGTCAATGGTAAAGTAAAGTAAGTAGTCGGTAAAGTAAAGTTAAGCAATTGTAAAGTAAAGGTAAGCAATGGTAAAGTAAGGTAAGTCAATGGTAAAGTAAAGTTAGTCAATGGTAAAGTAAGTTAGTCAATGGTAAAGTAAGTTAGTCAATGGTAAAGTAAAGTTAGTCAATGGTAAAGTAAGGTAGTCAATGGTAAAGTAAGGTAGTCAATGGTAAAGTAAGTTAGTCAATGGTAAAGTAAGTTAGTCAATGGTAAAGTAAGTTAGTCAATGGTAAAGTAAGTTAGTCAATGGTAAAGTAAGTTAGTCAATGGTAAAGTAAGGTAGTCAATGGTAAAGTAAGTTAGTCAATGGTAAAGCAAGGTAGTCAATGGTAAAGTAAGTTAGTCAACGGTAAAGTAAAGTTAAGCAATTGTAAAGTAAAGGTAAGTAATTGTAAAGTAAAGGTAAGCAATGGTAAAGTAAAGGTAATCAATGGTAAAGTAAAGGTAAGTCAGTAGTAAAGTAAGTTAGTCAATGGTAAAGTAAGGTAGTCAATGGTAAAGTAAGGTAGTCAATGGTAAAGTAAGGTAGTCAATGGTAAAGTAAGGTAGTCATTGGTAAAGTAAGGTAGTCATTGGTAAAGGTAGCTAACTGTTAAAGGAAGATAGTCGTAAGTATAGTAAGGTGGCAAGGGTAAAAGGTTAACGTAATTTAACATTTTTATTAGCAATACCAGAGGGATATAATGGTAGTTATGATAACAACATAACCTAAATTGTCGTTATTATTGTGTGACCAGGAAAACTGCACTTAGACGTTGACTTTTAAAGTTAAGGATTGATTTGTATTTTCTGCATTAAGCTATCACATGTAAAGTTACCTCCCCTAGTTGTCATGTGGTTTGTTGAGGTGTTCCTTTATTAGGAATAAACATCTAGTCATAATTGTGTAATAACTAGAAACTTAATGTATGAGAAATGCGTCAGAGAACATTGGTTACATACTATAGGGACTCCATAGGTAGATTTTATGTAAACAATTTGTAGATGATAGTCGCTCACATCTGTTCAAAAACTGAAAAGACACCATTTAAATGGCATCATAACCCTTCTAACGTCTTTCAGTTTATTTACAGTAAAAATGAAACCAGTTTTCTTAACCAACAAAACTGACATTATTTTATATTTTGTAAACAAGTTTTTGAAACATCATCCTTGCCTTCGCTATGGATTCTAACTACTCCCGGAGCGACATAGCTACCACACAAGTCTGAACGCTGTGTCTACATTGCCTCGTTTGTCACGTCATTAAAAGCTGCCACTGTATCGCCCAAGCTATTGTTTCAAGTTTCCCAATTTCCTGGAAACCTTCGCGATGTAATATCTCTTAATCTCACCCTTTCGATGTTTCCAGGCAGCACGCGCTCCTGTCGGACCCATTGCGTGCTCTCTAATAAAACTGATCAGAATTTTTCCTCTGTAAATGGACTTTCAATCAGCGGTCTGGGTATGTCTAGAACACCATGGTACGCACGCGCATCCCTCATCGACTCTTTTGATAGAAAATCATTTTGGACACCTGCCTCCCAACACATCATTCTCAATATCATCTGAGATCAATATTAAGAAATTGCTTGGCTTCCAATAAATTGTTAGGACAACTAATACGCTGGGTTTTTTTTTCGAGTCGCCATTTTCCCAACCGGGAATTAGAGGACTCCATAGCGACAGTCATGAAGCCTTAGATACGCAAGCCTCTTAGATATCACGCCATTTTACGGATCCTTTGTTTTAACTCCAATCCATTAAAATGTCAATCATTTTGTGCAACGGCAGGTGTTCGAAATTGTCCATTACATGGGCTGTCATCTTTCTTCGTGTACGGAGCATTTACCAAAGTTTCTGAAGATACTGGCATTCTTCCTTTATTCTTTCACTTTCCTCGGTCACAATCTTGACCTTTGTTTAACAATGACAGACCTATTCTGACTGTTGTAACGGTTGCATTTTCTCTGGTGGTTCCAGTTTCCCTGGTTTCAATTAGAAGCAAAACTATAGACGTATGTTCACGTCATGAACCGAACTATCAATATTATTTTCGTTCATCTTTCAATGCGGCTGTAACTATTTTTAGCATTTTGATTCAATCTCTCAAAATTTGAAAATTGGAAGCTCAAGAAAACACCATTTCTACAGTATCATATACAACCACAATGATGAAAAAGATCAGTACACAGAATGAGGGTTCAAAAACGCAGTGTCTCAAAAGAGTCACGTGCACGTTCTTGTCAATGCAGGTGAATTGCATTAGTCATTATTACTGTGTAGCGAAAATGATACATACATGCGTGCGTTGTTTCATCTTGTCAATTTTAGAAAATTATGGCAATCTTTACAGGATGGTTGTTGTTGTTGTTGTTGTTGTTGTTGTTGTTGTTGTTGTTGTTGTTGTTGTTGTTGTTGTTGTTGTTGTTGTTGTTGTTGTTGTTGTTGTTCTCTGAGAACATCCATGGAACGTTTCCTTTAAAACTCTGTAACTGAATTTCAGGCTGTAAATTGATGAAAACACAAGTTCGATAATGGCAGATACCCAGGGAATCATTCATAGCAATATTTACAATTGAAGTCATATCAAACCGTGTGTCTAGAACACACGTAAATGTACAAGCATGCTTAACTTTTCGGATATTGCTCCCGTGTACCATCTATGAATGTTCACAATCAGCATGTGCTTGAGTACACAGTAATGAAATAACGAATATCTTCGTGCATCTGCGACACTTTTCGGATTATGTACATTTCAGTATCTATTGCTAAATTTCGTTAAACTTTTGGAATCGTCACGATAAACTTAAAATATCACTAGAATACGATTTGTCGCTTTATTACACATATACAGACATACACATACACACAGCTATAGATACACATACACAAGGCTATATATATACATGCACACAGCTATATATATACATACACACAGATATAGATACACATACACACAGCTATACATACACATACATACCGATATAGATACATATACGCACAGATATAGATACACATACACACAGCTATAGTTACACATACACACAGCTATAGTTACACATACACACAGCTATGGATACACATACACACAGATATAGATACACATACACGCAGATTTATATATACATACATCAGCTATAGATACACATACACATGGCTATAGATACACATACGCACAGCTATCAGCTATAGATACACATACACACAGCTATAGATACACATACACACAGCTATAGATACACATACGCACAGCTATAGATACACATACACACAGTTATAGATACACATACACACAGTTATAGATACACATACACACAACTATAGTTACACATACACACAGCTTTAGATATACATACATCAGCTATAGTTACACATACACACAGCTATAGATACACATACACACAGCTATAGATTCACATTTACACAGACGTAGATACACATACAGATATAATACACATCTGTTCATACAGATAAGCACATACATTTTTTGAAATACATTACACGAATAATTTAATACTTTAAATTGCCCAATAGGTATTCATACATATCCAAAGATCGATAAAGATTCGATAGCAAGGGTTATCGATTGTTGCTTTAATTACTATAACCAAATGATTATATATAATTTACATAAAACCAAATATATACACACGAGATGAAGAATTTCGCCAGTGCACTACACACAACATACAATGTGCGTATCTGTGTATATACGTAAGATTGACCGATCTGCATATTGACTGCTTAAATAAACAAAAACATTGTCTTCTTCATGACGTCGCATTATGGCACAATATCAATCTTTCCGTGTCTTATAATAACTCTTATCTCCCAATTCAAAATTTCACAAAACAGGAAGAACAGGACAGTATTAAGAATTTTTACCTCAGATAAACTCGCCAGATGACAATAAAGAACATGTACATGGGAGAGACAGTCTATTGTTACGCGCGAATTTGTCATCATAAGTGTACCTTTGTTCTACCTTTTAAAGAAGTCAATTAATATAGGCCTGCAGTGAAGTTTATCTATAACACTGGTGCCTATTGGCATGGTCTGCTCTGGTTTTTACTGATTGGTCACATTCAGCCAATCAACTATCATTACTTTGTCTGATGTGTTTTGTATGGAATCATCGTCAGGTCTTTGGTCTCATTTCGCTGGTAATGTCCCATTAGTCTGTCTGGTCCCTTTTATTTTTTGATGACGAGTTTTATTTTTGACTTGCTTGTTGTGTTATTTGGTTCGGTGAAGCAGGGGTTGCTTACGCAGAAAAAATGCTCCTGCTACAAAACAACCGAAAAATAACGTGTCACTACCATTGGTAGGCTCGTTATCGCGAGGTGTATAGTTTGATTCTTACTCGGGTCGGGTGATGTTGTCATGTAGCCGAGTTCAGGAACTTACTACTGCTGTTGTGGGTTTGTACATGTGCACTTTACTCCAGCGCCACTCGCAAGGCATTCACTGAATTTGGTACAGCCTACTTCAATAAGACTCTGCCTTAAAATGACCCTGGCCGTTCTCAAGATAATCAAACCAGAATGCAAAATAATAAACAGACAACCCACTTTGCTTGACTTCATTTTTAAAGAATAATATTTACCGATATGTCTGACCACAGCAGTATGAACGCCTCTAAACTTAAGGAATTCATTAGCTTACAGTTTGCCTTGGGAATAATTCGCAGATTTAAAGAAATTGGTTTTACTTTTCAATAATGCTTTCATGTAGACAAACTTAACTTAAGGATTGTTTGTTTTTGTTTTCCAGTCTGAAGTACAGAGAGATCTTTGAGAAGTATAATGTATTGTTTACGCATCAGAGACTGTCTACACACATGACGTGGTTACAGATCAACAAGATGGAAAATATCACGTAGTATTATTAATTTACAAAGAATTCTACAAATATTCTCAATCAGTCTTAAGTAATTCATGTCCTTTTTTATCAAAGAAAGCCTGTTATCTCGGAAATCATAAAATATTACGACACCGTTTAGAGGCTACGTGCAAAGATCCTCTGGACTGTAAGTTACGTAACGTTGGGTATACCAATACTGTTTGCTTAACATCCTAACGTATTCAGTACACAGGTGCGATCATCTTCAGGTGAAAATCCATGTACTGCTGGAGGTCAATGCAATTAGTAGACCGAAGCAATCACAATAGCGGCTTAATTGCACTACAAACGTTTGGTCTCCTTTCTCCAACTTCACACAATTGCCGGCGGTGTCTGAAAGTAAAAGCTTTTGAGCATACCCATTAGAAGGGTACATGTATGTAGGTATCAACAGAAATGATACATTTACCTCCCGGGAGACTAAAACAAACGTCTGGTTAGCTTTGAGAGAAATGGTTTCCATTAGGCACAATGCGGGACACGTCTGAATAATTACACTAGTTTATAATATACACCAGTTTTTGGTGATGTTATTCGAAAACCTTATTTGTTAAGTTGATTGACAATTGGTTTTGTTGGACTACACTTTCTAATAAAACATTTTTTTCTGTAGTTTTTCCTACATTTGCCAGGAATTAGTTTCCATCATACGTCCCTTGCATTGCCGAAAAGACATAGATATCATTATTGAAACCTATTCGAATGGTAATTTATTTAAATGTTCACCAATGTATTCTGTCAATTATCCTTTCATGAATAATTGTTGACGTGTTATTTTGATTTAGATGGACCATTTTCTATGTCGTTCCAGGAATTTGTCTTTATTTTGTCTCAAAACCTTTTTAATGTCATTCAACAGTGATGTTTGACAAAGCAATGTCTGTCTCTCTTCGGTTTATGATATTGTGTTAGAGAGAATACGGAGTATTTGTACTTTATCAGTGCTTTCTGTTTGTTTTCTCAAGACAATATTATTGTAGGGCACTGTAAGTAACCAGACAGCATGGTAACAGTTCAGATCTGTAAACTTGTCACTCGTTTACATGCTGTTTTAAAATTAACAATAATATGAGACTATTGTGATCTGTTCAGATGTTCAATAATAATGCGGTTTTTTAAAGGCGCTGGTAAAATTTACTATATCAAGCTAACAATTCCCTCTCTGATCTGCTCAAGATCAATTATTGTGTTTCACAGCACACCTGGGTCAGTGTGATTAGCTTGAGGTCAAACACCTCGCACCTGGCCAGCTTCGTCTAAGGTGTGATTACCTATCATTACCTGCCATACAATGTTCGGAACACCTCGGGCAATAAACAAAGGTAACAGTCATTACGAGAGAAAGTCACACTCGTTGTACACCTATTTGACTTTTGATCTTTCTATAAATTGTGTAGAATAGAGGCCCTTATTTACCGCCCCTTTCTATACTTCCTATCAATACATTTTAAGCATGACGGCATTTTCTCAGCGATGCATTTATTTGGCATTTGTGCACGACTCCCACGAGGTCTAGTAGCCATTGGTCAGCTAACACCTGCAGCCGGACACGCTGGTCAACCACAGTGCCCGGTGGAAAGATGCTTCGGACGTCATCGAATGTATTGGTCAAGTGATTCAGAGCAGAACCCCGATATGATAACACATCCAAGGATGGTTGTTGACATACATATATCAAAGATGAGTAGATGTGGTCAACTTTATCATGTCCTGACCATAAGGACTGACATTGATAGGGAGGAAGATTGCACTCATTAAATACAACAACCTATCCTAACATTGGTAATTGGCTGGAATGGTTATCTCGTGCCTTGACCACTAACCACATGTTGCTTATATATATAACTCCTTGTTGAATGACTTTCCGTGAGCTTTATTTATCATTAACGCGACCGCCAACTGTTGGTCTGTCTATATAATACATGACTACATTTCCGTATTCGACATCTGTTTTGGGTGAAAAATGATTAAAAATTGAAATCCAAATTGAACGAAAAAAGGACACTTTCATGAATATATTAAACCTGCAAAATCAATGCTTATTTACCAATATCCGAATTATTTGTATATATATAGCTAATATTCAAACTACAATTTTTCGTAAAGTTTTATATATTGAACCAACTAAAGCCAATCGCACGTGCATAGTGTTATTTTCGTTTTAAATAACGCACAAGAAAAATTTTAAAGGGTTATATGGTACTGACTATTTTTTACTCACCGCAGCAATATTTCATATAATGCAATAATTACGAAATGAAGGGTTAATGTTTCTAATAAATCATCTTTATACTGTTAAGGAAATGCCACACACAAACAAAACTGGCAATAGGTGATATTGTAAAGGATGTTTTAAATCTATTCTCAAATTATCTATATTTACAACAATTTAACTAGTACGTTTCACACTGTCATATCACGGTAACGTTTAATCAAATACACCTTATTTCATAAAAAATACCTTTAATATTTTCAAACACACGAAATTAGCTAAAGCGTATATGTTATTACATTAACATGTACACATGGGGTCTATTTTAAAGAATTAGAAGAATGTGTTTCCATTCCCATCTTTTTTATCGGAGAGGATATAATTCGCAGGGAAAGAATAAAACACAGTACATTGAATGAAACGTTTTTAAGATAACCAGTAGTAATACAACAGTATTGTTTTTGTCGATATAAGAACGCCGCACAACTTCCAAAACTAGCTACACAATTTTCATTTAAGGCGGAAGTTGTGTATCTCTCAACCGGAAGTTATTGACGGAGTGGTTTTCAGTACTATTGTTTAAAGACTTAATTATTGTGAAAAAAGTACGACTCGTAAGATGCATTACTAAATAGTGTAATCAATCACTGAAGATCGATAATGATCAATAGCTTGATGAGGACGTAATGGTCACATGACATCACCAGATCACATCGCCAGACATCATCCTTAATCATCGGAATACGTTTTTATCAGCTTCCGGCGTAAATCGATAATGATCAACGTTTCATTTCTTATCGGTTTGTTGAATCATACTAATCGTTATTTCTCTCTAATTTGTGTGAAACATACTAAATTTCCGACAAAAATATTGTTTCATTTGTTTATTTGTTTAGATTTTGTTTGGTTTTTGTTTAATGACATGCTATAACGTAAGAAATTTCACACTTTGATTAACTGATGAGCTTGTTTGTTGATAATCCTGTCATGTTCAGTTTTAAGCATTCCGCTTCACATTCTGCTAAAACTGAATATTTTTCATAACAAATGAATTAGACACGATTTACATAATGTGTTGTCCAAATGAAAGACAAGAGTGCCATGTTTAACATGACCCATGAAGCTATCATGGTATTAACATTGTAGCATTCCGACGCAAATTTAATCAAAGGGTGAAAATTGGATTCTTTATAAAAACAAGAAAAAAAATCAGTCATGGAGACGAGTTTTGATATATTTTTTTCTGAAGTATGTGGATAGCCACATGACTTCTATTCTGAAGGCTCCATAGCTCAGTTGGTTAGAGCGCCAGTCTAGTAAACTGGAGGTCGAGGGTTCGACTCCCCCTGGAGCCTGCATTTTATCACTACATTGTATTTCGAAAAACAATCGGTGTAGATTAGTAGTCCATTTCATTTTTCAACAAAAGATTAAAATTATACATCTTAATGTAGTAACTTTTTAAAAAAATTGTGAGTTAATATTCAGGATGGCAATTCACTGGAAAATTATTGCTAAAAATGGCAATAGTGCTGTTGTGCGTGTGTATCTCTGATAAATCACCAATAAGGTTTATGATCCTGTCGTTTTGAAATATTTGAAAACCTATGAGAAACTGTTTCGGAGACGGAAGAAAGATGAAGAAGGTGGGAGGGGGTGGGGTTGTAGAGACATGAAGAAAGACAGAGGACGACGAAGCTGTTATTTTGGTCGTAACTTATTTGAAGGAAATTCACTTCAATGTTTAACAAATGTGATAATGAAATGCGTCTTGGTATCAAAAAATGTCGAGTTTGATACCAGTTTTGCTTGTCATTTCATTTCCGTTTATGAATTAAATAGAAACGAAAAAATTGAAAGGCAAATCCAGATAACTTCTGTCCTTTCGGAAAATTGAGAAAGGAGCAGAAGGTAACCATTATAAAACAGGAGGGTGATAACATTATCCTAGATGAGCAAGAAAATGGATCATTGACCGATGATCAATCCCTGTTAATTGACAGTTGTTTTGTAAGAGTGGAAGCGACGAGGAAAATGGAGGAAGAAATGTGGATTCATCATAGCATGATGATGAGTTGTTAAACTTTCATAAGCACGAGTTATTACAAATTGTTTATGTTCAACGGAGATAAGTTTTGTTGTGTGGAGGGCCTGCACGTGTTCATAAGCACAAGCCGGACATATAAGTACACATGACGATCTGGGGATTTCCTTTCTAAAGTCACATATTATACCGGCGAAAAATATACCTATCCCATTAAGAATACCAACATGAATATTATGGCTACATTTTTTATCGATCGTGTACTAACAGAAATAGCACAGTAAACAAAATAGTGAACTGTTGATATCTGATTAAAGTCACTTTTGGTACTCCGGCTGATTCTATATTTCCGTTGAAATGATCTCACGAATCCCTGTGGTGAGCCCCATATACTTCTGACGGTCCACTCTCACGGTGACACCCTCCTCCTCACACACAGATGGTCACAAGGGTCTGTTTCCACACTCATTCATTAACTCGAGGAAATACTCGGCCCTAGTCGCTATTTCTTCTCCTCTACCAATATGGCGGATGATAGGTTTCCGGTTCACAGGGGATAACAATACAACAATATCTCAAGCGTTTGAAGGACGTTCACTGTTGACTGTAGGTCCACGTGCAGGTGTTCCTATTTCAGGTCATCACGATTTGGCCTTCACACTTTCTCTTAAACTTTCTACTTACGTTTAGGCGTACAATAACAAATAATTCTCCAGCATTCAAACGGACCTTATCACAATAAATGCCAGCTGCTGAAATATTAACTGTCAGTGTATTAAAAATTGCATCCCTGTAAAGAACTGAAAGAAAGTCGGTTATTTCTATTGTCAAAATTTGGTTTTCACGTGTATATTAATACTGGAAGATAAGATTAATTAGGAATATCGATCTTGCGAACAAAACAAATATTATGCCGTGTTGATGCATTTAGACATATCAATATCACCCAATGATTCTGACACCTGTGTTGGGAGGACATCTGTTTGTCGCTGTCATCGTTACTAAAAATTTCCAATAAAAAATCACCATCACACAGATAATTCAATAATACGAAAACGAAACAACAAAGGGATAATATTTTACCTTTTTGTGACCAATACTCTATAGCACACCTCTTTGAAGAGATCACCTGGCAATTAATTTCACATTTTTTTTCTTTATCATGAATGAAGTGGGACGTATTGCGCACCTGTATATATATACTAACGAACTTCACACAGGTAAAAAGTAATTAATTAATACAGCGATGTAAATAGGTACCGTGCTTTTAAACTTTTCAAAATTACGTGATAATAGGCACTCTGAATGGTAATGTTTCGTCACTTACTTACTATAAATCTCACGTATTCCTTTATTGAATTTAAACCTGCGCACGTGATCATATCGCCTAAACAAACAAACAATTTTTTCGGAATAATCCCATAACCCCCAAATCACTGGTTATAATCACAGGGGAAAACATTACCGGTATCGGTATTTGTGTAGAATTAAGTGTGTATGTGTGTGGGAGTCTGTGTGGGAGAATAGATGCATGCGATTCATTTGAATAATTAGATTGAGGACATGCAGGGATCAATTCACCTTTAATTGCCGACGTTGTATAGACGATACCGGTTGCGTTTCAAAGGATTACAGAGCCTAAATAGTAACCGATGGCTGCCTTCCACTGGAGTTAGAAGAGACACAAAAGCTTTTTTTCTTTTTCTTCTTTCTTTGTTTTTTCCAGAGTTAGTGTAAAATCATTATAAGCTGAAGACATGTACTGGCCTGTACTTAGACAACATAACCCATTGAATTTTATGTAATTAAGATTTACGAGATCCCACTTAGGGTTCATGTTTCGTTTGTAACATGTGTGTGGAATTAAAAATATCGATTGAAAATTTTCATCTGCCTGAAATTAAACTGTAAGGAAGTAAAGTACTTTCACAAGATAGTCATCATATCGTATCTGGTACAAACATTTATAACACAAAGTATCAGTAGTTAAAGACACGTCCTCTTAAAAACACGTCAGAAGTCACGAGAAAAGGTCTCTTGAGACTGTAGACCTTGTTCTCAATAAGTCTCCTGAGACTGTGGACCTTGTTCCCAGCAAATCTCGTGAGACTCTGGACCTTGTTCTCAGCAAGTCTCATGAGATTGTGGACCTTGTTCTCAATAAGAATCATGAGACTGTAGACCTTGTTCTCACCAAGTCTCTTGAGATTATGGACCTTGTTCTCAGCAAGTCTCGTGAGACTGTAGACCTTGTTCTCAGCAAGTCTCATGAGATTGTGAACTTTGTTCTCAATAAGGCTCATGACAGTGTAGACCTTGTTAACAACATGTCTCGTAAGATTTTATATCTAAGTCTTCAATAAGTCTCACGAGATTGTTTGTCATGTCTTCACAAGACTCGTGAGAATATGCGTCATGTGCTCTGATGTCTAGTGTTGTACTTTATGACATTGTATTGCCTGATGTACGATATTGAGCTGTCTTATACCTTGTTCTCAGCAAGTCTCATGAGATTGTGGACCTTGTTCTCAATAAGAATCATGAGACTGTAGACCTTGTTCTCACCAAGTCTCTTGAGATTATGGACCTTGTTCTCAGCAAGTCTCGTGAGACTGTAGACCTTGTTCTCAGCAAGTCTCATGAGATTGTGAACTTTGTTCTCAATAAGGCTCATGACAGTGTAGACCTTGTTAACAACATGTCTCGTAAGATTTTATATCTAAGTCTTCAATAAGTCTCACGAGATTGTTTGTCATGTCTTCACAAGACTCGTGAGAATATGCGTCATGTGCTCTGATGTCTAGTGTTGTACTTTATGACATTGTATTGCCTGATGTACGATATTGAGCTGTCTTACATTGTACCGTCTTATTGTAGTATTGTCTGGCGTACTTTTGTACTGTCTGGTGTCTGATATTGTACCCTCTGATGTCTGATATTGTACTGCTTGATGTTTGATGTTGTACTGTCTGTTGCCTGATGTTGTCCCCTCTGATGTCTGATGTTGTACTGTCTGTTGTCTTATATTGTACCCTCTGATGTCTGATATTGTACTGCCTGATGTCTGATGTTGTACCCTCCAATGACTGATGTTGTACTGTCTGTTGTCTTATATTGTACCCTCTGATGTCGGATGTTGTACTGCCTGACGCCTGATGTTGTACTGTCTGGTGTCTGATATTGTACCCTCTGATGTCTGATATTGTACTGCTTGATGTTGTACTGTCTGTTGCCTGATGTTGTCCCCTCTGATGTCTGATGTTGTACTGTCTGATGTCTGATATTGTACATTATAATGTCTGATATTGTACCCTCTGATGCCTGTTGTTGTGCCATCTGATGTCCGATGTTGTACTGCCTTATGTTGTACTGCCTGATGACTGTCTGATGTTGTACCCTCTGATGTCTGATGTTGTACAATCTGATGTCTGATATTGTACCCTCTGATGTATGATGTTGTACTGTCTGATGTCTGATATTTTACCCTCTGATGTCTGATGTTGTACTGCCTGATGTTGTACTGCCTGATGTTGTACTGTCTGATATTGTACCTTCTGATGTATGATATTGTGCCCTATGATGTCTGATATTGTACCCTCTGATGTATGATGTTGTACTGCCTGATGTCTGATATTGTACCCTCTAATGTCTGATGTTGTACTGCTTGATGTCTGATGTTTTCCTCTCTGATGTCTGATATTGTACCCTCTGATATCCAATGTTGTACTGTCTGATGTCTGATGTTGTACTGCCTAATGTCTGATATTGTACCCTCTGATATCCAATGTTGTACTGTCTGATGTCTGATGTTGTTCCCTCTGATGTCTGATATTGTACCCTCTGATATCCAATGTTGTACTGTCTGATGTCTGATGTTGTACTGCCTAATGTCTGATATTGTACCCTCTGATATCCAATGTTGTACCCTCTAATGTCTGATGTTGTACTGTCTGATGTCTGATGTTGTACTGCCTAATGTCTGATATTGTACCCTCCGATATCCAATGTTGTACTGTCTGATGTCTGATGTTGTTCCCTCTGATGTCTGATATTGTACCCTCTGATATCCGATGTTGTACTCTCTGATGCCTGATGTTGTACTGCCTGATGTATGATGTTGTACTGCCTGATGTCTTGCCTGATGTCTGATGTTGTACTGCCTGATGTCTGATGTTGTACTGCCTGATGTCTGATATTGTACTGCCTGATGTCTGATATTGTACCTTCTGATATCCGATGATTTACTGTCTGATGTCTCATATTGTTCCCTCTGATATCCGATGTTGTACCCTCTGATGTCCGATGTTGTTCCCTCTGATGTCTGATGTTGTACTGCCTGATGTCCGATGTTGTACCCTCTGATGTCCGATGTTGTTCCCTCTGATGTCTGATGTTGTACTGTCTGTTGTCTTATATTGTACCCTCCAATGTCTGATGTTGTACTGTCTGTTGTCTTATATTGTACCCTCTGATGTCTGATGTTGTACTGTCTGATGTCTGATATTGTACATTATAATGTCTGATATTGTACCCTCTGATGCCTGTTGTTGTGCCATCTGATGTCCGATGTTGTACTGCCTTATGTTGTACTGCCTGATGTTGCACTGTCTGATGTTGTACCCTCTGATGTCTTATGTTGTACAATCTGATGTCTGATATTGTACCCTCTGATGTATGATGTTGTACTGTCTGATGTCTGATATTTTACCCTCTGATGTCTGATGTTGTACTGCCTGATGTTGTACTGCCTGATGTTGTACTGTCTGATGTCTGATGTTGTACTGCCTAATGTCTGATATTGTACCCTCTGATATCCAATGTTGTACTGTCTGATGTCTGATGTTGTTCCCTCTGATGTCTGATATTGTACCCTCTGATATCCAATGTTGTACTGTCTGATGTCTGATGTTGTACTGCCTAATGTCTGATATTGTACCCTCTGATATCCAATGGTGTACTCTCTAATGTCTGATGTTGTACTGTCTGATGTCTGATGTTGTACTGCCTAATGTCTGATATTGTACCCTCCGATATCCAATGTTGTACTGTCTGATGTCTGATGTTGTTCCCTCTGATGTCTGATATTGTACCCTCTGATATCCGATGTTGTACTCTCTGATGCCTGATGTTGTACTGCCTGATGTATGATGTTGTACTGTCTGATGTCTGATGTTGTACTGCCTGATGTCTGATGTTGTACTGCCTGATGTCTGATGTTGTACTGCCTGATGTCTGATATTGTACCTTCTGATATCCGATGATTTACTGTCTGATGTCTGATATTGTTCCCTCTGATATCCGATGTTGTACCCTCTGATGTCCGATGTTGTTCCCTCTGATGTCTGATGTACTGCCTGATGTCCGATGTTGTACCCTCTGATGTCCGATGTTGTTCCCTCTGATGTCTGATGTTGTACTGCCTGATGTCTGATGTTGTACCCTCCAATGTCTGATGTTGTACTGTCTGTTGTCTTATATTGTACCCTCTGATGTCGGATGTTGTACTGCTTGATGCCTGATGTTGTACTGTCTGGTGTCTTATATTGTACCCTCTGATGTCGGATGTTGTACTGCCTGATGTTGTACTATCTGATGTAGCACCTCTTGTGAAGGATAAAGTTAGCAATGTCTCGCATCTTTACTCAGCCTTATAGACGTTCCGCTCTAATCGTTATATTTTGTATCTTATGCAGTTAACATTTGGGTTGATTTTAGACATATATTAAATAGTCTGGATATGTGTCTTTATTTCTAGATCGTATGCAAATAAACACTCTTAATTACATTTTTGTAATCAACCCTTGTTAGATCTATAATTTATTACGTTTTGACGGCAGAAAACATCCACCATATTGGCACTTTCATATCGGTCTTGTCTTCTGTATCAAAAATGTTTCTAAACAACTTCGAAACAAAAAACGTACAGATGGTTTACATTCAAAGTCTGAATGAGGGGTATTCAAACATCTGAGAATTTAATCATTTCAAAAGTCAGATTAATTTGGTTATAGATGGAACATACCCGGATGTTAAAAAGAGCATTCATTTTATTTTGCCTTAGGTTTCAGGATTAGCCCAAACTCGCACTCGATCTACTTTCCAGATAATAGCTTTGACGTGAAACTGACACTTTAGGACGTCGCTTGGACATCTGGTCTTACAGAACCACGTGACACGGATGACACTCTGTCGTTATCGCTGTTTTACAGCAGTCCATCTGATAGAGAAATTGACAACACTTGTCAATGATACTGACACTCATCGACAGACGATAACTGTTGACGCATGCGTACTTTATTTCCGGCGCATTATAAACTAGGAAATTTCTCGACAAGATAAAAGTTTTTACATTTTACACTGAGAATTCTATTAGAAGTTTATTATCTCAGAACAATCGGTCACTTAAAGTAAACCACTATTTTTAGGAAGCTGGTGCTTTTACTTGGTGAGAAATGCCTCTAAAAATGACCATGGATTTCCAGCATTTATTTATTTAATCAATTCAGATTTATCTATTGGATCAATGCTCTTTTTCACTGAATACCTACCTACACATTTATATAACGTCATTTTTGTTTGAACAAATCAAGACAACATACATTTAAAAACAATTATAGACAAGAAAAAGAAATAAAGATGAAATTGAAAACAGATGTCATATTAATTTTTTTAGAAAATTGGTAATAAGAAAATCCAAATCCATGTCGGTATATATCGACTCAACACATGGCGTTGAGAGCTTGGCTAGTCTTTCTCCGATGTTGGCCACCCATATGGCCTTTCCGACAATGTCGATTTCACTCTAGCGGCCAGCTGTTTTTACCCAGCCCCTCACAAAGGAACATTGATTTCCAATCGGCGGTTGAAACGTACATACGGTCAGCTTCCAGCAACTTGCACCGGGCTTTTTTTATTTAGTCCGCCTGGGATAGTTACTCGTCTGTACACCTTGCATTATTGATCTCAGTCCTTTGTAGTTACGTATTTGAAAGGAGAAGGTGAGTGCGAGCGCACGTGTTTGTCACCTGTCCCTCGGTAGCTACCACCGGTCCCCTCCACCTCCTCCCCCTCGCGCACCTGTACGGGATACGGTGTCATCAGGGCGCGGAATTATTCGCTCGTCCGTCATTCACTGTTCATAGTACACCCCATACAATATGGTTCGGAGATACATGGTCAGTTTTATTAAAGAACTTGTCATACTGAAGCAGGTGTATATGGTCAACCTGTCATTCACACTGATGGTCATTAAGTTACGATAGAAATATAACGCACATGTCTGGTCACTTTTTATCCGGATAGGCACTGGCCGAATATCAAGTTTCGACATACAGCAAAATAATAATGATAAAAAAATGAAATATATTTTGTTGGAAATTACCAATATCTATTTATTTTGCTAATTAAAACATCACCCACTTTTTTTTTTGGCTGGTTTGGCAACATTCCTGCATGTCGTACGGTCCAAAATGACGCGATTATGTAATTCACATTAAGAATTTTCACAATTTTAATACATAAGTATCTCGGTCTCATTTGGCGGGTTTATAAATATGGGAGTCTAAGATATTCGTGATTTTCGTAAAGAATAAAACTTTTTTCCATTCCAATTCTCAGTATTTTAGCGTTGTATCTCATGTCAGACGTGGAGCTAGATTGTGCAGCTGCATGGCTTTTCAAGAACTTCCCAGAGCTATAAAACCCAAGAAGGCGTTGGGATTCTTAATGTTAGCGAGCAACCGCCAAGACAATATGCACAAAAAGGCCAAACGTCCTTTTTAAGACTCTTACCCAATTAAAGAGTATTATTGCGTTCATTTCTATTTCCCTCTGATAAATAGAAAATGGATGAACCAACAAAATATAACATTGTTATTACATTATTTCTGTTACGGTTTGTTTTCTTATTGTTTATTAACATTTCAAATCTTACGGTTATAATATTAAGATATGGGTGATTTATCATGTTTATAGATGAGGAGATCAATGCAAAGAAGAACCAGTTTTGGCCTCACGAGCCATGGTCAGTTCTCAGCTGGTCAGCTTGAAGTATGTACACTACTGACCATTGGATAGTGACATTTATTGTCCATTAATGACCAATTATACACAGTTTGATTTGCACAGATGATAAATAGGAGAGTTTGTAAAATAAACAGGCGAGATTGACATCTGCCCCGCTTGACCATGACAGGACAATGTGACGTGAGCAATATAAAATAAGTATCGGTCAATAGAACCGGCCTGGAGCTAGCCTAACTGCCTTCAGCTAGAATAGTTTCTATGTTGTTATTCCGTATAAAAAATATACAGTAAAATGTCCGCGTTATAGCTTTGTCAGGCTACTGCTGTGTGTTTTGTTTGATCATCGCAGAAAATAAATTTTCAGTATTGTTTTCATTGTTTCCACCCAAGTTAACAAGACACTGACAGGCGTTACTTGCGTGATCCGTTTTAAGACAACGAAAGTGAAATTTGCTGTTTTCCTTATTTAGACACTGATTTTATCATGGGCAGCAATTGGAATATCAAAGGACCGATGTCGTTTTTCAAGACCCTTTCCCGTCAAATTCAACCCATGGTAGAGGTGTTCTTAGCCTGGATAAAATACTGACATAAATGCTTCATCTTTGGACTGAATTGATTTTCTGAAATTATAAGTTACTTTCATACTATGGCAAATCCGAACAAAAGCCGTTTTTCTAGTAACGTATTGCCACAACAATTTCCCGACGGCGAAAACCCGCACGTGCTCGAACGTTTGAATCACTTAGCCATGGTTGGACTTGACCATTAGGTTTGGTATATGTTTCCTTTTGTTTTGCTATCATGCCCGTCAATTACTGGAAGTAAGCGAGCCCCTATTAAATTCCCTCCCGTGGTTCTAGTCACTGTTGGGTGATTGTTGTTGTAGGTAATGAATTATCCTTATCTATGCTGGTAGTCTATCAACGAACTCTGGTGTGCAGATGCGCGCAAATCATTTCTCAATTACTGACCATGGCTTGGAGAATATTTCGTGATGTGGCAGCTGTCTATAATGGTCAATCGTTGGGCAGTCGATCCACTTCCGACAACACCGGACCCCATGATAGTTCACTGCACGTGCATGCCTACGTCACAAGTCACGGGATGATCAGCACAAACAAAGACGACTTCGCAGCTGCATATTCATTAAGTAATTACCCCATGACATGGGATGACACGGGAAATGGCCACTCAGTTCAGACCACGTGCATTAAGAGAGGTTCCATGTAAATACTGGAACCGAGAGGTTTTTCTTGGGAATAAATATAAAAAAATCTGTCTCTATTTCTTAAAAAAAAATACAAATAAAATTAACAATACGTCAGTTATTCTTTAAGATTGAATAATTTAGAAAATATTTTCTACCTGTCTTGCTGACGAGGGTAGTATTGGAAAAAGGCCCCACATTGCCTGTAACTCACAATGATTAGTTTAGAATAGTTAATTTAGTAAGCAATCATCAATGTTAAGTTTCTGGTATTCATTGAACCTGTCAAAACTGCAATTTTACATAAAAGTGGTATCAAACCTTTATTTTCATTAATATGTATGTTTTATCTTTTTTGTGTGTGTTCGTTTTATTATTTCATGTTTTTTTTATTGTAAGTAGCTATTTTTCGTTTTAAGGAAAAGTAGTAGATGTGTGAGACATGAAAAGGCCCTATCAGCCAGTTGTTTTCTACTCAAATAAACAAATACAGTTTTTGACGTCTCCCTGTCACATCAATTTGTGTTTACGGAGTTTGGAGTCTTCTGATAGGCGATAACACCTACATGTGTGTTGTTTGTCACATCGTGATAATATCATAATATTGAAAACTTGATTGCAAACTACACAGAGTAACAATAATGTTTTTGATAAAAGGCGACATGTGCTAAACTCCTCTTTTGTTTAATCGTATGAAAATTCAACAGAGATAGAAAAATAGATCAAACGATTTGAGGTGATTTGTGTATGTTGCCACTCGTGGAAACAAGACACCCTGGCAGAATTTATTTGTTGACATGGGAGATGTAACATCGCTAGTGTTGTTAAGAATTGCTTTGTGATGCCTGTTTATCCAGTTGGAATATGGACTGGTCTTGTTTTTACAGGTGGGGTGTGATCCAAGATCTATACCCCCAACTCTCACTGACTAGGACCTTGTATCAATAAACGTCACTCCACAGGAGCCAGTGTGCGGAAGAATCCTTGGGAGATGGTTGGCAGGTGAAGAATTACAATAAAGCTTTCCTCCTTTCACGTGTGAAATTTTGTTAACTGTCGCCATTATATCAACGAAGTATCTAAAATATAGTTTTAACCAATGATGATGAAGACACATTGTAAATTCGTAAAAAAGTGTGTGTATGAAATGGAATCGTCACTTAATTTCTTAGGTTATTTCTTATACCGTGTCTTAAAGATTAAATACACACGTGAACATGAACTGCACGTGTGACAGATCAAGAGTTTCGGATGAGGAGATACTACACGTGGAGGGAAGATACGTTTCTTTGATTGACATGTAAACAAAGAGTCGGATAGATTGCTGCTTCCCGCGAGGAGAAAAAATCGGGGCATGATGGGAAATTGGGTCTCCCATGTTGATCGTTCCAGGTTAGGAATGTACAGCTATTTAACACTCTTTCAATGACGGTTCAAAGATATTCTACATAAAATCAAAACTCACTCACGAGAAAAAATATCATCCATAAAAAAAAGAAATTTCATCGAATGAAATGTCAGATATAATAGCATGAAAACAACACATATTACAAAAGTGTATGATACAATATGTGACGTCAAATTTTACTTAGACGCGATAAGTAAATCCAATGACGTAATTTATTTTAACAGTTTCAACTTACGGATTGAAATGGATAAAAACTGATGCGAGAGAAAGTTATTATGATCGGGTTTCTTATTACTAATATTAGAATGTCGGGAGAACCGATATACGTAACCCAACGTACCCTACCCATAGCAGTTTGCGTTTCTGTGGAAGGTGGGAAACAGACTGCTCTGTGCTGACATGGTTCTGTCCTGTGGCAAAATACTTACTCCAAATTATGCTGGATAACATGCGACGAGTCTTCCGTATGTTGTTCCATGAGGTAGGCATTAGAAACAACAAGGAGACATCATCCTGAATTGTCCCTGGCTGCTCACAGGGCGATAAATCCAGCAAAAAAGGGACAAAATCTTTCAATGCAACATTTAATATTTTCACTGCTTTTTTTAAATACATGTATTATTACTTTGCTTCTTTATTCTACGTCGAGAAGACAATACAAGGAAAGCGGAGAAGTCGTAAACAATGCGTAGATTATGATCAGTGAAGACGATGAATGCGCGAGTTAATATTTTACAGAAGGCCAATGGAGGTTTTTTGCGTGTGGTTTACGTGGTAAATGTTCTGGTGTTATATTCCATATCAGCTGTCAAATCAGCCTTTATCACCTCGTTAACGTAACGTATGAGCTTCGCGAACAATTTCAATAGAGAAGGTTCCAGGCTTCTGGCACGGGAACCAAGCAAAAGCCTTAACTCTAATTTTTACGTTATAATAGTTCCGTTGACACTTTAATAGGGCCACATACACATTATACAACATTAATATTTGAATATTAGTTCGGATTTCGCTTCCTCCTTCATTGTTGTGTGTAATATACCTAGTCATAACATTCTGATTGACTGAAGTAGTTATCAACACACAGACATTAATTGTCAACTAGAATGACCAACAGTGGCAGTTGTCATCGTATCTGTAGTCTACGGGAATAATTCAGATTCTCTTTCGACTTTGCTATCTGTAGAGTTGAGATGTCACTTGTCAGACCGGCTGTTACGGTTTTGTGGTCAGTTTTTGTAATACGAAGTAGAAACCTTTCATATTCAAAACAGTTGAAAACTACCTGTTAAAGGACATCGTTTTGTTTTATTCTAAATTTCGACCTCAGATTTCATCGACTTTCATACTTTTATAGATCTTGTAGCCAACATATATGCTCGAACGAATACTGACCATTCGCAGCAATATGAAGCTATTGATCGAGACAACATAGTTTATCTTCGGAAATAAACAGTTTTTAAAAACGTTCTGGACAAGTAAATAATTTCATGTCATGGTCCATCAGTTCTCTTGTCATGCAGAGTTATATCAAAGTAAAGTCCTGTTTAGTCATGATTTCTTCCAACAATGACATAGTTCTCGTACACAATTTTCATCACTTCTCAACTTGGGGGGATCGTTTCTTTAACTTTTGGTGCTGGGGTCGAAGGAAGTGATAAGACTTAAGTAGTCATATTAGAATACACTTCAAAGAAAAACAAAAATCAATTTTATATAGAAACTTGTAAACAATTTAATATGAATTTTTGTTTAAAATTTGAACTTGACAACAACAAATAAAACAAAACATAACTTAAAAAAATCTCCACTGGTACGCATCCTTTTATTTGTTCGGTGGTAAAGTTCAATTTGTGTTCATGAAACAAGTTATCGGTGGGTTTCGTTCACATTGGTTTACATACATCGCGTGTAAGTAAAGTTTTTATATACAAATTTTCCTCTCTTCATCTGTACAATCCACAAAGTCGCACCGACTTTGTCATTTAAGATTTTCACTTCTTGTCCTCCTTTGAACAAATGAATCAAAACGTCAGAAAAGGTGACTCCTTTTCTAGTTTTCTTCTGCTTTCCTTGGTATGATTTGTATTGAGTTCGACAATGATTGTTGATAGAACCAAGATGTTCAGGATCCTGGATATTCAAACTCCGTGAAATTTAGTGTAAAAAATACAACACAAAGTTCCAACTCAAAATTACACCAAATTAAAATTATGATCAATGTCCATTGAAACTGAACATCTAAATCATAACTGACGGATGAAACGGGGCGCGTCTGTAGTTTTTTTCGTTTTGTGCTACAGTCCAGCCGCCATTGCACGCGCTGTCACCGTTGCCTAGTAACAGATGCTGCGGCAGTTGACGGCGTTATCGTCGCCCTCCGGTATTCATCCCGTGTGTGACGTCACATCGGATGGACTGCATCCTCTGGATAATTGGTATCCGATTTCTACGTCACAACCTGAAATTACATAAATTAAACAGCATAAGTACATTTGATTGTGGTGAAGTATTGATATATGCAAATCAACGAAAAATGTCAAAGGTTTATTAACTTGTTCAGAATGTTAAAGCAACTATAGACAATTATCTTTCATGAGTCTGATGTCTAAAGTTCACCCAAGTTCACAATCTAAAGAAAAAAAATAAATGTATCATGAAAATATAATTTCACATAAATCGATGTGAACATTTGCTAGTGACTTTGATGGGGAAACGTCAAGTGATTCCCATGGCCACCCACTTAAACATAGTGCAGTGCGCTTATGTACTGGAATGCTGTACGGCTGAACACCTGTTCACTATCTATGACGGCCCAGTCGAGTAGGCGCCAGTAAGTCTGGTCCGTCTCGGCCAAACATTCCAGCTATTCTTGACTGTAACTTTTCAAAATACAGGTGCAAGACTTAATTAGAGACCTCTAGCATCACGTGTGCGCACGATAGATATAGGATTGAGTTTAATTAATCTCACCTGTCGAGAATTTCCACATGTGGACTGGTCTCCGGAAAGGTCGTCTATTTCGACACATCTCCCACTGGACAAATCTGTTTAAAAAATAAAATGTTGTTAGGATTTCGTAAACTGTCGAACAATGGATAATAATTATTATTCATTGATATATATAACGTGTATGTAGAACTTATTATCATGATTTATTCAGTACACTGATTAACGAACACCTGTGATGGATCGATCGATGCTGCCCTTCTGACGTAAACAACACCGACAAACACGACAACAGAGGCAATTATGTAGACAATAAATAATAACAAGCCATGTAAAATGTTAATTTGTCAGGAAATTTCATTCTCGTATTTCTAACTGAATTTTTTTAGTAAAATAAACACACAACCAAATATTAATGAACTTAAACACCTTGACGATGAATAATCAGACTTACCTCGGCCAAGACTGTGTTCGGTTGTGACTTTTCACTAAGAGGTGAACGACAGCTTGTTGGGGTAAGGCTCCCAAGTACAGTTGGTACTTCCAAAGCAAGTTCTAAGTCCAAAATGTAATCGATCACATGCTGAAGAAGCTGTGTTTTTGACACTTTCTTGTTCTGGGGTAATGACGGTACTAAGTCCTTCAGTTTGGTGAAACACTCCGTCATTTCAGCTGATGTTTCGTCCATCTTCGGTTTGAAGATTCTGGCCTCCTGACGGATTCCGAGCTCAACGGCTGGTCTCATGCAAGCTTGTGTAACGGCCTTCATAATGTATCCAAGGGAAAAATCGATAACAGGAAAATTCCTCGGTCTGATATTACGTGTGTGTGCTTCGAGAGTCGCAAGCAGAATGATGAAAACGTGGAACTCCACTCAATGTATAAACCGTAGCCGTGTGCGGTTAGTTATGCTCATGTGTACAATTGTATCAAGTTAGGCCCCGCCCACAAATCGATTACCTCGCGGACACGTGAGTGGTTAGTGGTTTGAGTGACAAGTGGGTGTACTGCCGTGGCCAATCAGAGGATCTGACATTATAATAGCATGTCAGGATACGCCCTTGGGCTTGGGTAGCACTAATCTCCCAACACACATGATTATTGCTCAGCTGAGAAATGTTTACACAGACATAAGGGTTGTAAAAACATTTTACTACAGAAAAATAGTAATCACTTCTAAAAATATTTGAGTAAAACCTTTCACGATAACACGTACCCAAAACTACCATATAAACATAAGCTTTGAACAAGAAGTTACTTTTAAGATTTAAGAAATGTTGAGTTAGTTTTTTGACAGGTAACACTCTTTGACAGGTGATAAATTGACACGCCGGGACCCGCAATCCCCCCCAAAATCCGTCCCGACGGTCTGGCGCCGGGTTGTGACGTCACCCATTCATACAGTGGGGCCCGCTATCGTATCGGCGCCAGGCGGGCTGAGTATAACACTATGCTGTGCCAATCAAGTCGTACTTCAAAGCTACCGCCTAGCTTCGGCTGATAAATTGCATTAAAATTCGTCACCTTCGCCCTAAAGATACTTCACACAAGCACACCTGCAAAATTTGCATATATTTATATACAGTGGGAAGTATTTCTGTTAGATATCGCTGGCGCCAGACATCTTCTCGAGATTAACAAAAATAAATACTCGACTAGAGTGGGGGTATTCAAGTTTATCGGAATGTGCCTGTTTCTACAGGTATTCTAGTACATAGTTTAAATCTGGATACACTTTTCTCAATGATAAAGGCATAATGTGTCATTAAATACAAGCTTGTCTGTGATTTGAAAAAAATCCAAATAATAATTCTTTCAAATTACCAAGATCAGTTGATTCTTCAAATAATATGTGTTCATATTTTCGGTCTTTTCTTATGCTTCAGAAATCCCACACACTAGGAGATGCGTATAGTCTCGCTGCATATACATTTTCCCACAAGCAATTGACAGGTGCACACTTTTAATTAGTTGCAGAAACTTAGAAAGAAATATTATTTACCAGACGCAATTAAATCTTAAGTAAAGTGATTTTTTCAGAAGTTGCTCGCAGCATTTCTTAGGAAAGAAATATCTTCTACTAAAAGAAAAGAAAACTTAGAAACCAATAATTTTTTAAATCCACCATGTTATCCTGAAATGTCTTATCTATAGAGAATGTAAAGCAAATACGTTGGTCCTTATATAATAAAACTTATTTATAAATGTAAGAATTTTCAAGTTAATTAGCATTTAAATGGGTTTTTTTTTAATTTTCTTCAAATATTGGAAACATAAATCGGTGAAACATATAGACATTTTCTGACATTTTTAAAACGCTTCCTATTTAACTTGGAAATTTCCATTAAAATTCAATAAATTTAAATCTTGGTCCTTAAAAATTGTTTTCAAGCACACGTTATCTGCGGTTCGCCACTGACACCGACAATGTCGAATTTAAAACCGCTTTGTAACAATTTCTACATTATCTATTTCTCTGTGTATTTGTCATCAATGTAAATATTGATCTGTTGGTTAAAATACCGTGCGGTAACATAAAAATATTAAGAGATTTATTCAAAAGAAGCAATGTCTATGCCAGTAATGAGTAATGAATATAAGTAACTTCCTAACTAACCTTTTAGGAAATTGGGAATTCAATCGATAAACCATCCTACCCTATACCTTCATCCCCTTACACTAACCCTTACCCCCACCTCGCCTTTATATTTTCTTGCTACTTTGGTTACTTAATATTTTTTTTCCAATTAAAATATGTTAAGAAAGAAATAATTAACTACAGCGAAATAAGAATAAAGACATTTTTCAATTGAAGAAACATGTATTTCAGATATCATAACATAGCATCCACATTGTACTCTGCATCAATCACTATTGAATATTTCGTGTGACAATTACACTCATGAAATTTTTATTACTATTAATCACATTAGACTAAATGATCTCACAAGAATTTAAAAAATGAGGTCGGAAAATATGGAAACAACACATATATAACGTGACTCTTAATGATACGATAATGAAATCAGGTGTAAGTAATTTTTCACTGTATACTATTTCGATATTAACATGATTAATTGATCAATGTCACCATCACCTAGTACTTGATGTATCACAGATAACTTACAATTACAGTCACAGCCTGTCTGATATCTAATCTATTGTGTCAAACGAAGTTATTGAACACTCCGTCCGAGTGTAACCTTTATCACATGGATATGATTAAGAAAGCTAAATGTGTGAACTGTATCATATAAAAGTGTTTCAGTTGATAGATAGAAAATACGAAACAGAACAAAAACACCATAATCACATACATTGTGTTCCATGTGAGAACGTAGACAATGGTATTCTATATAGAACAGAAGTAGCCAATTTGATTTGAACCAGGTCAAGGATATACGTTTCTAATTTAGATCTTAGGCTAGCAACATTTTCCAATATAGACCCTAGGGAGACTATCATCCACTGAAGTTTGAAGCTTAAAGCTGAAACCTTAGTCCATTCTAGACCAAATGTATTCTAGGTCTTTGAAACCCCTTTATATCCTAGACCAAAGGCTGAAAACATTATCCATTTTAGTAAGAAAGCTGAAGCCGTTATCCATTCAAGTCCAAAGACTGGTTCATTCTGGGTGAAACACTGACACGTTTATCCATTCCTGTCCAAAGGCTGAAACCATCATCAGGATACATAAGGAAGAAACTTTATCCATTTTTGGTCAATGGCTGAACCTTTTATTAAACCTAGGCCAAAGGTAGATACCCGTTGTAATCCATTGTCGTCCATTACTATTGATCATTGAACATTTCAGGCCTTATAATTGTAATTATCTTAATGATATTACTACCCAGCTATAACCATATATAATAGCAATGCTGTCCAATCTAGCTTCCATATCACAAACTCTAACACAAAAGGTAGATATTATGGAAATTTGGCTACATGTAGAAAATATTCTCAATGGAAATAGGCATCATCATCATTATCATCGTCGTCGTCGTCGTCCCAGACGTATGAAGAGATAGTTGTAATACTATCTCTCGAAACCAATAGAAAATATCAAAGGTAACCTAGAGAAAAAGGCCATTTTATACCAATCGGATATCTTTGTATATCAAAAGAAATAACAAGGTGAAGATTCAGAACAATCTTTAGATTACGCCGTTACCATATTACATAGAAACAATGGGTGGTGATCTTATCATCTTTAACAAAATTGCAGCATTTGAAGGAAGCTAGAGAATGACATCAGGTCAAGTAGTCACCAATACATATGGAAACAACCAAATTATCTACCTAATACTAATGTTGGTCATGACATCGCCCTATAACACTAAACGAAATAATGAAATTTTGCAGAGATCACATCTCAAGCAAAAAATCGAAGACCAAATTTGGAATCACGGCGCCCATATTGACGCCACAACCCATCTGACGCCTCGTTGAGTGTTGTTGCCAAATGCGGGTCTGCTTTGCGCTGTCGAGGCCCCCACCGAAGTATTGTGGCGCCGAGTTCTCCAAGACTGCAGCTTATAACAAGCGTCAATTTTTTTCGCTATCAGCTGCACACAGAGAGAATGTTTCCACATCTGGACATCTCAACTCTACGGAGACCGAGAATGACAGCATACACTTACGTATGTATCAATCACAACGCCATCACGAGATAAACTATAAATTTGACTTCGTCATAAAATTTCAATAGACATTGTACGGTGTTATCAATTACATGTCATATTTTATTAAGTTTATTTTCGAAATTAACCAACATTTGCCAGATGACTACCCTTTTCTGAAAATGCGTTCAAACCTATTTCAAGCAGACCGTCTAAAAAGGTAAATAAATACCCTTTCAACGAAACTCTACCCTTTTCAACCATTAGATATTCAGAGGGGTCCAAGCAAAACTAGCCATTGACTGAAACAATCTTAAAACACTTAACATTACAACGAAAATGATAAAAACAAAAAAGTAAAAAAAAAAGAAAAAAAGAGAAAAGAAAATGCCAAAACACAGACGGAATAGCTTGTTTACCTCCAAAACCAAGCTAAGTAGGATAATGTATTTTTGTTTTAAGTATTAATGGTTGGTGAAAGCTTTGCCAAATGGTTCATTGGCTTTAATTAGGTTTTTGGAAGATTTCATGTACAGATGTTGTAATGTCTGTCGGTCTTAGCTCCCACAAACTCTCGTGAGGCACTGGACAGCTGTCCCGAACCTTTATCTGCCCCTTGGATTTCTGGGCGCGTTCGATTCGTGTCCATATGTCCCTAGAAGAACAAAGACGGGTACAGAGGAAGACCGCATCTGTTCTAGATTTTCCCACATGGGTCTTGTTGGTTTTTATCTTAGAATACACACAGCCGAGCCAAGAAGTACCACGGCATATCGGCAACCAGCTTTCCTATACATCACAAGCATTTCAAATATATCCAGGAAGATGTAATAAAAATGTAAATCCGGTTTGAGTAGGGTATCCATGAAGTTGTGAAACTTTCCAGCATTGTACAGCGCTCTGAAGCTCGGCGCGTGTCGAAGTGTGCCTCGTGGATAGTACGCGTGGTCTTTGTATTAAATATCGGTGGTAGGTGGGTTCAGGGAGCCTACAACTATTGTTAGGATGATAGCTTGATTGCGCTCGGTAAACACAGTCGCGTGCCAGCTACGCCACTCTCAGGTATCGGCCAATCAGAGCGCGCTACGTCACGACACGGTAGCTGGTTCTATAGGCCGCTCGGTGCAAAAACGTAAACATGGGAGTAAAGTTTTCGCTCTCACACACAAATCCTGATAACGCTTCGGTACAGCTGTCTATTGGAGGTTACAACGTAAAGTAGCATAGTTTTCACACCATAAAAATATAACAAATGGTTTAAAGAACAATAAATATTCATTCATTTAAATCCAAGTTACTAAAATGAAAACAAGTACACCCGGCGATAATTCAGTTCCAGTCTTTGACAATATATGATATCGTGATTAAGACAGGAAGATCACCTGCTAATACGACGATCACTATGACAAAATGGATGATCACAAGCAGGTGATTGTATAGGCTGACAACCTGTGTCTTTATTACTGTTGGATATTTGTCGACATTACGGACTTCATCATCGCTCGGTCACCTTCGATGAAAAGAATGTAGCGATTCAACGTTCACACAATGGTTTTGGTTATATATAACGAATCGATGTTTACACAATGGTTTTGGTTATATATAACGAATCGATGTTTACACAATGGTTCGGTTATATATAACGAATCGATGTTTACACAATGGTTTGGTTATATATAACGAATCGATGTTAACATATTGGTTCGGTTATATATAACGATTCGACGTTCACACAATGGTTTTGGTTATATATAACGAATCGATGTTTACACAATGATTTGGTTATATATAACGAATCGATGTTTACACAATGGTTTGGTTATATATAACGAATCGATGTTCACACAATGGTTCGGTTATATATAACGATTCGACGTTCACACAATGGTTTTGGTTATATATAACGAATCGATGTTTACACAATGATTTGGTTATATATAACGAATCGATGTTCACACAATGATTTGGTTATATATAACGAATCGATGTTCACACAATGATTTGGTTATATATAACGAATCGATGTTCACACAATGATTTGGTTATATATAACGAATCGATGTTAACACAATGGTTTGGTTATATATAACGAATCGATGTTTACACAATGATTTGGTTATATATAACGAATCGATGTTCACACAATGATTTGGTTATATATAACGAATCGATGTTCACACAATGGTTCGGTTATATATAACGAATCGATGTTAACACAATGGTTCGGTTATATATAACGAATCGATGTTCACACAATGGTTTGGTTATATATAACGAATCGATGTTTACACAATGATTTGGTTATATATAACGAATCGATGTTCACACAATGATTTGGTTATATATAACGAATCGATGTTCACACAATGATTTGGTTATATATAACGAATCGATGTTAACACAATGGTTTGGTTATATATAACGAATCGATGTTTACACAATGATTTGGTTATATATAACGAATCGATGTTCACACAATGGTTTGGTTATATATAACGAATCGATGTTCACACAATGGTTCGGTTATATATAACGAATCGATGTTAACACAATGGTTCGGTTATATATAACGAATCGATGTTCACACAATGGTTTGGTTATATATAACGAATCGATGTTTACACAATGGTTTGGTTATATATAACGAATCGATGTTTACACAATGGTTTGGTTATATATAACGAATCGACGTTCACACAATGGTTTGATTATATATAACGAATCGATGTTAACACAATGGTTTGGTTATATATAACGAATCTATGTTCACACAATGGTTTGATTATATATAACGAATCGATGTTAACATAATGGTTCGGTTATATATAACGATTCGACGTTCACACAATGGTTTTGGTTATATATAACGAATCGATGTTAACACAATGGTTTGGTTATATATAACGAATCGATGTTTACACAATGGTTCGGTTATATATAACGAATCGATGTTCACACAATGGTTTGGTTATATATAACGATTCAACGTTCACACAATGGTTTTGGTTATATATAACGAATCGATGTTCACACAATGGTTCGGTTATATATAACGAATCGATGTTCACACAATGGTTCGGTTATATATAACGAATCGATGTTCACACAATGGTTCGGTTATATATAACGAATCGATGTTCACACAATGGTTCGGTTATATATAACGAATCGATGATGTTCACACAATGGTTCGGTTATATATAACGAATCGATGTTCACACAATGGTTCGGTTATATATAACGAATCGATGTTCACACAATGGTTCGGTTATATATAACGAATCGATGTTCACACAATGGTTCGGTTATATATAACGAATCGATGTTTACACAATGGTTCGGTTATATATAACGAATCGATGTTAACACAATGGTTCGGTTATATATAACGAATCGATGTTTACACAATGGTTCGGTTATATATAACGAATCGATGTTCACACAATGGTTTGGTTATATATAACGAATCGATGTTCACACAATGGTTCGGTTATATATAACGAATCGATGTTTACACAATGGTTTGGTTATATATAACGAATCGATGTTCACACAATGGTTTGGTTATGTGGCCAATTGGATTACTCTGGTTGGTTAAAGTAAAGAATGTTTACAATCATGAGTTACTCATGATGCAGCAACTCATTCACGGTATAGTTATGTAATTTTGCTTACAAATATGACTACTAACAGGGTCCGTTTTGACTAATCGGACTCACTGAAGCGGTAAAAGTATTGTGAGTAACCATATGATTGTGATATATATCGTCACACAAGTCAATCAAATATCAAGGGGTAATTACACGATGTATAACTGGACACGGCATCTGATTGAAGTACGGGTACATGCATTTTTGTCAATTTGGCGATTAGTGCACTGAAAACCAGGCAGATTCCTGGTGGAATATATTACGGTTCTCAGAAAATCTAATCGATCTACCAATACACCTAAAGATCCGACGACCAACGTTTTGACTTACCGATCCCAAGTACTCAACTAAATGAAAAATTTACAAACAGGCCATTGAAGTCCAAGACAAGTAATACAAAATGTTTCGGAAGGATAAACGCCTTCTGCTTCGTAATTTTGGAAAAGCCATGTAAGATATGCCTCACTTTCAAATGAGAACCCGGCTAATGACATCGGAACCCCAAGTCATACTAACGAGCAGCGGAGAATTCTAACTTCATATCGCACAAAGAAATAGTTTTTCCCCAGATAGGATCATGATGGCGACCAAAAAACTTCCCCATAATTTTCATTGACCTACACATATCCGTCAGCTGCCGGCTTTTCTCACAGAAATCGAGGTATTGGAAACAACACCTTGATCCTCTAATCATGTAAAGTTAATTGAAATGCTAGGTTACACTTTGGCCCATCTAAGCTCTCCATCCCTCCTTAAGGGGGTCAGTTTGCATGGTAATTACTTGATACGATATTTGATCAAATTCACACACGTTATTGCTTTGGAAATACTCTTTATGATTCCATTTTGGGATCGTGATCATGTAATCCTTGTTCTTGTGGGGTCAGCAATTTGTCAAGTGTAGATCATGGTTCACTGTGGTAATCAGTGATATCGAGCTATCATAGATAAGTCAATGGGAAGGCTTTTCTGTGTAGTTTTTAAATCAATTCAATGTAAAATTAGACAATAAAATACGTGAGTGTAACTTACTTTATCTATTTTAATAATGTTTTTCATCTTATTCTTTCAACCTGATACTTATTACACGTCTCACTTATCAAATATTTTTCCAAGTCCGTGTTTAGACAAAATATAACCTTACGCCCTCTATAACCATCTTGACTTTAAAAAATCAAACAGCCTAAACAAAGTCTATTGTTTAGGATACATAATTATACAGCAAAATTAGACTTATCACTGAATGGTTTCCGATTTTGCCGAAATTGGCACCCTCCTTTTTAAAAAAAGCTTGTTTTGGGTAAAGTAAATGAAACAGTGATTACGCATGTTTTTTTTTACTGACAATATAACAAATTACGCAATTTTAGTACGAGTAGATACATATATGGATTGACTTTAAGATTTATACAGTGTCTTAACAATACAGAGAAACTTAAACATCTTCAGTCACAAGAGAAATCAATGCCGGATACCGATGTGGAAAACATCATAACATATTTCTAAATAGAGAATGTCCGAACATCAACAAGTCTGGACTCCTGAGTTATTTATAGCACGTGCACCTGTGATTGTATGTACACAATCTACTTGGCTGACCACAACGTTTCCCACGGCTGTTGGTCAGTGCTCGGGACACCTGTGCAAGACGGACCTATCTACGAGGTTCTGATCAATCTAAACGTGAGTGTATATTACGATAATCGTCTAAGACGGTTGCGTCACTAAGGCTATCAATTGCACACAGGTGTTCGGCTAGATAAAACAAAGCACTGACCAGCGACTCCCTCCGGACAATTCGGCCATTTATCTCCAACCGAGATAAGACTCTTATACATATTTGACCACTGGGGATTAATTAGTCCTAGACATTTTAATTTACCACGTTGACCAATGGTCAAACAGTATTACGTCACAGCTATTATCTGGTTTGACCACTTGTACAAAGGGTTTCCCGAACCGTGGTGAGGCTTGCCGAAATTCCATCATACAAATACTAACTTGTAAACAATGTGAAGGGGATTTTCACCCTCGGGTAAACTCTTGACTTGTACCCATAAATCTGTCATTATGACGTAATGAATATAAAGCATTTGAATAACGGTGATTATAAGGTGTAGACCATTTCCTATAAAATTTCTTCAGTCAGAAAACTAGTCCTTTCATTATCTGTCTCAAGTAAATATCACGTCATGTTTTTTACAGGAGGAGAACAAACTGATTCACAAACAAATGTCGCTGCCTCGGTGAACGAATAATGCTGACAGTGTCATTTCTTAATCTTTGATATTGCTTTTGATTTCACTGAAATTTGTCGGCACGAATTAAAAGAAATAAATCAAATGATGAGAAAATTCACTTATTTCAATAAAAATAAATATATATAATGATGATATTCCATTCGACAGTTCTTCACCACGCAGATGATAATTTGAACAATATTCTTGGGTAGATGAAACAAGATAATGAGGTAACTAATATGGTGGAAGGATTTTCTTTTGTCTTCTTCCTAGGTAAAATTGAAATTCATGGGTTCTGCACCATATTGTCACATGACTGATATGTAGGTAAGAAATAGAGAAATGGAATGATCGAATCGAATATTGAAGTACTAAATATATTTGGATGACGGCGTTGTGTTACAAATGTTCAAAACTACAATTTGAAGATCCGGAATTGAGAAAATGAGTGTTGTCATTGATACGAAGTCATAATGCCTGTCTCTGGAATCTTGAATTCATAGAGGGAAAAAAACTAATAAATAAAAAAAAAATCATGACTGACTAACTTTCCCAAAACACTGGTTGCCAATCTGAAAGATGCCATCTTATCTGCATGGTACTATGACAAGTGCTTTCTTCGAAATTTAATTCGAAGTTTTATTAGTAATAATGGATTAATTTAAAGGATAAAAGTACCCGAGCTGTGAAGTCGATGACCGAAAAAGAAAATACAAAAACTTTTGCAGGATATTTCCATGTACATGAACTAAATTTTGTAAACTCAATTATATTCCCTTCAAAACGTGTTTTAAAATGTGCGAACGCTGAATGTCACGTATAGCCAAACAGTACTTCAAAGTCTGAACATGCACACATGGTTTTTGATATATGATGTTAGCAGATAAACATTTTTATGACAATTTCACACTCATTAAAATGATTAGATATGATTCATCAGATATATGGCGAAGCCGGACTTATAATTACGGGCTTGTAATGATAGGCATTTCATGTTTGTGTCAAAAACACCATATAGGTCGTTATGTCCCCCATTTCGTGTCAGGACAGCCTAACACGTGCTTAAGTGTTTTGGCATTATACGCCAGATGTTACCTAATAGACCAATTGTCCACCGGATGTAGTTACTCTATTTAACTAAATGAGGAGTCAAACTTCCGGCGGATTGACTATTATTAACAGTCTGTAAGGTCAGAATGTAATACTGCACCTCAAGATTCCATTGTTTCAGTAGTGAATTGTTTATAATTAAGTTAAAAGGGAAATAGAAATATATCATTAAAACATTTGATACGATTATAATGTTATAAAACATGTACATTCGATACACTCAGAAAATTGTCGGAGCCTCTTTATCAATACACATCCTGATTATCGGTCGACTAGTAGCTTTTATTGGGATGTGTTTGGGTGTAGATGTTCAGGTGATTGTGGATGTGTATCTAAGCCATCTTTTCACTCAAATCATCTATTGTTTTAACAGTACAATACAAGAAGATTTTTGTTAAAATAATATCAAGTTTCTTGCCAAATACACAATCACATGCCATCGTCTTGTGTTCATTAGGTAGGTACATACTATAGGTCATCTAATTATGTATAAATGTTGATACATTGTTATTAACCACTTATTTATTCAAGTTTTGACTGAATTAGGAAGGTATTTCGTCAATGACTTCAGTTTGGACTGGGAGAGAAAAATATCATTTGTACATACGATTAGTGATCGATGGTTAATGATAAGCCACCGACGACGATTTCGTACAAACAGGTACACACACCTGCTGATTACTTTCAAACAAGTCTATACTTATCCATAAAAATCCGGTGATGTCTTACCTAACGAGACCTACTCGAAATGAAAACTCATTTTTTATATAACAATTAGAAACGGATATATTTTTCATTATTTAACATTGACGTTTACTTTTACAGACTTTTAGAATGTTTCAACGTTTAACAAGAAAACAAATAAGGTAGATTTTTGTTGACAGGTCTGTAATCAATAAGGTACATGACAATGGATGAGCGTTTATTTCACTCCTATTAATAAACACGTCAAACCTCATTTAGTTGATTCAATTACACCAATCAGTGGTGTTCTCATCTCCCATATACCGAGCTACCTTCCTATTTACAATGTTAAACCTGTTTATTATACAAATGATTAATTGTTCATTAAAAATCTCCCACGTGAGTGAAATTCATCATATGTAATCAGCAGGTGTGAGTTAAGGTTCGCCATTCATGAATCACACCCATATATACAAAACAATTTTAATGCAAAATTATGTCATATTCAAAAGACGTAGTTAACTTTAAGAACGACCGTTACATACTGGATAATAACCTCACTTATATCCCGTGAATCGTGTTTACAGGATGCTGATATCAAAGGGAAAACTTTACGGAGAGACATATTGCGACGAGGATGATAATATATTTCAGACATGTGTGATAGTGAATATAAATAAATAAGATAAAATAGATAAATAAATAAAAAAAATAATATCTTATTTACGTGTTACGTAGTTTTAGATAGTATTATTTACCAGTGGATCTGTTTAAATATTCATCTTTTCCGGGACATATCCCCATTATATATGTACAGAAGTTCCCGTTTCAGTTGTTATTCCGTTTATTAGCGTGGCTGTTGTCTGTATAGAGGAAGTTCAACTATCTGTTTATATCTCTAACACACAGTTTACCAACAGGTGTTAGCTTTAAATTACAGGTGTGTTTCACCTCATGTCAGAACTTTGACCTCGGGTTGGTCGTAATGGACACCACGGGTTAATTAACTGGCTCTAATTACTATACGATAATGACCCCTTTGTGATTTGGTTACACCTACAGATAGGAAAGTCCTTGGTACGTAACTTTTGTTGACGAAAGGACCTAACTCAGCAGCTGTGATTTCCAAACTAAGATATTTTTTTAAATCATGGAAATTGGTAAGCTTTGAAAACCTCTTCAATAAACAAACACTTTGAATTCAAAACCCATGAATATTTTACGAAATCAGAGACGTATCAATAAGAAACATTTAAACTGGTCAGATTTGCCAAATGTATGTGAACGTAAGGCGGCTTCGGATCTATCAGTTTTGGTTATTTAAATAGTTAGACGTATTCGATGTTCTTGACTGTACATGGTGGTTTCTTTGTTGTTAACATTGTTTTCATTTGAGAGCGTGACATTACTTTATTGGATTGACCAAGATTTACTGTCAAGGCGGGTGTCGTCGATGAAGCAGAAGACACTTATGCTTGCGGAACACTCGTTCTTATTTTCTGTGTATTTTTCAGGGGTCTCGTATAATCTTTCTTTTGTTCATATTTTGCTTCAGTTTGACTGATTTTGACACTTTGGTGTCTTCTTCGTTGGTAAGGTTGTTAAAACCTAAATGTGCTACACGCTCTTTGACTGCTCATTATATTAGACTACATAACAAATGAACAAACTTACGGTAGCCATTGCAGCTATTGAAAAATGGAAGTCTTTTTAAAATATGTTGGAGATATTTTTGAAATATCCTTGCCGAAGTCAGAGGTACTGAATCCTAAAATGGCATATCACTGACTGAGAGCTCTGTACTCAGGGCCCATCATCCATCTACGTCATCTACCTGTCACGGTGCTGTCATCTGTCGACTCGCACACCTGGGTGCTCATTATTACCTGTTTATACCTGTACAAATACATCAACTTCATTAACAATGACAATTAAGAGGAAGAGCGAGAGACACTATTGATAACGCTGGGAAAACATGGAAGAAAAACTGAAATAAAATTAAGTTTTTAAAACTTTTGCTCACATTTTCCGACTTTATTCTTTTCAACAGAACAAATTCATCATTTTACGCAACCAAAAATACGTTTTATGCCTATAATATGTCAATTAATTACTTATTTATCTACGTATACTGCAACGCAAGTCCCAATTAATATGAGTCAATACATCATCGCGCATCCTAGCAACACGAATTAGTATGCAAAACGTGAGTATAGGTGATTGCATTTTAAAATATTTATGAATTAATGTATTCTTTGTACTGATTAAACTATTTGAAATTTATTTAATTACTGTATTAAGGAATTTGTAATAATAATTATAATGGAACATATTTTCTTGAAATATATCTTGAATTATAGGGAATGTCTCTAAACAAAACATAACCGTTTCATAATAATTCATTTAACTTTTTCCCGTTTTTTTTATTTAAAATGCCTATTTTGAAAAAAAAGACAAAGTTGGAATAGTCAAATGTATTGAACAGGCAAATAAATGTGTATAAATTCTTCAATCAGGCTGATTTAGATATGCGATTTACTTAACCGTGAATGAAATGTGTTATGGTTGTTGTAGTTAATGTAATAATTGTATGCGAATTATCGGCAACACTTGTCTATTATAAACGACAGCTATTGATAAATGCGTTCTCATAACAACACAATCCTTTGATTGACACCGTACTTTGGTAGACACCGTTCTTTGGTAGACACCGTTCTGTGACAATTCTTTGATTGACACCGTTCTCTGGTAGACACCGTCAATTCAATTCAATTCAATTCGATTCAATTTTATTCAAAGGACCTTACGGTCCATAAGTTTTACTTAAAAACGCTTGGTGACTTATAGTGATACTTTTTTACATATTTTTTTTCTGATTTCAGATTTCACTGTCCTTTGATAGACACCGTTCTGTGACACTCATTTGATAGACACCGTTCTGTGACACTTATTTGATAGACACCGTTCTGTGACACTTATTTGATAGACACCGTTCTTTGGTAGACACTGTTCTTCGATAGACACCGTTCTGTGACAATTCTTTGATAGACACCGTTCTGTGACAATCCTTGGATAGACACCGTTCTATGACAATTCTTTGATAGACACCGTTCTGTGACAATCCTAGGATAGACACCGTTCTGTGACAATTATTTGATAGACACCGTTCTGTGACAATCATTTGATAGACACCGTTCTTTGGTAGACACTGTTCTTCGATAGACACCGTTCTGTGACAATTCTTTGATAGACACCGTTCTGTGACAATTCTTTGATAGACACCGTTCTGTGACAATTCTTTGATAGACATCGTTCTTTGGTAGACGCTGTTCTTCGATAGACACCGTTCTGTGACAATTCTTTGATAGACACCGTTCTGTGACAATCCTTGGATAGACACCGTTCTGTGACAATTATTTGATAGACACCGTTCTGTGACAATCATTTGATAGACACCGTTCTTTGGTAGACACTGTTCTTCGATAGACACCGTTCTGTGACAATTCTTCGATAGACACCGTTCTGTGACAATCCTTGGATAGACACCGTTCTGTGACAATTATTTGATAGACACCGTTCTGTGACAATCATTTGATAGACACCGTTCTTTGGTAGACGCTGTTCTTCGATAGACACCGTTCTGTGACAATCCTTGGATAGACACCGTTCTGTGACAATCCTTGGATAGACACCGTTCTGTGACAATTATTTGATAGACACCGTTCTGTGACAATCATTTGATAGACATCGTTCTTTGGTAGACGCTGTTCTTCGATAGACACCGTTCTGTGACAATCCTTGGATAGACACCGTTCTGTGACAATTATTTGATAGACACCGTTCTGTGACAATCATTTGATAGACATCGTTCTTTGGTAGACGCTGTTCTTTGATAGACACCGTTCTGTGACAATTCTTTGATAGACACCGTTCTGTGACAATTCTTTGATAGACACCGTTCTGTGACAATCTTTTGATAGACACCGTTCTGTGACAATCATTTGATAGACACCGTTCTTTGGTAGACACTGTTCTTCGATAGACACCGTTCTGTGACAATTCTTTGATAGACACCGTTCTGTGACGCTCATTTGATAGACACCGTTCTGTGACACTCATTTGATAGACACCGTTCTGTGACAATCATTTGATAGACACCGTTCTTTGGTAGACACTGTTCTTCGATAGACACCGTTCTGTGACAATTCTTTGATAGACACCGTTCTGTGACAATCCTTGGATAGACACCGTTCTGTGACAATCATTTGATAGACATCGTTCTTTGGTAGACGCTGTTCTTCGATAGACACCGTTCTGTGACAATTCTTTGATAGACACCGTTCTGTGACAATCCTTGGATAGACACCGTTCTGTGACAATTATTTGATAGACACCGTTCTGTGACAATCATTTGATAGACACCGTTCTTTGGTAGACACTGTTCTTCGATAGACACCGTTCTGTGACAATTCTTCGATAGACACCGTTCTGTGACAATCCTTGGATAGACACCGTTCTGTGACACTCATTTGATAGACACAGTTCTGTGACACTCATTTGATAGACACCGTTCTGTGACAATTCTTTGATAGACACCGTTCTGTGACAATCATTTGATAGACACCGTTCTGTGACAATCATTTGATAGACACCGTTCTTTGGTAGACACTGTTCTTCGATAGACACCGTTCTGTGACAATTCTTTGATAGACACCGTTCTGTAACAATTATTTGATAGACACCGTTCTGTGACAATCATTTGATAGACACCGTTCTTTGGTAGACACTGTTCTTCGATAGACACCGTTCTGTGACAATTCTTTGATAGACACCGTTCTGTGACAATCCTTGGATAGACACCGTTCTGTGACAATTATTTGATAGACACCGTTCTGTGACAATCATTTGATAGACACCGTTCTTTGGTAGACACTGTTCTTCGATAGACACCGTTCTGTGACAATTCTTCGATAGACACCGTTCTGTGACAATCCTTTGATAGACACCGTTCTGTGACAATCCTTTGATAGACACCGTTCTGTGACAATCCTTTGATAGACACCGTTCTGTGACACTCATTTGATAGACACCGTTCTGTGACACTCATTTGATAGACACCGTTCTGTGACAATCCTTTGATAGACACCGTTCTGTGACAATTATTTGATAGACACCATTCTGTGACAATCCTTTGATAGACACCGTTCTGTGACACTCATTTGATAGACACAGTTCTGTGACACTCATTTGATAGACACCGTTCTGTGACACTCATTTGATAGACACCGTTCTTTGAGAATCATTTGGTAGACACCGTCCTTTGATAGACACCGTTCTGTGACAATCATTTGATAGACACCGTCCTTTGATCGTCCTAGAAGGTCGAAAGTGATGTATGATACAGTTTACTTCATTGTTTCGCTCTACTTTAAAAATTGTATCAAAAGGTCACTCGTATGTGTTTTGTACTGTTATCGAGATGATTGAAGGAAACTGTTGGTGGACTTTCTTAGTCTCCGAGGTTTGCCATAACCTGCATGCTACATTTTAACATTTGAATAGTGGCGTGGTGCAGAGTATACACAAGTAGTTGAAGTTGTTGTAAAATTATCAGTTATATGAAAATTACGAAAATAATTGAATTATGGGGCTATTGAACCTCCCCATCTGGGTGCTGCCTTGTCTGTACGTCACTTTGGATTTACATCAGTCGCTTCATAATCTTCAACATTCAGGCCCTTAGCATCACTGGCGAGTCCTAGAAATCGAAACAGCTGTATGATGCCCGTTACCTTTTACGATGGCCCTATTTTAAATTTGTTTACAGTGTTAAGAGGATATCATCCGACATGTTCCGAAGGAACAAACAACATGGACTATCACCTAGTAAGATAAAGAAGGTATGTACATTCATCGAATTATATATAGAAGATAACAGGTGCACGGTTCGGGTATATCAACGTATGAACACACAGTTGTTATGGTATTTATGGAGATGTAAATATGTGTTTACAATCCCTCGTGAAGGAGGAAGAAACTTGGAAAGGAAATACAGTAAAAACGTTCCTCGATCATCGATAACCTCTATAGCAGCACTCTAAGAGTTCTCGGACACTCGCCACACCTGGGAAGGTGAGTGTACCTGTATTTACTGTCACTGGCACACCTGTTGATGATTGTACCTGTGTTTACCTGAAGCAGGTGTGACTTTGAAATCGGTCTCATCGTCCTACGGCCATGAATGATGACGTATGAAATATATGGATAGGACAGGATATATGACAGCCCTTGTGAACCAAAGGGCATCGTTGGTTAATTTTGACATATGATTGAATCGAATGATATCAAATTGGATTAAAATTTCTTAAAAATTAAACGAAGGTTACTCAGATGAAGCGGAAGTTTTCAATATTTAGCAAATTTTCAGGGACTCGAGAATTAGAAGAAACACGAGCTTTAGGAAAAACTTTAACATTTTGAACTACATAAATTTCAAAAGAATGAAAGAGATAAAGGTTTATGTATGAACACAGAAATAAAATAAAACGCGTCATACAGATGGTTCGACATTAAGACACTCATGGTTAACGGTCAGTAGTGTGGAAAATTAGAAATGTTAGTAATGAAAACTATAATGAAAGGGTTACCGTAAATTTAGGAGCATATAAGGCCAAAGACACTAACACTGTACCAAATCCAATGGAAAATGATGTGATTGTGAGCAAACTGAAAATTGAAACTGTAACAGGTAATGTTGTAAACAAACAACCAATGCGAGAAGTCAGTTTGTCATACTCGTATTTTCTACTACATTTTACTAAAATAAAATGAAAATTCAAAGAAATTGAAGGCAGCTTGAACTGAACATGATGTGAATAACCACAAAAACAAAAAGTAACATCGAACATGAATCATAAAGAAACTCAAAGGAAATCAGTAAATTATTCAAGATTCTGGCGGAGATGTTCACGGGGTTTAAAGCTCTTATTACAACCACGGTCATACGAAGACAGATATCGAAAGGGGCAGCAAGAGCGGAAAGTATAACGCAGAAATTAAAGAAAGTTATGTTTATTGTTGCTTTACGTCCTATTAACAGCCAGTGGCATTTAAAGACGTACCAGGTTTGGGTGGTAGAGGAAAGATGGAATTCCTGCAGAAAACCACCGACCTGCCAGTTCCTGGCGACTGCCCCACGTAGGCCTCGAACCCGCAACACAGAGGTGGAGGGCAAGTGATAGAGACGGTAAGAAAACTTAACCTCTCGATCACTGCGGCCACGAGAACAATAAATATCTCATGTGTTTTCATGGGACAGGAGATTTACTCTGGTCTTTTCAATGTCCTCTTTGGTGAAGACAGAAGAAAAACCAGTGCCAACATTTAGTCGCGTCTTACAAGCATGTAGTGAAATTCACCACGCCCTATTCTATTGCGATGTCTTCTATTCAGGGATCAGCGGATAAACCATACCAAATCTGCAAGCGTGCCCCACAATTAGTCACCTCTTACGACAAACAGTGAGATACAGCTGGCATGTTCTTTCCATGCTCCTGCACGGATTGAATTCAAACAGAGATGAATAAAATGAAATTTAGCCCACTCACTATTATGAATTAACGTAGAGAAATATAACAAGGGAATGTATCTTAGTTTCATTGTTGTTTACCATGTTCTCATATGAGAACATTATATACATGATGGGTGTCGTCGATTTAACAGAAGACGCTTACCCTTGCAGAAAAGAATAAAACACAACGATATTGCAAATTACAGGCAATAGAAAATGTGTTTATATATACATACAGGAAATCAATCTTGAACAAATGATTTAATACATGGAACCAAGAACGCTATAACTTACAAGGAAACAGAAGAATGAATTGGATAAAAGACTTCAAAGAAATAACAAAGAGAAGGTCGTATGAATTAACCAGCTATATATTACGGATTTCAAATCGTTCAAACAAAGATGAAGATAGAAATGTAAAGATTATGAAAACAATTAAGAAAGAACAAAGGAAAATCGTGAATTGAAGATACATAAATTAAAAATAGAAAAAAGTTAGAGAATAATTCAAAGAAACGCAAATTAAAGAAAGCAAAGTGAAAACAAGGATGACATGGACACACTGTTAAAAATACACCGAGGACAAGGGTGAGAACGAAATGGGGAAAATGATGAACACACACGTGTAAATTTTTTTTACATAATCTGTAGATGAGAAACTGAAAGCAGACGAGTGTTATGAGGAAGTAGTAATGAAACAGAGTTATAATACACATAGGAAGTTAGTCGTGATATAACCGGAAGAAAGCAATGGTACTGTCACCATGGTTTGATTCGGTGAAAGGGAATGTCAGCACCAGCTAGTACGATTCCGGTAACAAGAAAAACATTTTAACGGATATTTTAAAACAGTATTTCCTTTTTTGTGACACATTAGGTCACTTTGGAGAAGAAAATGTGTCTTTTGTTTCTAGACGATGTCTTCAACATTCTAGAATATCTGCATTTGTATTCATTCTCTAGTGCCCTACATCCATCAATCCTGGTTACACACCAACGTCTTACACACGACCCCCTCCATCGCCTTCTCTGATACTTTAGTGATAAGTAAACACAGTAACATTCGTAAGGCTAGCACTTTATTTAAATCAGCCCGAGGCAGTTTAATTTATGGCTTGTTACTGTCAGACTAATGATATAATTTAATTGTAATCATGCATATACATATTTTATAACATGAATATTCATGAGAAGAAACCGAGTGTGACTATTATTCGTGACAAAGCAAATAAATTAGCATGTGATTATAATGATGTGGATACACACACACACAGAAATGTCTTATAGTGAGAGCAGCCATGAAAGAATACTGGCGCCAGATTCGCTACTAAATCATCCAAACACGTGAGAAAAAAAATCAAAGACACTCATGAATAGAACTTCTGTTGGAAAGGCATTTTCCAACTTCAGACTACTTCACGCGTTAGGTGAAACTCTTTTGTATAACTTTCCCATTATATTACCAAATTTTAAGTACTTGTATTTAGTTTTAAGTTTAAAAAAACATACCAATATATTTCCAAAATGTAAATATCGATCTGGCATGTTGTTAAAATTTATCAATATACTACCAAAGTGTAAGTACATGTATCAACCTGATAGGTTAAAACATTCCAATATGTTTCCAAAGTGCAAGGTAAGTTATTTTATTTAATTGAAACGAAAAGTTTCATGTTGTTTTGTTTTTACTGTGTGTTCAGTATATTACAAATTTTATGTATGCTTTAATATTAATTCATGACACACCTGGCTCCGTACTACTCATTCAAGTTGGAACCTCCGAAAGAAAAACTAGTCATTACTGGTTAGCGGGCTTTGGCAGCGCTAATCCATCGGGGAAAACAGGTTCTTATTTTGTAATGTCTCATGATGCCTGTCCTGCTGGCTTGTTATCTGCTCAGTCGATTAGTGTCGACTTTTCTTTTTGCAACTGTTCTGGTTTTTAAAAGAATGAAATATGTGTTAATACGTTCAGGGTTAGCAGAAATGTAATTCGATTTTCCCTCAGAAATTTATTTTGGGATAATGCACATCTCCATTGCGAATGTGACATTACTTTCGGTCACTTCCTGAGCCGCCTCATAGTTTTCAAACTTTACACCCTTAGTGTCACTGTTATGTCCTTAATGGACGAAACTCCTATATGGTCCCTTTTTTTTTATTTGGCGCTACTGTATATAATTCTAAATTCTTATGAAAAGGTCCAATCTTTATTATTATTATTTTGTGAAACACAACCCACTGTAGGGCTCTTTTCATGCTTCCACTTAATTGATAGCAAATGTAACATGTGCATCGAAATGTCTCAGTGCCATGCTGTTTAAAGTAAATTACTACATTATCATAACAACATTTTAACATTGAGACGGATAAAAATAGTAACTGTTCCTCTTTCGGAACAGACAGATTGATACTATCGGCGCCGCGGTCCGAACCATCCCCGAGAGTTAGTATGACAGGAAGTCTCGTTCTGAGTGACGCGTATGGCGGTAATGATGGAGATTTGTGTCGAGATAGTGTTACCAGTTGGTGCAGTTGTTTAATGCCCCGTAATATGACAGTTACTGGAACTCGTGACTAGTACGTTAGAAATTCGTAACGGAATATCAGGAACGAAGTGTGTTTCAGTACCTGTAGGTTACACCAGCGAGCTTTGTGTCAGTGGTTTCAGAACCGGATGCTTTGGTAAAAGTAGAATAGAGAGAAAGAACAATAGGGGTTTGTCGGGATAATAGAAACACAACCGTGCTAAGAGAATTTCGTAGTATTTTATTTAAAACAATTTTAACAAAAACAACAGAATATTAATAGAGAACGTCTTAGCATTCAATGCCACTGTGGACATTATCAGATATATAGATGTTACAAAATTTAGTGAATTACCGGACTAGTTCACCTCCTGATCAAGATTTTGACATTTGATCACTTTTAATTTTCCTCAATCGCTTCTTAATTTTCAAAATTCAAGCCTAAGTAACAGCTACATGGTGCAGTTTAATTCATTATTCGGTTCTATCTAATTCTACATTCGTTTTCAAAGTTGTCGTTTATACAATCTCAGAGTAAACAAAAACATGCAGAAGAGGAATCAATAAGATTACTCTGCGGTTTAACGTCTAAATTGCCACAATTTCATTGAAATTACAGCTGGTAGGTGTTTTACCGAGAGCCAAACAGTTACCTTACAATAGGTAAATCCATTTGTATCGGTAAGCATCGTCAGTAGTCGTCAGTATAGCTGTTGCTACAAAGACACAATGTTTTACTTGTCAACGTTTAAAACCATTTACAAACCTCAGATATCTACAATAATGATATTGTAGGTAATAAAATTATATACCCATCTGAAGACGTCATATCTAGACACGATGAAAGTGATTCAGAATATTTGCTGAGACTTTTGGAATATATACCTACAAAGTACATTAATACATATTTCCATATACATAGTTGTTCTGACGGTGATGTTTTAAGTTGTTAGTTTATGGTGTTATGGACGCATTATTTACTGTATTCAGTGCGGTGTAGAGAGCACGACTATACAAACAGTGTGATTGACACCTCTTTGACGTTTATGACACAACAAAACATATATCATTGTCCTACTCTACCTCTGCGGGAAGTCCACAAACGTCTTCTCTTCTGATAGTTTGATAATCAACACCTCAGCAGTGTATACATCACCATACATCACGTGGTCGTAAACATGTCGGGATATCGACAGGTCACGTGATGAATATTAGCCCGAAGGAAAACGACGTCATCTTTACCCAAACGTACCTTAACACGAGTAATTTATTCAATTGGTATTTCACACAATCACCAAGCTGAAAAAAATTCCTTATCATAACCAGAATGCTTAGCTAATATAATTAGATGCGCATTATCGAGCTTTTCGATACTTCCGAATTGTGGCTTATAATATATTCATGTAGTTGAGGTTCATTGGAAATTATGCAGTATTGAAATTTATGAAATTTATTGAATTTTGTGGGGTTTTTTTTGCACCATCCAATATTTCGAAAATTTTGAATTTCTTCAGTCTCCTCATAAATTTAACGATGTAGGCCTTAGCGTCAACGACAAGTCCTTTAAGGACGAAACAGCTGTATGATGCATTCAAACTCATCAGTAGGCTACATTGTATTTAATTCATAATTCGTATTGAAAGGTGCTTATCACTTTGTGTTTTTTGTATTATCTTCTGGGATATATTTTAATTACATAATAATCGTCTTTGTCTTTACAATATGATAAATCCTGAAAGTTCAACATGTTGAAGATGCTGGATCATGATATTATAATGGCTGTACCAGTATTTCAACTTTTTTCATCGCCCAGTTAATGTAAACAAAAATACCTATAAAATATGTTAACGAAAACCTTTACCCAAACTCAAAATGAATGAAACGACAGCAAAACATGAAGAAAGGGAAGATTTATGCAAAGTACATTTGGATCTTAGTGAATGAGTCCAGGTTCTTAGAAAGGGTAAGCGTCTTCTGCTTCATCGACGCCACCAGCCATGCAAGTCTTGGTCAATTCAAATAGGTAATGTCACGTTTTGAGGTGGATATCATAAACGAGAAGAATAATTACCAGTATCGAATGCGTCTAACTTATCACACACGGAATATTTCCTAGTGGGCCACAGCGACCATTCAACTTCAATATAGTTTTCAGCAACTTGCATATCTCGAGTCCTCTTGCGGTAGGATTATCTGTCAGCTTTCGACAGTTTTGTAATGGGAACACCTAACCCTAATACCATAAGATTTGGTAGCAGCACTTGCTATCTAGATACGGGAAATTCACAACATGGAAACAGAAATGATCCACGCGGAAGGTTGTCCCTTTTGGTTCCGTTCAGGAACAGATCGAGGTTAGCGACTGATGTAGAGGAGTCCGTCATGTTCTTGATTTCCAATTTTGGTGGGTATAAACAATAGGAAAAATGTTAATAAAATTCTTGTTCCTTCAAGACAACATCGTTTTAACTAAAATGAAATCGAAAGACTTCGCAAGGCCTTTCATCTCTGTTATGTTAAGCTCTTCTACATATATAAAATCATCCTGGTACGAAACGGAAAGAATTCAACAAAGAGAGGGACAATGTTGTTCCCATAGGTATGCTTATATTGTGTTGGAAGATCTTGCCATCAATTTCAACGAAAACATATCATCCAGAAATTTTCAAACCTTATTTCTTCATTCAAGATATCTATAAATTACTGAATAACTGAAGGAACGCCTTCGTTCTATTGTTATGAGAGATTTCCGTCTCCAAGAAAGGTGGACGGAGGTATGAATATATGGTTATAAACTATACTGAAGTGTATATCGTAATCACTACGTACAAATCAAACAAGAAATATTCAGAGGAGTTTCTGGTTATCACGATTTCCTGTATGATAAACGTGATGATTTCGATTTCCCTATTGTGAATTTTCCATTTCTGGGTAGCAATATCCTTTATCTCAAACCTATGGTATTTACATGTCAAAGTTGGCCCTGTTCCCATTACTCAAGAAGTCGAAATACAAGAGTTCAAAGGATACAGTGTGATCTTATTGAGAAATATTCTATTTCTTTGTGTGTCGTGAAGCTGGACGTGTTTGCTGCTTGCGTGTTTGCCACGTTATTGTATAACTTACTTAGAATTACCAAGGTTTACATGGTGTAGTCGATGAAACAGAATATGCTTACTCTTCAGGAACACCTGGTCTTCTTCTCCTTGTACTATTTCAAGCGTCTTTATGTAAATTTTTCTTTGGCTCATATTTTGCCATATTTTTATGGAGTTTGAGTTTGAATTATGATTATGTTGCCTTGTTGGTATTTTCTTGTATTTTTATTGTGAAAACGCCGCGCATGTAACAAGAGAATGTGGAATATCCTTTGATTTGGAATAGAGTATGAAAATCACATAGTACAAGTGACATCTTAGATATTAACACTTGCAAATACAAATATTGGCTCCAGAGACTACATGTATTTACTCTAACACTATCGTAAAATATTTATTAATTCCACATATTTTTGCTGTTACACGAACGGTTATTTTACCGATAGAAATTTTGTGACAATCCTTCAAATTTGTAAAATAAATGCAATATCAATTGCGTATACATGTTGGAAAAGACTATTCCTATCAAAGTATTCGGATTCGTCTATTTCGCACAGATCATATGGTAATCAAATATTTGAAAACACATTTGTCTGTTCACCGAGGTCACCATGTTCGTAACTGAAAGTCGGATCTATTGGTTTGTACAGAATGTGTTTCTCATAGTTTTCATATAAACCTCAAAGCGCACCAAACGCTGATCCGGAGTATCAAAAGATGAAACTATTGTGATTAAAGAGAAGAAGGCTTTTAGTATTACCCATAACACATGTATGCTATCAAAATTATTTGTGACATGTACCGGAGGTTGCTATAAACTAAATTACATGTCTTTTTAGAAGAACAATAATATCGTTTTTCACACCATTGGACAGTTGCTTATGCCAGATACGCGTATAAACGACACAAACACTCAAAGTGTGTTCAGGTTAAATGGTTCCTTGTGTAGTGATTCTTTTGAGCATTGGTAATGATTAGAGACACAAACACACATGACCTTTTTTCTGTTGTAAAAGGGAATGTGGTATTTTTTCAAAAAAGTGTAAGAGTATTGTGTGCATAATATCAAACATTTGGTTGAATAGTAGAAAAAAAGAAGAGAGAAAAAGAATAAAAAACAAAACCTTTTTGATGTATTTTCATTTAAAATTCTTTCCGAATCACTAATACAAATTGAAATGAAAGAAAACAAAAACAATTATCACGAACCTGTAGATAGATTTCCAAAGATATTTGAGAAAGCTGAAAGTTTACAGAGTGTATGTTAGTGTAGAGTACATATACACTTCATTGACACCACGAAAAAGTTTCTAACAAAACACGGTTAGCTTGAATTTAAATATCTTAAAAATAAATCAAATAAGTAAAATGATAATAATGATGATATAAATAGAAATGATTTTCGATCAATTTTTTTTTATCAGAAGATGATTATTTTTGTTATGTTTTAGGTCGTTCAACATCATTCGAAGTAACAATGTATTGTAAATTCGCATAATTTTGGCGTAAGACTAACTGAACAGTGAGAAGTTGGGTACCAGACCATGGACGACAATACCATGCCATTACATAGCTATGGTTGTAGACCTATCAGCTACAACAAAAATACCACGGTGACTCCATGCTAAACAATACAAATCATTCCTTATATTGTGCTATTTCAACTTAAGTCTAAAACACAATTATCGTTCTGTTTGATGTGTGATCTCAGACTAGCGTGAGGCGTCTGAAAGAAATCGTGACATCGCTCATAAGAAAACCACAATGTTTCTAAAAACTAAATATGGGCTATTTAATTTCAACTTGAAAGTTGTGACAGTGTCTACTAGGTGTATCGCTTACATCATCGAGGCCCACACGTGCGTGATGGTGAGGCGTTTAGTTCGCGCCTCGTTACCAGACTGTCTGCGGTACACCATACAAATAATTTTTTTTGAGTTTCAATATGATTTTTTTCAAAACAATTTTTCTTACATAATTGGTGATTCATAACATCGAGTTTATGCCATCAAATTTTTGATGTTAGTTTCAAGCCGTTAATTCTTTAAGTGAATTTTACAAATTGTTACTATTTTCTTGACAGTCAGAAAATCGTTATCAATTATTAGTTTAAAGACTTTATCTGTCTTCATCAGAGTTTTTTTTTAAATATTTTGAGGTAATGTATAACATACAGGGTTTTTACCAGATATCAATTATATTGTAGTAATAGCAATGAATTATATGATCACAGAGCCAAAGTTTAGAAGAACTACGCAATATTAACCAACTTTTAATTTTCTACATCATTGTAATCGACAAGAAGAATTTTTTTGAGAGTCTATGGTTAAATAAGATGAGAAGCAATTCTTCTGTAAGTCATATTTTTGTTTTGACAGGCGCTGTGTGAATAGCTTCAAAAACATCAAAAATAACAATAACATACCGACATGTAAACATTATCATGGTTCAAACTCAAATTCAATAAAACTAGAACAAAATATGAACAAAAGAAATATTTACACAAAGACTCCCTCAAAAGGACAAGGAGAAAAATACAAAGTGTTTCGGAAGAGTAAACGTTTTCTACTTCATCGACAAGACCCATCGTGTAGATATTGATCAATCCGAACAAATGATGCCACGTTATCAAATCAGAACCAAGCCTATCTTTCGTTCAAAACCAAAACCAGGTATTTGAATGACATAAATTTAACATCTGTCTGAAGTAGGAAACATTTATCAAACTTAATAAAGTTTATTTGTTATCAGGTTGGAATAAAAATGAAAAATCATAGCCAGCCTTATCCTTAAAAGAAAAAAATCTATCGGAGTTGCTATGTGGTTTTATCTTAATTATTTAACAAGACGGGTCTTATCGCAGTTGGTATCATTACAAGAATTCCATTCAGACCTATCTCTGAATTAACATGCGACCACAAACCACATTTGTCCTTGTCATTCAATTAATTGATTATGGCGTTAATGCTAAGGTATTTAAATGTGGCCTATTTTTTTCAATGGTCACTATCTTCTCCATTTGCTAATATGTAGTCAGCATTTTCCATTGACATTATCAAAAATATCTATTATCTGAAATTTTTATTTGTCTTGAAAAGTTGTGCATTTTTATTTTGATATTCTTAAATATAGGTTACTAATGACAGTATTGGAAACTTTTGATGCCACTCTGTGGCTGACAGTTCTAGCTCTTTTGCTATGTGTAGTAACGGTATTGTTTTTATCCGTCTTAATAGACGGTTTGAGATTTTTTCATTGCATAATCAAAAAACAAACCTACAAAAAGTAAACAAATATACTTAACATAGCATAACAGGATTGCTTCTCAAAGTTTACCTGAATATCAACAAATGAATCAAGATGTCCTTTAAGGGACACATGCATTGACCTCTTATTGTACTATGTCACATGATTATCATAATCGTAAAAAGTGGACGTCCTCAACTGACAACCTTATGATGTAATCACTATTTAAGTTGTGTTTTACCAATCAATTCATTTCGCTGTCTGATGATATATTGTGTTTTATAATACAGCACTACGTAATTACATATTTTGTATTTCTAAAAGTGGCATAACCTACGGAATAGATTTATGAAAATGAAATAAAAAAAGTAATTAATTAAAATTAAACATAGATTTAATGTGTATGAGATAAATGTGAACTATGTCTTATGTCTTTGCCAATCATCCATTACTTTCCCAATTAATGTCAGGTTTATTTCATCAAAGATTTGTCCAGCTTAACATCGATGGAGCACGGACACATTTTCCGGAATATTCTTTAAAATAATGTTTTGTTATTTCATAAACGTATATGAGGCCGTCAAAAATTGCTACTAAACAGTCATTTCAGGAAATATATAAGGAACAAATTAATTTCAATTAAATGACCTGTTAAGATAACAAGATTTATTTAATTGAAATTTGACTTTGTTATGACATATTTGTACTAGTATGACATCTGATAATTAATAAGATGAGTATTATAAATGTGATGGCTGGCGCCTGCGTTATGTCATTTGAGCTAAATGACGTTATGTTATGTGCTTTTAAATATAAAAAAATGATATATTAATAATGATAATTAAATACGTAAGTAGATATATAACATTTTTATGCAAATTATTTGAACTTGAACTGGTTGTTTGAGTACATTTTACATTAGTGTTATCAAAAATTAATCTAAAGTGATATCATACATTCAATGTATCAATAAACATCATTTATCTATGAAACAAAATGATATTTTTGTTTCTGAAAAATTAAAATCAGGTAAAATAAATGATATTGTGATTCAGTTAATTGATTTCTGATTAATTCATGTCAGGACATTGCATCAAATTTGAATTAATCATTACACAGGTCATATTCAGAACAACATTGTCTAGATTTGCATACTTATCGAGTTTTTGCTTAATCTATTATTATTAAAATCAATAAATTTTCTGTTTGTTGAATGCAATTGACATATTCCCCACCTGTAAATCTCCGTGGATTGATGCGCGGATAGGTCGGTATTGTTTAACGTTAAATTGATAAGTATTCTGTCTGACATACCGAGACTCCGTGCCAATCACGGAAACACTAGCTCTTCCACCTATCTCGTCTTTCTGCTTCACCTGAATCATTGTCAAGCACCTGTGTTCTTGTTATCAGATGCATTGTTAGCTTAACAAATTGAACAAATTAATAAATGTACCAGAAAATAAGTTGTCACTAAGTTACTTCTGGTTGTGTAAAAATGTAAATGATTCATATAATAATGAAATATGTTTTCACAAATATTTCATATGAATTGATGTACATGTATATTTTTGTGTAATTTTTTATTTGAAATGTGTTAAGCTAACAAATAGTAAAGTAATAGGAATCAGAGTTATCGTTTATAAATACCAACCCCCAGGTCGGCAAAAAACTCGACGGGGTACCAACGCTAGTTGTATAGGGTCTACAAGCTCATGACAGGAACACTGACCCTAGACAATGTTACTGTTCTCTAGTAAAGAGAGGGGCTAGTTTAGATGTGTCGTTGATTTTAGGGGACGATATGACATTTGCGGATTTAATGTATGATTGTTTACATAAGCTCACACCTGGTCGGCGCCTGGCTGTCTCGGACCTGACGTAATGGTATACCACTTCTCAATAGTGCCTAGTGTTGCCCTACACACACTCGACCACTGGGGTTTATCGTTAGCCTTAATCGGTGTTTTATAGCATATTGATTTACCTTGTGCTACCGTATACTGGCGGGGGAGGGGGAACTATACATTGGGTTCTATTGGAATGTTAGCTAATTACTCTATGTCTGGCTGGATAACGATTTACCCGTCTTGTGTCACTCAACAAATAATGTTTGTATTGACGATGATTTGTCTGTTACCTATAACTATTGGGTGGAGCAACATCATGATAGTGCATATCATATAACAGTAAAAGTTCTGTTTGTTTATCGCTAAGAGTTGTGTTAGATATATAAATGTAGGTGTTAATTTATCTCAGTATTGCTGATTAGCTTATTTACACAGAAAAGATACATGAGAGAAAGTGATGATGAACAAATAGGTGTATAGTTGTCCGAATGATGTTCACATTTTGACGGGTGCCACATGCGGTACGGGGAACACTCCTTTTTTAACATTTCATGTATTTTGTATGTTTTTCTTGGTACCTCTTTTGAATTTGTCTTTTCTTTTTTCTGGTTTCTTTTCAATTCCAAATTTTGTCTACCCATTGTTTCTGTTGTCCTTTAACTCTTCAATGCCTGGTATTGGTTTTTTCCTTTTTTTCTATTGTCTCTTCAATTAAGAATATTAGGTTTCCTTTTTCCTCTTTCTTTTTCTCTCTTCTTTTCATATATTTTTTCATTTGTTTTGACATCTCCCTGACAGCATGTAGTCTTGTTTTGGCATCTCTTCATTCTCCGCTATCATCTCTGTGTTTTTCTTCATTAATTTCTCCATTCAATCCTAAATGATTTTTATTTAAATGATGCCGCCATCTTATGTTTAGGTAAATATTATTTATCATACTTAACATAAAAAAGTTCTTTTAAACAAACGATTCGTTAATTATTATTTGATAAGTTGACAAACTGTGAGGAAATAAAGTAAATTACGTAACCATTAGGGGTTGAGAGTGTGACATCTAATCACAATAAAAGAATAGGTGAAGTTTATTAAGGTTGGATACTCTATGATACTAACCTGATAGTATAAAACATTTTTAAAAAGTCACTTAAAGTTTGTCGTGTGTGGCAGTGTACAGCAATCATATTATCATTTTCTACTGTTTGAAAATATTCATAAACGAACGACAAAACATTCACTATAATTTTATTCAAAATTGCAATGCTTTGTACAAGATGACCTTTAATATGGTATGGATTCCATCATTCCACCACGCATGATTATTGTTTAATTATTAATTTCTGTGATATTTGGGGTTATGTTTATAAATAATAAGGACATTCATCATTCGTTGTGTATGTATTTGATATTTTTGTACGCTTTCAGATTTTTTTTTATCTCGATAAAGGCTGGACAAAAATCCTACACCTGACCCATCACAATTCATTTTAATATCACCATGTTCGTAAATATGAAAGCTATATATACATTTCTATCACAAGAAACACGGATAAAAGACATTTTTTAGAATCACTGCACATTGTTTGAATATCAATAAGGATCCGGGAAAAAACAACCCGTTTATACGTGAACACACCTAACTATCGCGTGTTTCTCTCCTACACAAATCATATCTTATGGCAAATAGGAAATCGCGGCGATAATTTATTGACTTTGTTTATAAAGTGATAAAATTGACAGAAGATATATTAAATCTTATCCTGCCGTCAAACTTATGTATAACACACCTATATGTAAACAGAAGGAAGCACTTTAATAAACAATCATTATTTCTTGTAATTTTAATTTAGTAAAGAAGACAATAAACCGGTGAAATATTAGCTGATATGAAATTTGGAATTGTATTTGATATTTAATATTTCTTTGATGCACCTGCTACTTGTTACACGGATATCGGCATTATATGGGTGGGGGAAGAGATTTCGCACGTTTGTAATAGTAAAGGTACGAGCTTGAGTTGGTAACAATAGATGTGGTGTCACTCTGCTAATATAGCGTGTCAGTGAGCCTTTATTTACCTGTAAGTCCTACACCTGTAGTACACCTGTGTCGCTATCACCTGTAACCATCAAAATGTTTTCATAATTTGTTTCTATTGGTATGTAAATGATCCGATCTCAGCCTTCTAACGATTCTGTAAAGGGAGATGTCACATTTTAATTGTGATAAAAGTGTCCCTAACCAGGTGTGCCAAATGGCTGAGTCAATTAGCATGTGCTGAGAGTTTACAAGTTTGAAAATATCTGGCTCAGGTGGTATTGAAATGCAGCTAATTACCATTTAATAAACCACACAACGATAAAAAAAAATCACTTTCTGGAAAGTGGCATGCTTTGTCTAGCTTTTAGAAAATATATCGACGTATTGAAAATGAATTTAAAAACACACTTAAGTGATTTTATGTAATAACCCTGGTCGAGAATTGAGCAGTTATAATGAAGGGGTACTACAGCGTACATAAGAAAAAATGGTAAATCGGCGTGAAAAGAAAACAACGAATTAAGAAATATGAGACACGGAACAACAAACACAGATAAAAAAAAACAGGAAATAATGTAAATCGTGATTAATCCATCAACTTAAGAGCAGTTTATTCCAAGAAGAAATACGAATAGTGCTGAATGAAGGTCGAGGAATGGGAGTTTATTTATCAACAGGATTAATGATCTTCACTCTGATAACCGGTTCAGGAATCACGAATCTAATGACGGAATTTGCTAATAGACAAGACTAATGTAGGTATATATATATTGATGAGGAGTTTGTGACTTTACTCAGAAAAAAAATATTGCTCTTTCATTATGAAAGTTTAACACTCAGTACATGGCTGAACCTTGTATCTAGCTTGATGTGATAGACACCTTGCATATATCAAGGTCCATGTTATAACAAAAGAATGTACCGTAATCTTCTAGGACCACATAAAAAATTCGTCGACATAAGATCCGAAACATTCTTGTTCTTAAAATGCAATTATCATCCCACATAAGAATTTTTTTTTCGGTTTAATTTGTGATACTAAACACAATTAATACCTTTAAAAATAGCATAATTTCACGGTTTTTCCTAGCATGATAGAGTTTAAATGTTAATTACATATCAATAACGTCTTATGTCTTTCAAATTCATAATTATATTATGTCAACATAGTCAGCCATTTTACGAAAATAAAGATTAAATAAAATTTTGTGCAAATTAACGCAATTTAACTATTTTCATATTGACATTTTCTAAGATTGAAAAAAAACAAAGTCATAATACCGCAAAGATTAAGCTTATTTCCTCTTTCTAAATAATTGGAATGCTTATCACTTTGATATTGCTTTTAGTTAACATTTTTATGTCACAAAATTCTTATTTCTGTTTGCGTGATTGATTCTTTCAGAGCTTAAAAAAGAAGAAAATTGAAAAGCTATCGATTACACGAAATCATTCTTTGCTCCAAAACGGTCAAAGGTCAGAAGCCAATGCCCTTGATGTTGGTTATGTTCGCACCTGCGATAAATATAATATATTTATATTCATTAGAAATGAGAAGCAAATTTGGAAATTCATAAAGAAATATGTGAATGTTTTATATAGCCTGTGGTAGAAACAGCTGGGCTTAACTAGGCGAATTTTTTGGTAATATAATGAATGAGTGGTAGTGATACACATCTGTTGTGGTCAAATGTCGGTCTACCTGACACAGGTGCCAACCGTACCTTCCCTGTAGATGTACTATGACTGTGTACAAGATCTATATTTCCTGTGATTATATACACCTAAAAAGGGAGGGGAGGGAATGAAGCGAGTGAGGGGAGGAGAGGGATAGTTCCTTATAAAGACTTTGGACATAACTTTCGAATAAAGTACAGCTGTACACATCGGGAGACTGGATAAGAAAACAGTCTTGGGAGAGATGGAATGTTCAGATCTGTTGTGGTCTCTTCAGCACAAAAGAAGTCATAACCAAACTTAGGTTGCCCCTTTCGAATGTGAAAAGGGAGCAGTTTTCTTTTACTTAATTGCGTGTGTATGTGTTAATTTGAGAGGGAAATAGGAACGATAATTATTTAGTGAAACTACTTTGTCGACGAATTTTGGCACCGAGAAAAATTTCTTTCATAGTCCACTTTTTTATGTTCCTTGATGTTTTGGATGCTCTTACAACGCACTCGTAATAGGAGAGAAAGTATAATACCTACATCAAACATTTTGTGATGTAATTGAGCTATTGTAAGGAATAGAGAGAAAAGGAGTGACTTCCAATTCCCAGACGCCAAATATCATTTCTCTTCTTCTGAACTAAAAACACATTGAAAGGTGAAGTTGGGATGGGAGACAATAGTCACTTAATGAATGGCTCCATAGCCATATGGTGGTATTGTAGTTATCAAAAATGTTGAGTTTGAAGGCAGCAATCACATGAACTGAATAATGTACTTCGTCTATACCATGTTTAGAACAATTTGAAATACCAGCATAGCTTAATGCAGTGTAAATATATTGAAGTATTCATAAATATGAATTAATAATTTTCTGATTTTGATTGATATGATGATACAAGAAGAAAATAGGTAGACGATTAAAAAAGGAGCAGAGTTTTACTTTAAATCAGTTGATACTGCCAACCAACGGTTAAATGTAAACATCTGCACTATAGTAGACATGAGATTAAGTGTGTTTGTTCTGTTTTCAGTTTGATTCTGTTAACCTCGGCGCTTAGAGAAATGGACAGACCCGTTGATGACCTTACGATATGCCGAATCTTTCAAAGTTTCTGTACTATGAGCGATAACCAACATGTGTTGAAGACCTGATACTGTGGTCCTGTTTCTTTTAGAGGATATTTATCATAGAATATTTGGCAAACCATTTTGCACGTATGTCTCTGCGTCATACCAACATGTTCGCACTAATGGTAAGGGAGAGCAGCACCTGGCCATGTCAAAGTTGGTACGGTGAAGAGGCTAACGAACCCACCAGGGGTGCAACGATGGCTTCCTTTAGAGTTGGTCTGTAGGGCCATCCATTGAAGCCAAGCCTGGCTACCGAAACACGTGCATACGGACAAAGTTAGAATATGACGTTTTAATGTAGGTTTCATAATATGAAGATAACAGGAAATCACGTTCCGGTTAATGTGATCATCATAAAGATTGTCTGAGACGTCTCATTTCTAAATCCTTAAGCCTAGTTTGCTATGATATCGGCGAATTTAACAAGATCATGGCTTATCGCGTAGAGTACAGTGTGATACCGATTTTCAAATCATTTAACCATTCCTTTAAAACAAATCATCTTCTCAGAAAATAAATCAAAATGAAGCTGAACATTTCGATCATAATAGATATAATAATATCTTCTGTATACAATGTACTTTAAAATCACCTGTATCAAATTAATTATTTTAGCAAGTTGAAAATAACGTACACATAATTCAAGAAATGAGATGGATTCAACTGACGTTAAGTAGCAACCGAAATATACGACCAAGTTATTTCAACTTAATTGATCACTCTTTTTGACCCGGATGAAATGGCGAGGGGTCTTACTACGGGAGGAAACAAGAAACATACGTGGTCAGGCAGATGACTTCAAAACCAGAAGGAAGGATAAACGTCTTCTGCCCCTTCCACGACACAGGCAATATATATCGTGGTTTTTAGGAACTGTCACGTTCTCAGACCAAGAACCATGTCTATGACAACGAAATCACAAGGCATATTAATGTCACACAAGGAAACAGAGTATTCCCACGAATTAGATATAAATCAACGAATCTTTAAAAGTCATACTTGTATTTTCACTGCAAATAACTGTATTCGATATGCTTTCTTTAATTTCTATATGTCATACAATCGCCATGTGTATATCGTTATAATATCTGGTGGGAAACGGCAAAATTATGTAACACGTAAACATGCATGCTGTTATGTCGGGTTTTCACACTGTCGATGTAGAGATTCCGTGTTCTTTTTAACCATATTGAGCAAACGATCAGGTGGGGCGAAGAAGTACTTTTTACAGATTTCTGAAACACTCAACTCGACCTTCTTAAAATTTGAATTGCTCATCTTATTTTTTTCATTGATTTTGACAAATTTATTTGAAAACAAAATTAAGGATATCCCCGATAAACAAGATCACTTGTTTCAATGATATATGAATATAAGAACACATGATATACTTGTGGTTTGTAATGTTAATATTTGTCTCCTGTTGCCATGATTGGAGATATCGAATTACTGATATATATATATTTCCTGACTTGAGAACTTGTAAGAATTAGGAAGAGTTAAAGGATTGTCAACCATTTCTTGCGAATTTGAAACGGCTTCCACACATAGATTTACTCAATAAAATCTTTCTAATCACGTGAGATCTGCATTTTGTATCTCTTACCTACATATATTGGGTTTCAATACACCAAGCTATCATTTACAGAATATCTCTAATCCCAAAGGCAATAAAGAACATAGCTACCTCAAATCAAAATATGATCTCAAGTATAATGATATGACTGGAACCTAGAAATCGCGAAAATAAAAGAAAATCCAATATGAACGACAACAAAACAGTCTAATATAATATCATTTGGTGTTAAACAAATACTTAAATTAGACTCCAGTTAAGAAAAGATATTGATGGGATATTGGCAGAACGTATGTAGTCATTTCGATTGTAATTCAATAGTATGACGTCAAGTATTTTTTTCCTAATTATGCAACTAATTAAAATATAACAAGTGAAAAGAACATTCTATTATTTAAAATAAAAGTTTACCATTGGATTAACGATAAATATATAATAAATTTTGTCTAAAGCTCGAAATAATATAAAAAGAACTTTAAGTGGTACTGGGAAGTAGCAATTAGTTATTATTTAATCTTAAGTGTTGTTTTTTCAAGGACAGGAAAACGTCTGGTACAGTTATTTAATGTATGGCCAGAACAGATGACAAGATACAAAGATGTATATGATATCAAGAATATTGCTTATCAACAGGTACAAGCGACAGTGATTTAGCACTTTACTAGATAAATAATCTTTATCTATTTCAACGCATCTGAAAATTTTCATATCAGCTTTTCCACATCGTTTTTTTGCATTTTTATATGCTAAATTGTAGCACATGTCTGCTGTCGTTGGTAATTCAAATAATTTGCTACAATTTGTATTTAATCAAAGTGTGAGGCTTTGCCTTTATGGTCCGTATAAATCTAACTTCCTCCACCTTCATGCTCTTCTGTAACCCATCTGTATGTGTAATAGAACTCACACCAGGGAACACGTACTGCTGACTCTATAACAGAAATATGATCATTCTTAAAGCGCACAAGGATCCACTATTCGAAAACAATCGTGTATCCATTCAGGTTCTGCAATCACTTGGTATTTCGTTTTCTCAGATTGACCATCATGTCATATGCTATACTTTTAATCATATTATTGAAATTGATTTTAAGTATTGTCATTTTTTTTTTCAATACATCAAATTACTGTCAATGTAATGTTTTAGTATACTTTAACGCCTTGCGGGCTGACAGTAATGCACTAAAATCTTATTGCTGTAATTGCACTTTGTTATGTGATTTACAAAGCCGTTTTTGTGGGTGCAGAAATTTATCATTGCGCTTAAAGGTCAAAAAGGTGGCAATGCACTTAATTTTGATTGTGGCAAATTAAGAACGTCTACAGAATATGCTTTATAACATGAATCTAATGTGATTATGTTATGGAAATCTACACGTTTGACATTTTCATATTTAAGTGTCCACAATTGACATTACATCTGCTTAACTAAATTAATCTATTGCTGTTTAACATTACGCTTATGAAAGAAACTCTATATGTTGTAAAAAAGCTACACGTTGATGCTTTGGTTTTGATGAATAGAACGTCAAAGCCAAGAAGACCTTCACGTCATTGGATTGAAAATGATGCAAATTAGACTTCTAATTTATTTGTGAATTACAAAAAAAATGTCTTTAATGCTTGATTTTGAATGTCTCCTAAAGTATTTCTTTAATGATGTCCATATTTCAAAATAGACCTTTCTCAATGCATCATAATTGTTGCCGAGATATTATGAATTGTTCTGTTGTTATGGTATTGTGTTTATCAACAAAACCAACATGGTAAACAAAACTGACATTTTTTATATGAGGTATTTATGTCTGTATAAATATGATTTATTGACATCACAAAATAAAACTCACACTCTCTGCAGCTTTATTAAAAATTCCAATAGCACAATTACATTACTGCATAAGGTTGAAAATCATCTGATTACGTAATATGCAATTTTATTTCATTACAATATGATTAAAGAGGTTTATTATGTCGGATATATATTTTAATCGTCCGAAACATAGTGTCATTTTGCAAGAAAACGTACTGAATATGAATATGTCAAATAGGTTTTTCTCTTAAGGAAATGTGGCTTTTGTTTTATCCCCGTTGTTGATGCACAAAATTTCTTTAACATTTTAATTATTGTGTAGATGAAGATAGTTTATGAACGATTTGACTGTGTATAATATCTCCAGTTTTTTTATCACACCTCTACATTATACCCCAATAACTCATCCCTGTCCTGTCCCTACCAATATATTCAGCGTATTCCTACTTCTTTCTAAACCTGTCCGTCGTTCCTTCGTCACATTATATAAATGTTTTCGATAGACTCTCCTCTCTTTCATCTATGACGGATGTGTATAGTATTCTTGAGTGTGACGCCCAGGTGGACCTCATAGCCCTCTACGGAGCCGCCAGTACGTCTCCATCTGACTGCCCCCTATCATACTTAGCAGATAGCGGCGCTGAAATACTACCCTCACAGATGTACAGTCGGTTACAAGTCGCTCAGGTGTTCGCCAGTCAGACTGGCGACACTGGTATTACCCAGTCATTTATTCCCACCAGCTCAGTGTTCCGCACGTGTGTACTTGTAGCCGCTTCTAGGGGCCATCAGGTATATTCCGAATTTAAAAAGCGGTGTGTTGGAATTTTAACAACAATTGAAATTGTATTGAAGCTTTTCCTATTTGTCAATATGGATACATAGAATTTATATAAGGATTTAGATACTATATGGTAGCGTACCTATTTCAGAAATGTTAAGATGCCAACTATCGGTTTCAAAACCTTAAACCTATTATGATGCCAATACAAATATAGAAATCAAAATTCAATTTTTATCGGCATAAAATGATTATGGAAGCAACCGTGAATTTTAAAATAAGCATTGTTTTAAAGTCTCAAGAAGAAAACTATTTCTTTTTTCTCATTATCTTGTGTACATGATAGCTTTTAACATTTATTTTAAATTAAATGAAATATTCAAATATTCCTATTTAAGTAGCTTTCTACCATCAAACCTGCCTCCTAATTAGTGTTCTATTAGACGTCTGGGTTTATAAAAGAGATCCTTTATTTTGAATAATTGTACACTATTTGAATATTACATCACAATGAAACAGGGACAAATAACTAGATACAATATTTGGTTTAAAGACGTTATTTTGTTAGGGTCCATGAAATCTTGTAGTCAACAGGCCTATTTGTTTACCTATTCAGTATGATCTTAGTGTCTAAGGTTGTGCAAATGTATTCTGATACATATTAGGTAAGAAGATGATTCTGTGTGTATTCATTGCTCTAGGTGGGGCAGACACATAAAATTTTATATCTCTTTAAATATGGTAACAGCTGATACACAGCGTGATCTGTTTTAATGAAATTTCAAATTGGAAACAAATAGCTGTTAGCTATCGTTGCCTAAATAGAACATATATTGTTTAAACATGTCAATCATCCTACAGTGAACATAAAACTGGATCAGCACACATGAAAAATGCTGACATCTGGTTACTTAGGATTAATTTATCTACCAGTATAATTAATTTCTAGAATTAATTTTTATTATAGAATCCATTCCACAAGCAAAGGCAACATCGACAGAAGAAAGAAATATAAATGTTTAATAAGTTGTTCAGTTCCAGCAATGTTTCATAATTACAAAAGCATCATTAAATCTATTTATTTTCGACATGATACCTAGTAATGATGACATGAAATAGATTTTCAAATATTCAAAAAGTTTTGAAAGGTAAATTAAAATTTCAGAAGTCATACAGTCAGAATATTGATGTTTCATTCAAGTACATGCGTGTTCGCTCTTGTTGATCATGAAATCATAGTAAGATTAACATAATTTCAAAACCTGTCTGTTTGATAGGCATTAAAAAATTCTGAATAAAGACACAATCCATTTTTGCATCCTGGTTAATGACTCCTTCGTATTTTCACGCTTGTCGTCATAACACGTTTTTTTTCTCTTCGTCTTATTTTTATATCGACGCGGTTTTTTTCTAGTTTTTATCTCAGTTCACATGGTTTTTGCTGATTGTATTTAAATTGTAATGGTTTTGAAGTATTAACCAGTGTGTGGTTTTTTTCACATGTATAGCTGTCAGGTCGTGTTCGGTTTTCGCTTCATTGCACACGCTCCATTGCCCAAACAATCTGATAAGAAACTCGCCGCTGACTGACATGGAACGCAACATTCTAACACTATAACACCGATATCGTCAGTATTTAATCACCCGGGAGGAATTTAACGCCTCAACACTGAACAACATAATCAATTAACCTACGTTATGTTTGTTTTACATCAATATAATAGGAATAATTACACAATAAAGTCTGTGTATCAACGTACCTATGAAACCACAGATAATATTTCTCATAGTGACATTGCCCGTGATATTTCCTTAAAGGTATTGATTAATAATTTCTCAAAAAGACAGAAAATTCTATTTCGTTATTCCAATCAAAATTCTTCACGTTTTAAACTATTTTTGTATATTGGTGAAATGGAATTTCGTATGCCTTACTTGTTCTTGTAGTTTTTTACTTTAGATACTGAAAACAATATATTTTTTGTGAGATCAAAGATGTTCCAAATAAAATATCGTCAAGATCTATTATTTTTTCAGCATCATATTTCTTAAAGCTCAGAAAGATAAGTTCACGAAAAATAAGAGAGTGCAAAGTAGTAAGAATGATGTGTAGAATATATGCTGACTGATAACCTTACCGTTTATCTATCAGCAAACTTTAACTATAAAACATGATTATAATCTTTCACTTAATCTTTTACTAATCATCAAGGTTTAACTGATCATGAAACATTTTACCAACCACATAACCCTTACTTATGAGTTAACCGTTAAACGATCGTCTGACAGGACTAATCATTAAACCAAATTTCTAAACCAAAGTTTATCATTCATACCACCTGATCATTAAACCTTTCACTCGTCGCGTAACTTACCTAATTTATCATTTCACATTCAATTAGTCATTTAAAACAACTTTTATTTTTTATTTTTCTTAACTCATCGTGATACCTCTTACTCCTATCTTAACAGTTGAATTGCTACATGTTTTATAGTGTCTATTTTATTTAAAGTGTTTTTTATCAGGAGGTATGATCAATTAAAATATATAAATTCAAGTAGAAAAATATGAATAATAGATGTGCATTTGGCTCTTTAACACTATATTACTATATAGAAATATTCAAATCTCTCACATTCCTTAACGAGGAAATACAATAGTATACAATGGTAGTGAACGCACGCTTGTAAACAACATGAAACAAGCATGAAAATGTTATTAGAAGTCATTCTTAATATGTACTGCCGATGTAGTTTTACTGTCCTTAAAATTTGTCATTATTAACAATCCAATCCCCTATCAATTTATCCCATCAGAAATTAAAATGCGTGAAACGCGATGCAGGATATAGACCAGAAAATTAACACCGAAAAATAACGTTAAATATAAAGTTGGACCTGTTTGATGCTCGTCAGTATGTCTGCTGGTTCCATTGTTGTTTACCTCGTTCTCATTTAGGACATCACTTAGTTTGGTTGGTCAATATCTATATGGCGGGTGTCGTCGTTGAAACAAACGACGCTTACTATTCCAGCACGCGTGGTCTTATTCACCCTACCCTTTTCCATTGGTCTCCGTATAAATCTTACTATTGTTATTAATTTGCTATACTTTTATCGATTTTAGCTTGTGTTGACGTGTCGGTATTATTTGTTTATCAAATGTTTCATTATTATGAGGCCAAGGATGACTAGTGACTCTAAAAACATCAGTGGTTATTTCTTAATAAACTTATTTAAATTCAATAACAATAAAATTTAATCTTGAGAATCTATAAATGTGTGTATATAATGATCTACTATATTTGGCGTTTCGAGTGATAGACGTATCGGTATGTACAAAATCTTGTTAAACTCATCGAATAATTTGAAAAGAATCAATATTTTTATAAACTGTTTCAATTAAACTAACAAATGAGTAGCTGTCACGAATATTCCTCAAATACATATAAGATATAATAAAGTTTTAAAAATAAAAATAAATATTGAATTTCACACCAAACTATGTAGGTGTGAATGTATGCAAATATGTTGATTTCATAAAACCTAACAAATGGATTCTAGCATTATAAAAACGAGTAAGGCTGACCTTGAATAATGTGACTCAAATCAAAACTGGAGATATACATATTAAAATATGGTTCTTTCTTCCTCTCTACATTTGTGAGTAAATACATATTCTTCCCATGAAACAAACTGATGTAAAAAGTTATGCATTTCTGTAATCACTGTAATTCACAACTACAAGATGTGGCTACATCTGCTAATAACATCTTGATTTCAAGCTCAATTTTCCTCTTTAATCTTAGTGAAATTCGTCTATAACACACACGATCTCAACACGGATTCTTGAGGAACATCTGGTACACCTGTATTGTTTGGATATATCTATGTACAATCGTTTGAAGTCCAGATAAGGAAAAAGCAAGCGAGGGAGAATCTGACAAACCTTGCTGATGGTATTAACAGAATCTTCGTCGGTATGCAGCTGCAAGTTTAACAGTTATGGGACTAACGGCATCGCTTTGTAGGTATAACACGTGATGAGAGCTAAGAACTAAGCGTTATTGTCTGCGGTTTGACTTTTTCATTATTGTTCAGGCAAGAAATAGGTTGTTCACAAACACTTAAGAGGGAACCGATTAATTTATTAAAATTACGCTCACTTACAGCTCTCATACTAATTATGAGTGTTTCATATATCTTATATTGTACATTGTTGTAAATATCTACAAATGTATAACAAAGATATGAAATACACAAACCAGTTTCATAACAAAGAGAAGACAGAACAGCAAATAAAGTAAAGCTGAAACCGAATATGATATATTAATGTTTAAAATAAATTCTTGTGATGCCGAAGGACATTTAATGGTGTTGTGCACCAGGTTTCGGAGTGCACTTTATGCATTGATAATAACAGTGTTCATTTTCATTAAACATATGTGCATACATACATGTACCTATACACTCTTTGGACGCCAGTTGTCCTATTACCAGTCAATTACATGTAATCGTATGATAACTAGAGTCTCTTAGTCATTTCTAGGTCACTTGGTGTGAAAAAACGGCACATCTCGTGTTCCCTGTTAACTTGCCATTCTGGCATGTTAATTTATTAGTTACCTAAATACATATGTCAGTTAAACTGTCAATGTGTGCAGCCATATTGTGTGTTAGGTAGACATTGCTGCAATACTTTCTATATAAGTGTATGATATATAGCTGATTTTTAAAGTTAACGACTTTTTCTGATATTGTGTTTGACGCCATGCAGACGTGGAATGATATATATGACATGTTTTATGCACGTGTTGCAATATAACATGATCTCATTATACCCTTTTTTGATTTAACAAAAAAATATGTAAATGTCTCCTATCTGAGTCGCCCGTGTATTTGTTGTGCACAAATGATTAAATATTGCACATATAATATCTAATATTGTTCGAGAAATTATTTTAAAATTGAGTTATTTATCAATATCTCGTATAAAAACAATAAAGTTTTAAAATGCTGATTTACATATGAGTCATGATCATTTTTACTTCCATCAGTTACAGATCTGGAAATTTTCGTGAAGATAGCAATAAAACAAGTATGGCCAAAAAGATTAAAATTACTTATAAAGCACAGTACAATGATATTTCTTTGTTTCATCCTTGACTTTTTCAATGCAAAAGATACATTTCAACAAACTTGCCAAAAAAAACCCACAAATGAGAAAATTAGAAAGTGTCTATTTAGAAATTTAATTAGTCGATACAACGGCTCTTGTCACCAAAATCACGTGACATTTTGCAAAACCTAAAGTTATGTTGCTGACAAACAACGAATTACAGAGCTATTTCTCTACATTAATTTACCTTAAATAATGGTAAAGCATGACATGATTAATAGCAGGATTTTGGACATTAGAAAACAAATTTTACTTACTAGGTACATTTAATAATTATTACGAGATTGTCTAAATACGACGGAAAACGATTAAGACCACTTTGTGCCTAGTATTAATCATTTTCAGAAAAACAAGTTTCTTTCTTGAAACAACATTTTCATTTTTCACATAAACGAGGTTTTTTTTCATGCACTAGAGAACAGATTCCATGTTTATTTTTACTGTAATCCTTCTTGGCTTCCAAACCAAAATTTACGAAATAAAAGCAAAACATTCGTTGAATTCTGTCAGAAAGGTTTCGCTTCCTTGTTCTGCTATTTTTTCAGAGCACAACACAAATAACTGGTTTTATAAATTTTATTCCGACTGAAAATATGCAGGTATCTTATTAAAGTTTTGAAACAAGAATGAAATCTTTGTAAATTAAAATATTGTTCAAACACTCACTCATATGGGAATTCAAAATGTGTTAAATAGATATCTAGAATGTACTAGTGTATCAAATTAACATATATTAACACAGTATCCTTTTGACCATAAACAATAAAATGTCTTTCGGACTAATAAAACCATTATCTTTCTGTTTTATGATAATTAACATAAGGCTACGATACAGGGTATAACTATATCTAAATAAATGAAAATGAACATTTCTTTTGAAAATTATTGAATTTGACAAAAAAAATCTTCTTTTCCAAGAGTCACATCAAATCACAATGCACATGATAAATACTGCTCTAAAATAAACACCAACATTTGAAAGCAGATATAAGACGGTACACGGATCATAATTCATAAAGCAATCCTTGGACAAGTCGGGACAGAGCTGATGTATCCTCTGTGAATCATTCGGGAAGTGGAAGAGCATTACATACATCAGAATTGCACAAGTTTTCTATATGAAAGGAACTAGACAAGAACGTTCATATGCACGGCATTTGGGTAACGTACATTTGTGACATAACCTTGTGTTAAAGTCAGACATGAGGTGTATAATATAGCGATACAACAATAATAAGCTGGATTGAGACTCTGTAGTATTTGCACTACTCTCTCTTCCGCTAGTAATTAGGATCAATATCCCCCCATTTATCGCCCCATTAAGGTCTTTATCGCAGCTATCATAACTACTTTTATCAATGACTCTCTGATTTTCCCACACTCGTCGTTACAGCTGGCGGAGACGACACCAAGAAAATGTCACCATCATCAGTTTCACATACCGATAGAACCATACAATAACTGTATCAATTAATATCTTCTTCTCAAGGCAATTGTTGACACTGTGCATATCATCTTTCAGAGCAAAGTACCGGTGTGTCTGTCGCGAACTGAGAAAGGCCCATAAACCCAATAAAATTTTACCTGCCTATCAAAAGGATAAATATCTACTTTAAGTAAACTAAACTGAATCAATTAATAGCATTTCACCTTTTCCACATGAAAAAAACCTTGTTGTCGGTCATAAAATCTTGAAACAGCTGCTTATGATCGGTATTGTAATAGTATGTACAAAAGGCCTATAGAAAGGTTGATTATGTGTCTTAGCCTAGCGAGCCCCGCTATTTACACGAGTGGCTGTCTAACACAGTTGACGCCAGTCTGTCTACTAAACACCTGTGCTGGGGCGAGATCCGACCACATGTTATCGCTGAAGTTTTGACATGCATTCTTACACTCAAAACCGCTCCAGGCTTTGATAGCTTTAATACACACACGTGTGTGTATGACGAGTAAGGTCTATTGCTTGAGCCGTCAGTTAAAGCGACCATTTCCGGATTTCCCACAGTCCGTCCATCGTTTTGTTTATCATCCCACACCTTGTACTATTGAGATTAGGGGACGCTCACCTGGCACGAGGGTATCAACCATGTCCGCATCCAGCCAACATGTCGCCGACTCTTTATTTAATCCGTCACGGTTGCTACTAATAGTTTATTTTGAAAATATGATACCCCCTGTGTGTTTGTGTTGGAGGTAGTAGCCTCGGACTTACAGAGGTGTATTATATCATAGACCTGTTATCAATTGATATATCAATTATGTTTTTAAACATTATTATCTGATTCTTTTGTCATTAATATAATGATAATATTCCATTGTTTCACGAATTGATTGTGTTTATATATAGGATAGTCCCCGGGATGTTTATATCTTAAAACTATCAATCAACATCAATTACATTCTTTACATAATTACATTCAGTGTGTATAATATAAGAAATATATTTACGAAGAAAAATGAGTCCTCAAATTCTGGTTTGTTGTATTTTCTCACAGGATATGTACATTGAACCTTCTATCAGATATGCAAACACTGATATAGTATTTGGGGTCATGACCCTTCCTCTGTGAGCTCATGACTTCCACTTAGAAGGGTCATAACCCTGCCTGACTGTCAGATAAAACAATATGATAGTCATAGATTAAATCCATATTTGTACCAGTTCGAGTTCGCTGAGATTATTACAAGAGATAAACAGATTTGACATGTCAGATAACGAACGCTTATCCCTAAGGACTTCAAAATGACAAGACGAGTTCATTCCGGCTTCCGTATACATTTCTCTATCACATTCTCGTAAATAGTATACTTGTTGATTTCGAACGCTATGCTTCATATGGCGTTCCTTCACCATACATAGCTCCGGGGATTTCATCAGGTGTTCAGTGGGTTAGGTCCGGTCATGTGTAACATGACAGTGTATGATAACAGCATTTATATCGGATTGGTGCATTTCAATAAAGTTTAATTGATTACATAGATGTATTTCGATCGCGTTCAAAGGTCGACCTCATGATGGAAAAGAAGTCAGAGATAGCGCCTAGAGGTTTACAATACAAATCTGCCAAGGGTTTCTATGGAATGGTCTTCAATCAACAATGTGGATTTTTTCTTTGTTTTGATCTGTTTGTCAACTCTTAGCAAAGCATGACTTATGTTGATATTGTTAAATCCTGTTGTATGTTGTTGCTTTGTTCATGATGTTGTATGTTGTTGTTTTGTTGACCCTGTTGTATGTTGTTGCTTTGTTCATGATGTTGTAGGTTGTTGTTTTGTTGACCCTGTTGTATGTTGTTGCTTTGTTCATGATGTTGTAGGTTGTTGTTTTGTTGACCCTGTTGTATGTTGTTGCTTTGTTCATGATGTTGTAGGTTGTTGTTTTGTTGACCCTGTTGTATGTTGTTGCTTTGTTCATGATGTTGTAGGTTGTTGTTTTGTTGACCCTGTTGTATGTTGTTGCATTGTCCATGACGTTTTAGGTTGTTGTTTTGTTGACCCTGTTGTATGTCTTGTTGTGTTGTTGACCCTGTTGTATATTGTTGTAAACAAGTAAAACTTCATTCTCATTGTGATGTAATCTATGATGTACTTATATCTAAGCTTGTTCCTGTAACATTTTTTCATTGCTGTGGGTTTTACTTTGAATATCGAAACTATGGTATTGTTTGGATTTGACTGTTGACGCTGTACTGTTGTTTGGCTTTGACTGTTGACGCTGTGATGTTGTTTTTGACTGTTGATGCTGTGATGTTGTTTTTGACTGTTGACGCTGTGATGTTGTTTTTGAGTGTTGACGCTGTGATGTTGTTTTTGACTGTTGACGCTGTGATGTTGTTTTTGACTGTTGACGCTGTGATGTTGTTTTTGAGTGTTGACGCTGTGATGTTGTTTTTGACTGTTGACGCTGTGATGTTGTTTTTGACTGTTGACACTGTGATGTTTTTGACTGTTGACGCTGTGATGTTGTTTTTGACTGTTGACGCTGTGATGTTGTTTTTGACTGTTGACGCTGTGATGTTGTTTTTGACTGTTGACGCTGTGATGTTGTTTTTGACTGTTGACGCTGTGATGTTGTTTTTGAGTGTTGACGCTGTGATGTTGTTTTGTTTTTGACTGTTGACGCTGTGATGTTGTTTTTGACTGTTGACACTGTGATGTTTTTGACTGTTGACGCTGTGATGTTGTTTTTGACTGTTGACGCTGTGATGTTGTTTTTGACTGTTGACGCTGTGATGTTGTTTTTGACTGTTGACACTGTGATGTTTTTGACTGTTGACGCTGTGATGTTGTTTTTTGTTGACGCTGTTGTTGTTTTTGACTGTTGACGCTGTGATGTTGACGCTGTGATGTTGTTTTTGACTGTTGACACTGTGATGTTTTTGACTGTTGACGCTGTGATGTTGTTTTTGACTGTTGACGCTGTGATGTTGTTTTTGACTGTTGACGCTGTGATGTTGTTTTTGACTGTTGACACTGTGATGTTTTTGACTGTTGACGCTGTGATGTTGTTTTTGACTGTTGACGCTGTGATGTTGTTTTTGACTGTTGACGCTGTGATGTTGTTTTTGACTGTTGACGCTGTGATGTTGTTTTTGACTGTTGACGCTGTGATGTTGTTTTTGACTGTTGACGCTGTGATGTTGTTTTTGAGTGTTGACGCTGTGATGTTGTTTTTGACTGTTGACGCTGTGATGTTGTTTTTGACTGTTGACGCCGTGATGTTGTTTTTGACTGTTGACGCCGTGATGTTGTTTGGCTTTGACTGTTGACGCTGTGATATTGTTTATGGTAGTGTGTGTGTGTGTTTGTTGACGCTGTGATATTGTTTATGGTAGTGTGTGTGTGTGTTTGTTGACGCTGTGATATTGTTTGGCTTTGACTGTTGACGCTGTGATATTGTTTATGGTAGTGTGTGTGTGTGTTTGTTGACGCTGTGATATTGTTTATGGTAGTGTGTGTGTGTGTTTGTTGACGCTGTGATATTGTTTATGGTAGTGTGTTTGTGTGTTTGTTGACGCTGTGATATAATTTGTGTGTGTATGTGTGTTTGTTGACGCTGTGATATTATTTGTGTTTGTGTTTGTTGACGCTGTGATATCATTGTGTGTGTATATATGTGTGTTTGTTGACGCTGTGATATTATTTGTGTGTGTATGTGTGTTTGTTGACGCTGTGATATTATTTGTGTGTGTATGTGTGTTTGTTGACACTGTGATATTATTTGTGTTTGTGTTTGTTGACGCTGTGATATCATTGTGTGTGTATATATGTGTGTTTGTTGACGCTGTGATATTATTTGTGTGTGTATGTGTGTTTGTTGACGCTGTGATATTATTTGTGTGTGGGGGTGTGTTTGTTGACACTGTGATATTATTTGTGTGTATGGGTGTGTTTGTTGACACTGTGATATCATTGTGTGTGTGTATGTATGTGTGTTTGTTGACGCTGTGATATTATTTGTGTGTGTATGTGTGTTTGTTGACGCTGTGATATTATTTGTGTGTGGGGGTGTGTTTGTTGACACTGTGATATTATTTGTGTGTATGGGTGTGTTTGTTGACACTGTGATATCATTGTGTGTGTGTATGTGTGTGTGAATGTTGACGCTGTGATATTATTTGTGTGTGTGTTTGTTGACGCTGTGATATCATTGTGTGTGTGTATATGTGTGTTTGTTGACGCTGTGATATTATTTGTGTGTGTATGTGTGTTTGTTGACGCTGTGATATTATTTGTATGTGGGGGTGTGTTTGTTGACACTGTGATATCATTTGTGTGTATGGGTGTGTTTGTTGACACTGTGATATCATTGTGTGTGTGTATGTGTGTGTGTTTGTTGACGCTGTGATATTATTTGTGTGTGGGGGTGTGTTTGTTGACACTGTGATATTATTTGTGTGTATGGGTGTGTTTGTTGACACTGTGATATTGTTTGTGTGTGTGTGTATGTGTGTTTCTTGACGCTGTGATATTATTTGTGTGTGTATGTGTGTTTGTTGACGCTGTGATATTATTTGTGTGCGGGGGTGTGTTTGTTGACACTGTGATATCATTGTGTGTGTGTATGTGCGTTTGTTGACACTGTGATATTATTTGTGTGTATGGGTGTGTGTTTGTTGACGCTGTGATATCATTGTGTGTGTATATGTGTGTTTGTTGACGCTGTGATATTATTTGTGTGTGGGGGTGTGTTTGTTGACACTGTGATATTATTTGTGTGTATGGGTGTGTTTGTTGACACTGTGATATCATTGTGTGTGTGTTTGTTGACGCTGTGATATTATTTGTGTGTTGGGGTGTGTTTGTTGACACTGTGATATAATTTGTGTGTATGGGTGTGTTTGTTGACGCTGTGATATCATTGTGATATCATTGTGTGTGTATATGTGTGTTTGTTGATGCTGTGATATTATGTGTGTGTGTTGGTGTGTTTGTTGACGCTGTGTAATCATTTATGTGTATATGGGTGTGTTTGTTGACGCTGTGATATCATTGTGTGAATGGGTGTGTTTGTTGACGCTCTATTATTTGTGTGTGTGGGTGTGTTTGTTGACACTGTGATATTATTTCTCAAAAGGTATTGACACTATGTTGCAGTTTGTCTATGGTATAAACGTTGTGACATATCTTGTGTGTTGCTGTGACATGGTTTGTCCATCTGTGTTGACGTTGTGGCATGGCTTGTCCTTGTGTTTCGACGCTGTCACATTGTTTTAACAACATGATACAGCTATCTTTGTTGTGGTTTTTTTTTTGCTGGTGGGCATGTTCTTCTTGACTTCTGTATCGTTTTTGACCGATGATACAGCTTGCCCTCACGCTGGTCTTGTTTGTCCGTTTGTGTTCATCCTGCCCTCCTCAACAATGATTGTCTCCCCTGTGTGTTGAGTCTTGTGATATGCTTGTCTCTGCATGTTGACGTTGTGATAAATCCGCCTGATGTATATATATCATACTGAACATATTAATAAGATGTCTGTTTTTCTTGTTATTGAATGCATTTTCAAAAATCTTAATCCTAACTGAACAAGCCGCATCTCTGGAACATCTTTAAAAAATGACGAAAAATGTTGCAAACATCCATTTGTTATCCACTTTTGAGCTGTTTCACAGTGAAAGTAATCAATACTTTTGTATTAGAATATGTGGTTACAGAATTGCATTAAAAGTACAGTGTTACAGACTACTCCCATCAATATCACTTCTTTCTGTGGTGTTGAATGATAGCGTTATCTATTTATTGAAATAATCAATCATTATTTCGTATTGTTGTGCCAAAGCAGTTTCTGATGGATACGATATGGTTTGTCCTTTGGCAGTTTATTGGGATTTACACTTTAAACTGTTGGTGTCTTTGGTACTTAAGAACGAGACAAGTAATTAGGTTTTTGAAAGGGATCCGATATACATGTCAGAGACACAGAACATTAGCCGTTTTATCATTTTTTCCGTTTTTGTCCCATTCCGTCCTTGATCATATTAAGATATTATTCGTTGTATATCCCTCAAAGCATTAGTAGTAAAAAGTTTTATTAAACTCTGCATGGCAATTAAGCATGTTTATCTAAACGACATCCTACAGTGAATAAAAAAATCATGGAAAAAAGCGGGACCTAGAACAATAAAAATAGAAAAATCACTTATAAATAAAGTCGGTCAAATGACACGAAATAAGAGTACAAAACATTATTTAACAGTTTACGACATCTTTCGAATTCTTAATTATGTTTTTAAAATACTGTTGTTTTCCCTATCAACCGTCGTGTGGTATAGATCCATGTGATATACTTGTTTGTCTATTTTAATGGACAACAACAAATTCCTATTTAATTCTTCTGGAAGTAATTTACCGTCTTTGGTTTTAAAAGGTTTTTTAATAAAAAAAAAAGAGTTATCGTTAATATCTTCTACCTTTTAAATTATGCAAAAATATTTCTTCACAGAGAAGAATCTTTTTTTAAGTTTAATTAAAAACAGGTATTAAATTTGCCTGTGAAGCAGCAGTCTTTACATGTAAGGACACATACTTGTGGCTAATCGGCCCATATCAGAAGTGTCGGTCGGTTGGGTAGAGATTGTAACGTAATTTCTGGATTACATTATAAATCCGGCTAATATTGTAAGATAAAAAGCACACAGGGGTAATCTTTACTGGCGCTGCAGTAAATACAAGAAAACAGTACTTAGTCGTCCGGTTTGTGTATATTTTTATAGTACTTAAGTGTATGGATGGCGCCAGTCTGGCGGGCCTCGGCTCTTCTCGCAGGTGTGTAAGTGTGAGGAGGCATAGCGTATTGTGAACGAACAATTCATAAAGTAATTGTCCGCGGACACCTGTGCGGAACCAGTGCTTACATGTATATGTATATATACGTACAGTACGGGCACTGCCCCATTGTATATTCAAAGCCTTGTCAACTTTTGAATTTTGATAAGTGAATTCAATATTTCAAAATATGTATTCATGAAAATCATAATTCTTTAAATTATTAGCTTTAATTCCATTTTAAATACCTTTTCTCCGAAAAGCAATTAACAGTTTTAAATAACTTTGTTTCGTTTTGAGATATTTGCTTTTAAAATTTAATGTTTTAAAGTTTGAAGTTGACAAAGCTTTTTGTACTTGACCAGTCTCTGTAACGTTATTGACAGACATCTACATACTGAAATCTCTATATACCGGTGATCGTGTCAATATTTTAAACTCACAAATACCCCCTCTTTAATTATAAATCTCGTAAGAATCCCTTTCTTATTTCATTTAAGGATGTTTGTTCTACATACTTAATGGTATTTTCGTCTTAGTCTGTATTTCTGTACCTAAGTATACCACCTGTCTAAACTCTACTTATCTGTATACTGTAAGGAACTATTGTTATGTTAAATGTGTATTCATGACATTGTATTGAAGTTTTAATGAGCAAATGTAAGAAGTGACACTTTAAGGATATTTGTTTGTGAGATATCAGTGATAAAAAAATAATTAAAGGTTGCAATAATTGCTTGCTTCATTATCCGTTTCGCCATGGTTTGACGTTATCTTACAAGCTATTGAGAAAAAACGAAAACATGATGCTTTGCTATGAAATTAACACATTGTGTAATTTTATTACCGTCAACCTTGAAAACGAAGAAAAGTTTTATTAGTGACAATTAATAGTTTTTTCTTCAATTTTCGTGGGAAGGTTTGGCGGTACAAGTAAATGATAAATACATCTACATATATATATATTACATGTATTAGAGTATCATTTCATTTTTAAATATAGTGTTATGAAAGCTATTTTATTTCTCTTTCTACATTAATACGTTCAGACAATTTGAGAGGCAAATATCAGGAAGTTGACAGAAACAAAAACAGGGAAGATTTTCCAGAGTTGCAGATAGATGAAGTTTTCCAGGAATTATTACGATAGCTATCGTAATATCAATGGGAAATTAAACAAAAGAAAAAAGTTTTACTTTCTTATAAAAAAAACCCAACAAGACTATACCAACATGTGAATATAATTATAATCCAAACTCAAAGTCAATAAAACTAAAGCGAAATTTGAAGATTTACAAAGAGACTTATGAAAAAGAACAAAGATAATAAGACCATGTGTTAGGTAAGAGTAGGCGTTTTCTGCTTCATTGACGACACCCGTCAAGTAAATCTGGGTCAGCCCAAGTAAATAATGTCACGTTCTCAAATAAGAACAAGGTACACTATCAACAAGCAAACTAACGAGTATCAAACACGGCCAGCTTCATAGCATACACATAAATTAGAAAATTTGTCAATGAAATCACTATGACGGCCGTAATGCTTTCCCATAATTTTCATCAACCTGCATCGTTTGAACCCTGTGTTATGTGTTTGCCAGTCAGTTGACGACATCAAACAAGAAAATCATGACATTGGGAATAGGCCCCTGAATAGCGAATCAACTACAAAATGTGAACACCACAGGTTGGGATGCAGTAATGTTGCTAGCCAGAAATGGAAACTTTACTACAGGGGAATTGAAATCATATCATTTGGTGAAAAGCTGTCCATGTTTGTTTCGTTGTATGAAAAATCGAGATAAGCAGCTGATGTATAAGGTCTTTGGTATCGGTTCGTTTTATTAGACGATCAAAAAGTAAATCAGAAGTGTTGTTTTTTAAGAGATCACACATTCTGTATTCACTTTGAAATATTCATAATAGTTCGTACTTTCATATATGAATCTGCTGTTTGTTAATAACTTTGCTGTTTCTATAAACTGTAGGTAAGTGGATATCACTTCAATGTCGTAAAGACATATACTAACAGTCAAAATTGATTAAGGGGAGACAACTCTAGCTGCATCTTTTATATATGAACAGATCGGGCTGTACTGAACCCAAAACTGGTTGTCATCTAAATGCATGTAATCTTTTTTCCCTTTTTAACGAATATGGCTACTTTTTTCTATTAACTACAATCTTTTAGCGTCTTCCCTGAACTTTTTAAAATATTTTCATCATTGTACAAAAGGGAGCCAAACAATGAACTGAAATGTTCCATCCTTCCTTATGAAGCCAATTCTCAAATTAAACTTTGAGACCTTGGTCTCCCGAGTTGATGACGCTCTTTCACAGGCTCATACTTAACAGACTGCATGGTCTCATTCTCTTTTTATTTCTTAAAGAGGTCTTTGTGTTTTATTTGTTCACATTTTACCCCGTTTCATCGATGTTAAGTTTAAATTAAGACTTTATTAACATATCGGTATATTCTTGTTTTTTTCTTTTTTGTTTTGTTTGTTGTTTTTTTTTATCTCCACTTCTCCCAAAGGTTTTCAATTGACATGTCTACATGCAATGCAATCTATAAAATTCTAATTTGCAATTCGTCGTAATCTGCATATTACGTTTTAATTTATCAAAATAGTAGCTTCAGACCATACTTATGTTCTAGACGTTCATCTTAAAATCACTCGATATTGGTAAATTATTACATTTGATAAATACATGGAACAAGTCAACTCCTTATCTACATTTAGATATTTCTTTTCCACATTTTAAATTTTCCTCAGTTTTAATTCTTTGTATCACTGACATGTTGCAGTTCACAAGTTGGTTATAATGTATCTAATTCTACATTGGTATTGCAAGGCGGTATTATGTGTTTACACAAACCTGACAGTAGTAGAGATAATATCATTTTTGTTGTTTCTTTATGCAACCTTTCAGGAATTAAGAGTTAAATGACTCTGTAACTATAGCATTCCTACCACGGATTTTATAGACACAGACATGATACATTCAACCATTACAATAGAGTGGCATAACAACAGACAACGGGCTTCCAAACAGAATATGTGTCACACTACATTATATCAATGAAAGAGTCGGCTATCTCACGGGACGCAACTTTTTGAGATTCTACAGAGGGAAGGGAGACAACTCGAATATGTTTCATCCTTGGTGGCCACCCAACGGTGTATATGATGCCTGAAGCACACAATGGGTCCTCAATTCTAGTATTCCATATTGAACACTCTTACACTTGCTAGTTGATGAATATTGAAGGAAAGTTTTAAGGTCATCATACTGATCTCATCGAGAAAAAGTAAAGGTTACAGAATGAAAACTCGTTGCGAACCTTGAATAAGCATAACATCACTTGTGAAAACAGTTAGCGAACTTTTAATTACGTTCGTATGGAGGAGGAAACGATTGATATACCCCCAGAAAAGCAGGAAGTAATCAAGTTTCTGGAATTTGGTACAATATCTTACAAGTTCTACCGCGAAATAACGACTTGTTCAGAAACCCTTTCACTCGATATTTTCCCAATCAGCAATAAACATTCTAGGCCCGGTGTAAAAATAATCTCATTATATTAATGAAAAATGGATCAGTTGAAACAAGGAATTTTTCAGGGTTCAAATTTAGTAATGATCCTTGGTTCCACTTTTAATTTTTCTGATTAGTTACAGAGTTTAAAATGTGCACATGCACTTGAAGTTCTTCTGAAATTATTGAAAAAAATAAGAAAAAATACGAAATGTATTGAATTTTGGAGCTAGTGTACCTGCCCATTTAGTTTTTTTTTTAAATATTCCTTTCGATCAATTTTTATTTTCTTCGGTTGCCTCCTAGATTTCAAAATTTAGGTCTTGGCATAAGTGACCTGTCCAAGCAGAAGGAAACAGTTGCATGGTGCAGTTTAATTAATTGATCGGCTATGCTGTATCTAATCATAAATTTTAATTGAAAGGTCTCTTTTACATGTATGACTTTTCTATAATTTTAATGATGGAGATATCTTATGCTAGCATTTATAAATATGAACGAAAATGAAGAGCAATTAAAGGTAGCCTGAAGGGTCCTTAATAACATATAGTTCTGTTTGTTTTCCCTGCTTTGAAAGAAATAATTTTAATGCTGGAGTCATGTTACGGAGGTTTTGATAATTTTGTTTTTATTTGTTCTATCTATGCTGATGATTCCTCCTTTATACAGAATATGCAAAAGTAATAAACGTTCTTTTTAAATTATCTGATATGTTTTCACAAAATACAAAGGTCATTTAATTGTGGAGCTAGCGCACTTTGTCATTAATATTTTGATGTTTCTTTCGAACACATTGGATCAGCACCTGAGGAACCTCCGAGGTTTAACATCTGGCCTTAGCACCGCTGATGAGTCGAATAAGACCCAAACAAGTGTATGATGTATGAACGTACGGGTATAAATGGTGATTAAGGAGTTTTCTTGCTATCAGAAATTATACAAAAGAGTCACACTAGCAAAGATCTGATTGATGGAATTTCCAGATATCTGTTTATGTTTATAAATGAATATGTTAGATATTAATAAATAGAAAAATATAAACAAAACAAGTCTACATGACGTATGTATGTTTATATACGTGTCCTATATATTTATAATTTCCTTTGTACGTTCTCTATTGACATTTTAACGATATATATATATATATATCTGTTTCTAACCTAGCCTAACTGGTCAGGATATATACATATCTATAAATAGACCTATAATCCATCTTCGTTACTTATCGCCTCCATAGCTCAGTTGGTTAGAGCGCCAGTCTAGTAAACTGGAGGTCGAGGGTTCCCCCTGGAGTCCCCCTGGAGCCTCCTATTTTATAAACACTTCTTGTTCCATAGAAACATAGAAAATGTATTTAGTATTTATAAACGATTTACTTAATGAGATAGGGAATTCCGACTTAGGGGCAGTAATTGTAGATTTAAATGTCAATGTTCCTACACAAGCAGATGACATCTGTCTGGTAAGTACAAGATCTACAAATCTTCAGAAAATGATATTTATATGTGAAAATTATAGTAGAAAATGTCGATTTTCTTTTTCTGGTTTAAAAAGCAAACTTGTAACTTTCACAAACCCAAATATTAGAACTTGTATTGTGTACAACCATCTTTATCTTTATGACTGTATTATGCCACAGGTTGACGAAATTACTCATGTGGATATTTTATTAAATTCTAAACGAAATTCTTTTGAGAGAACAACACGTGCGTGTAATAAATTAAGATCGGGCACGATGGCACTTACACGTTCTGGGGCTCATCCTTGTGCTCTTAACCCCCTTACAGTTGCAAAATTGATAAAAATTAAAGTGTATCCATCTGCCCTATTTGGATGTGATCTCTGAAATTTAACAAAAACTGAGATATTAATGTTGGAAAGAGCACAACATTTCATCGTTAAATCTATACAGGGGTTTGAAAAAAGAACAAGAACGGATATGTGTACATCTCTTCTTGGTTGGACCTCTATTGAGGCATATATTGACATTAATTTTTTTTAATTTTTTGGTAGATTGTGTAGAATGAATGCAATGTCGCTGGTTTATAAAATTTTTATTACAAGAATCTTTTTGTTTGAATTAGATAGACCGTACCAACAGGGATTTATTCCTGACATAGTAAGGATACTGAGAAAATAGTCATTGTATCACTATCTCAGCGACTTTGTTGAAACTGGAGTATTTCCAAAGAAATGTACTTGGAAATTTATTATGTATACTTCTGTAATGAAATATGAAGAACATAATTTAAATGAAGGTAGGAAAGATGATATTGATTTCTCAAGATTCGTTGAAATACAGGACCAGCTTAAACCTAACGTCTTATGGAAACTAGCGCTCCAGTTTCCCCAACACATGGAAAATATACAATATATAATGAAAATAGTAGTAACTATTCGAAACTTGACGACAATGGAATTATGTCATAAATGTGGGTTTCTATATCATGACCCAATAGCACATTTAGTACTACAGTGTAACTATACTTCAGAGTTGGGAGATCAACTATGGTGCTGTATAATCAATGTCAAGGATATACTGTTTAGTGTATATTTACACTCCCTATCAGACTCCGAAATGCTACATATATTGATTGGAGGAAAGGTTAACCACAATATTAGCGAAGAAGAGTTGATCGATTTTAGATTAATATCAATCACGTATGTTTACAAAATGTGCAAATATTACTATACCTAATGTATGAATCAATTATATTAATTATGTTATAAATGAAGATATATTGTATGTGTATGACATATTTACATAATTTTGTGTAAATTTGTGGGTTCCCCAACCCCTGTGTGATACTGGCCCACAAATCTATCCTTCTAGTGCATACCTTACACATTATTGTATTACACAAGTGTATTAATACTTATTTATCATTATGCTGCTGATATTGTATGTCTCAAAGTGAATCCTAATTCATATGACATACACTTGACATGTGGAATTAAAACTATAACTTACTATGTATATGTAAACTCTTCCACATATACTCTATGATAATTTATCAATTTGATGTTTCACGTCCATGTGCACCTATATATACATGTATATAATATTTATCATATATTTATACTATAAAATGTTTTCTATCCATGTTCTATACTCTCTGTACTCTTCATTTTGGAGACAATAAAGAGAATAATAGAAACATAAAAAATGTGAAAATGCATAGTTGATTAGGTACAGAATTACCATTTTTCAACAAAGGACTAGAATTCTACCGGTTGATGTACAACGAAAGTACAGATTAGCAGATGGTGCTGTTAGTGACTGATCAAGCCTACAATACGAATTATGAATTATGTCTGATATTTCATTATGTTTATAAAAGTTAGATATAATCAATAGAAAGAAATAAACAAATCGACTGGACGTATACATGTTTATATGATATATATAATCTCTATTGACTTCTTAATGATATATATCTGTTTCTGACTGAACCTAGCTAACTGATAAGGAGATATACATCTCTATAAACAGTCCTGAGGGAAACAAGTGTTTACTGAACTATAATCATCTCAGGTGACTTATCGGCTCCATAGCTCAGTTGGTTAGAGCGCCAGTCTAGTAAACTGGAGGTCGAGGGTTCGACTCCCTCTGGAGCCTCTTATTTCTTGTTCCATAGAAAAAGTGAATTACCATTTTGTAATAAATCACTAGACTCATACATGTTGGTGTCCATGAATTGTAGATAGCGCTGTGAAAGACCAGGTAAACCTATTTAAAACTCAAAACCTTGACACAAACAGAAAAGACAAGTGACCTTGTTAAAATGACCAACAGCTCTCAGGTATTGTCTAGATATTTTAATATCTGAAGACGAGCAATGCCAACGTTGTCTTGATTTTGCTAATTGTACTATCATGTGATGTAAACATAATTTATTCGCTAATACACAAATGAGATCATACCGTATTTTCCCGTAAAATGTCAGTAAGTACTATTGTTTTCTCCACTGAAATGTTAGTGATGATCACCGTCTTCTTTCGTAAAATGTTAGTGATGATCACCGTCTTCTCCCTTAAAATGTTAGTGATGATCACCGTCTTCTCCCGTAAAATGTTAGTGATGATCACCGTCTTCTCCCGTAAAATGTTAGTGATGATCACCGTCTTCTCCCGTAAAATGTTAGTGATGATCACCGTCTTCTCCCTTAAAATGTTAGTGGTGATGACCGTCTTCTCTCGTAAAATGTTAGTGATGATCACCGTCTTCTCTCGAAAAATGTTAGGGATGATCACCGTCTTCTCCCGTAAAATGTTAGTGATGATCACCGTCTTCTCTCGTAAAATGTTAGTGATGATCACTGTCTTCTCCCGTAAAATGTTAGTGATGATATTACCGTCTTCTCCCGTAAAATGTTAGTGATGATCCCCACCTTCTCCCGTAAAATGTTAGTGATGATCCCCACCTTCTCTCGTAAAATGTTAGTGATGTTCACCGTCTTCTCCCGTAAAATGTTAGTGATGTTCACCGTCTTCTCCCGTAAAATGTTAGTGATGATGACCGTCTTCTCCCGTAAAATGTTAGTGATGATCCCCACCTTCTCTCGTAAAATGTTAGTGATGTTCACCGTCTTCTCCCGTAAAATGTTAGTGATGATGACCGTCTTCTCCCGTAAAATGTTAGTGATGATCACTGTCTTCTCCCGTAAAATGTTAGTGATGATCCCCACCTTCTCTCGTAAAATGTTAGTGATGTTCACCGTCTTCTCCCGTAAAATGTTAGTGGTGATGACCGTCTTCTCCCGTAAAATGTTAGTGATGTTCACCGTCTTCTCCCGTAAAATGTTAGTGATGATCACCGTCTTCTCCCGTAAAATGTTAGTGATGATCACTGTCTTCTCCCGTAAAATGTTAGTGATGATCCCCACCTTCTCCCGTAAAATGTTAGTGATGATCCCCACCTTCTCCCGTAAAATGTTAGTGATGATCACTGTCTTCTCCCGTAAAATGTTAGTGATGATCACCGTCTTCTCCCGTAAAATGTTAGTGATGATCCCCACCTTCTCCCGTAAAATGTTAGTGATGATCACTGTCTTCTCCCGTAAAATGTTAGTGATGTTCACCGTCTTCTCCCTTAAAATGTTAGTGATGATCACTGTCTTCTCCCGTAAAATGTTAGTGATGATCACTGTCTTCTCCCGTAAAATGTTAGTGATGATGACCGTCTTCTCCCTTAAAATGTTAGTGATGATCACTGTCTTCTCCCGTAAAATGTTAGTGATGATCACCGTCTTCTCCCGTAAAATGTTAGTGATGATCACTGTCTTCTCCCGTAAAATGTTAGTGGTGATGACCGTCTTCTCCCGTAAAATGTTAGTGATGATCACCGTCTTCTCCCGTAAAATGTTAGTGATGATCACTGTCTTCTCTCGTAAAATGTTAGTGATGATCACCGTCTTCTCGCGTAAAATGTTAGTGATGATCACTGTCTTCTCCCGTAAAATGTTAGTGATGATCACCGTCTTCTTTCGTAAAATGTTAGTGATGATCACCGTCTTCTCCCTTAAAATGTTAGTGATGATGACCGTCTTCTCCCGTAAAATGTTAGTGATGATGACCGTCTTCTCGCGTAAAATGTTAGTGATGATCCCCACCTTCTCCCGTAAAATGTTAGTGATGATCCCCACCTTCTCCCGTAAAATGTTAGTGATGATCCCCACCTTCTCTCGTAAAATGTTAGTGATGATCACCGTCTTCTCCTGTAAAATGTTAGTGATGATCCCCACCTTCTCTCGTAAAATGTTAGTGATGATTACCGTCTTCTCCCGTAAAATGTTAGTGATGATCACCGTCTTCTCCCGTAAAATGTTAGTGATGTTCACCGTCTTCTCCCGTAAAATGTTAGTGATGATTACCGTCTTCTCCCGTAAAATGTTAGTGATGATTACCGTCTTCTCCCGTAAAATGTTAGTGATGATATTACCGTCTTCTCGCGTAAAATGTTAGTGATGATCCCCACCTTCTCCCGTAAAATGTTAGTGATGATCCCCACCTTCTCTCGTAAAATGTTAGTGATGTTCACCGTCTTCTCCCGTAAAATGTTAGTGATGATCACCGTCTTCTCCCGTAAAATGTTAGTGATGATCACTGTCTTCTCCCGTAAAATGTTAGTGATGATCGTAAAATGTTAGTGATGATCACTGTCTTCTCCCGTAAAATGTTAGTGATGATCACCGTCTTCTCCCGTAAAATGTTAGTGATGATCCCCACCTTCTCCCGTAAAATGTTAGTGATGATCACTGTCTTCTCCCGTAAAATGTTAGTGATGTTCACCGTCTTCTCCCTTAAAATGTTAGTGATGATCACTGTCTTCTCCCGTAAAATGTTAGTGATGATCACTGTCTTCTCCCGTAAAATGTTAGTGATGATGACCGTCTTCTCCCTTAAAATGTTAGTGATGATCACTGTCTTCTCCCGTAAAATGTTAGTGATGATCACCGTCTTCTCCCGTAAAATGTTAGTGATGATCACTGTCTTCTCCCGTAAAATGTTAGTGGTGATGACCGTCTTCTCCCGTAAAATGTTAGTGATGATCACCGTCTTCTCCCGTAAAATGTTAGTGATGATCACTGTCTTCTCTCGTAAAATGTTAGTGATGATTACCGTCTTCTCCCGTAAAATGTTAGTGATGATGACCGTCTTCTCGCGTAAAATGTTAGTGATGATCCCCACCTTCTCCCGTAAAATGTTAGTGATGATCCCCACCTTCTCCCGTAAAATGTTAGTGATGATCCCCACCTTCTCTCGTAAAATGTTAGTGATGATCACCGTCTTCTCCTGTAAAATGTTAGTGATGATCCCCACCTTCTCTCGTAAAATGTTAGTGATGATTACCGTCTTCTCCCGTAAAATGTTAGTGATGATTACCGTCTTCTCCCGTAAAATGTTAGTGATGATCACCGTCTTCTCCCGTAAAATGTTAGTGATGATTACCGTCTTCTCCCGTAAAATGTTAGTGATGATTACCGTCTTCTCCCGTAAAATGTTAGTGATGATAATACCACCTTCTCGAGTAAAATGTTACTGATGATCCCCACCTTCTCCCGTAAAATGTTAGTGATGATCCCCACCTTCTCTCGTAAAATGTTAGTGATGTTCACCGTCTTCTCCCGTAAAATGTTAGTGATGATCACCGTCTTCTCCCGTAAAATGTTAGTGATGATTACCGTCTTCTCCCGTAAAATGTTAGTGATGATCCCCGTCTTCTCCCGTAAAATGTTAGTGATGATCACCGTCTTCTCTCGTAAAATGTTAGTGATGATCACCGTCTTCTCCCGTAAAATGTTAGTGATGATCCCCACCTTCTCTCGTAAAATGTTAGTGATGATCCCCACCTTCTCTCGTAAAATGTTAGTGATGATCACTGTCTTCTCCCGTAAAATGTTAGTGATGATCCCCACCTTCTCCCGTAAAATGTTAGTGATGATCACTGTCTTCTCCCGTAAAATGTTAGTGATGATCACCGTCTTCTCCCGTAAAATGTTAGTGATGATCCCCACCTTCTCCCGTAAAATGTTAGTGATGATCACTGTCTTCTCCCGTAAAATGTTAGTGATGTTCACCGTCTTCTCCCTTAAAATGTTAGTGATGATCACTGTCTTCTCCCGTAAAATGTTAGTGATGATCACTGTCTTCTCCCGTAAAATGTTAGTGATGATGACAGTCTTCTCCCTTAAAATGTTAGTGATGATCCCCACCTTCTCTCGTAAAATGTTAGTGATGATCACTGTCTTCTCCCTTAAAATGTTAGTGATGATCACTGTCTTCTCCCGTAAAATGTTAGTGATGATCACCGTCTTCTCCCGTAAAATGTTAGTGATGATCACTGTCTTCTCCCGTAAAATGTTAGTGGTGATGACCGTCTTCTCCCGTAAAATGTTAGTGATGATCACCGTCTTCTCCCGTAAAATGTTAGTGATGATCACTGTCTTCTCTCGTAAAATGTTAGTGATGATTACCGTCTTCTCCCGTAAAATGTTAGTGATGATGACCGTCTTCTCGCGTAAAATGTTAGTGATGATCCCCACCTTCTCCCGTAAAATGTTAGTGATGATCCCCACCTTCTCCCGTAAAATGTTAGTGATGATCCCCACCTTCTCTCGTAAAATGTTAGTGATGATCACCGTCTTCTCCTGTAAAATGTTAGTGATGATCCCCACCTTCTCTCGTAAAATGTTAGTGATGATTACCGTCTTCTCCCGTAAAATGTTAGTGATGATCACCGTCTTCTCCCGTAAAATGTTAGTGATGTTCACCGTCTTCTCCCGTAAAATGTTAGTGATGATTACCGTCTTCTCCCGTAAAATGTTAGTGATGATTACCGTCTTCTCCCGTAAAATGTTAGTGATGATATTACCGTCTTCTCGCGTAAAATGTTAGTGATGATCCCCACCTTCTCCCGTAAAATGTTAGTGATGATCCCCACCTTCTCTCGTAAAATGTTAGTGATGTTCACCGTCTTCTCCCGTAAAATGTTAGTGATGATCACCGTCTTCTCCCGTAAAATGTTAGTGATGATTACCGTCTTCTCCCGTAAAATGTTAGTGATGATCACCGTCTTCTCACGTAAAATGTTAGTGATGATCACTGTCTTCTCCCGTAAAATGTTAGTGATGATCACCGTCTTCTCCCGTAAAATGTTAGTGATGATCCCCACCTTCTCTCGTAAAATGTTAGTGATGCTCGTAAAATGTTAGTGATGACCGTCTTCTCCCGTAAAATGTTAGTGATGATCCCCACCTTCTCCCGTAAAATGTTAGTGATGATCACCGTCTTCTCTCGTAAAATGTTAGTGATGTTCACCGTCTTCTCCCGTAAAATGTTAGTGATGATATTACCGTCTTCTCGCGTAAAATGTTAGTGATGATTACCGTCTTCTCCCGTAAAATGTTAGTGATGATTACCGTCTTCTCCCGTAAAATGTTAGTGATGATCACGTAAAATGTTAGTGATGATCCCCACCTTCTCCCGTAAAATGTTAGTGATGATCCCCACCTTCTCTCGTAAAATGTTAGTGATGTTCACCGTCTTCTCCCGTAAAATGTTAGTGATGATCACCGTCTTCTCCCGTAAAATGTTAGTGATGATCACCGTCTTCTCCCGTAAAATGTTAGTGATGATCCCCACCTTCTCCCGTAAAATGTTAGTGATGATCACTGTCTTCTCCCGTAAAATGTTAGTGATGTTCACCGTCTTCTCCCTTAAAATGTTAGTGATGATCACTGTCTTCTCCCGTAAAATGTTAGTGATGATCACTGTCTTCTCCCGTAAAATGTTAGTGATGATGACCGTCTTCTCCCTTAAAATGTTAGTGATGATCACTGTCTTCTCCCGTAAAATGTTAGTGATGATCACCGTCTTCTCCCGTAAAATGTTAGTGATGATCACTGTCTTCTCCCGTAAAATGTTAGTGGTGATGACCGTCTTCTCCCGTAAAATGTTAGTGATGATCACCGTCTTCTCCCGTAAAATGTTAGTGATGATCACTGTCTTCTCTCGTAAAATGTTAGTGATGATTACCGTCTTCTCCCGTAAAATGTTAGTGATGATGACCGTCTTCTCGCGTAAAATGTTAGTGATGATCCCCACCTTCTCCCGTAAAATGTTAGTGATGATCCCCACCTTCTCTCGTAAAATGTTAGTGATGATCACCGTCTTCTCCTGTAAAATGTTAGTGATGATCCCCACCTTCTCTCGTAAAATGTTAGTGATGATTACCGTCTTCTCCCGTAAAATGTTAGTGATGATCACCGTCTTCTCCCGTAAAATGTTAGTGATGTTCACCGTCTTCTCCCGTAAAATGTTAGTGATGATTACCGTCTTCTCCCGTAAAATGTTAGTGATGATTACCGTCTTCTCCCGTAAAATGTTAGTGATGATATTACCGTCTTCTCGCGTAAAATGTTAGTGATGATCCCCACCTTCTCCCGTAAAATGTTAGTGATGATCCCCACCTTCTCTCGTAAAATGTTAGTGATGTTCACCGTCTTCTCCCGTAAAATGTTAGTGATGATCACCGTCTTCTCCCGTAAAATGTTAGTGATGATTACCGTCTTCTCCCGTAAAATGTTAGTGATGATCCCCACCTTCTCCCGTAAAATGTTAGTGATGATCCCCACCTTCTCCCGTAAAATGTTAGTGATGATCCCCACCTTCTCCCGTAAAATGTTAGTGATGATCCCCACCTTCTCTCGTAAAATGTTAGTGATGATCCCCACCTTCTCTCGTAAAATGTTAGTGATGATCCCCACCTTCTCTCGTAAAATGTTAGTGATGATTACCGTCTTCTCCCGTAAAATGTTAGTGATGATTACCGTCTTCTCCCGTAAAATGCTGGTGATGATATTACCGTCTTCTCGCGTAAAATGTTAGTGATGATCCCCACCTTCTCCCGTAAAATGTTAGTGATGATCCCCACCTTCTCTCGTAAAATGTTAGTGATGTTCACCACCTTCTCCCGTAAAATGTTAGTAAAATGATGATGTTCACCGTCTTCTCCCGTAAAATGTTAGTGATGATACCGTCTTCTCCCGTAAAATGTTAGTGATGATAACCGTCTTCTCCCGTAAAATGTTAGTGATGATCACCGTCTTCTCGCGTAAAATGTTAGTGATGATCACCGTCTTCTCTCGTAAAATGTTAGTGATGATTCACCGTCTTCTCCCGTAAAATGTTAGTGATGATCACCGTCTTCTCCCGTAAAATGTTAGTGATGATCACTGTCTTCTCCCTTAAAATGTTAGTGATGATCTTCTCCCGTAAAATGTTAGTGATGATCACTGTCTTCTCCCGTAAAATGTTAGTGATGATCACCGTCTTCTCCCGTAAAATGTTAGATGATGTAAAATGATGTTCACCGTCTTCTCCCGTAAAATGTTAGTAAAATGAGTGATGATCACTGTCTTCTCCCGTAAAATGTTAGTGATGATGACCGTCTTCTCCCTTAAAATGTTAGTGATGATCACTGTCTTCTCCCGTAAAATGTTAGTGATGATCACCGTCTTCTCCCGTAAAATGTTAGTGATGATCACTGTCTTCTCCCGTAAAATGTTAGTGGTGATGACCGTCTTCTCCCGTAAAATGTTAGTGATGATCACCGTCTTCTCCCGTAAAATGTTAGTGATGATCACTGTCTTCTCTCGTAAAATGTTAGTGATGATTACCGTCTTCTCCCGTAAAATGTTAGTGATGATGACCGTCTTCTCGCGTAAAATGTTAGTGATGATCCCCACCTTCTCCCGTAAAATGTTAGTGATGATCCCCACCTTCTCCCGTAAAATGTTAGTGATGATCCCCACCTTCTCTCGTAAAATGTTAGTGATGATCACCGTCTTCTCCTGTAAAATGTTAGTGATGATCCCCACCTTCTCTCGTAAAATGTTAGTGATGATTACCGTCTTCTCCCGTAAAATGTTAGTGATGATCACCGTCTTCTCCCGTAAAATGTTAGTGATGTTCACCGTCTTCTCCCGTAAAATGTTAGTGATGATTACCGTCTTCTCCCGTAAAATGTTAGTGATGATTACCGTCTTCTCCCGTAAAATGTTAGTGATGATATTACCGTCTTCTCGCGTAAAATGTTAGTGATGATCCCCACCTTCTCCCGTAAAATGTTAGTGATGATCCCCACCTTCTCTCGTAAAATGTTAGTGATGTTCACCGTCTTCTCCCGTAAAATGTTAGTGATGATCACCGTCTTCTCCCGTAAAATGTTAGTGATGATTACCGTCTTCTCCCGTAAAATGTTAGTGATGATCCCCACCTTCTCCCGTAAAATGTTAGTGATGATCCCCACCTTCTCCCGTAAAATGTTAGTGATGATCCCCACCTTCTCCCGTAAAATGTTAGTGATGATCCCCACCTTCTCTCGTAAAATGTTAGTGATGATCACTGTCTTCTCCCGTAAAATGTTAGTGATGATCCCCACCTTCTCTCGTAAAATGTTAGTGATGATCACCGTCTTCTCTCGTAAAATGTTAGTGATGTTCACCGTCTTCTCCCGTAAAATGTTAGTGATGATCCCCACCTTCTCCCGTAAAATGTTAGTGATGATCCCCACCTTCTCCCGTAAAATGTTAGTGATGATCCCCACCTTCTCTCGTAAAATGTTAGTGATGATCACCGTCTTCTCCCGTAAAATGTTAGTGATGTTCACCGTCTTCTCTCGTAAAATGTTAGTGATGTTCACCGTCTTCTCCCGTAAAATGTTAGTGATGATCACCGTCTTCTCCCGTAAAATGTTAGTGATGATTACCGTCTTCTCCCGTATAATGTTAGTGATGATCCCCACCTTCTCCCGTAAAATGTTAGTGATGATCCCCACCTTCTCTCGTAAAATGTTAGTGATGTTCACCGTCTTCTCCCGTAAAATGTTAGTGATGATCACCGTCTTCTCCCGTAAAATGTTAGTGATGATCACCGTCTTCTCCCGTAAAATGTTAGTGATGATTACCGTCTTCTCCCGTAAAATGTTAGTGATGATCCCCACCTTCACCCGTAAAATGTTAGTGATGATCCCCACCTTCTCTCGTAAAATGTTAGTGATGTTCACCGTCTTCTCCCGTAAAATGTTAGTGATGATCACCGTCTTCTCCCGTAAAATGTTAGTGATGATCACCGTCTTCTCCCGTAAAATGTTAGTGATGATCCCCACCTTCTCCCGTAAAATGTTAGTGATGATCCCCACCTTCTCCCGTAAAATGTTAGTGATGATCACCGTCTTCTCCCGTAAAATGTTAGTGATGATCCCCACCTTCTCTCGTAAAATGTTAGTGATGATCACCGTCTTCTCTCGTAAAATGTTAGTGATGTTCACCGTCTTCTCCCGTAAAATGTTAGTGATGATCCCCACCTTCTCCCGTAAAATGTTAGTGATGATCCCCACCTTCTCCCGTAAAATGTTAGTGATGATCCCCACCTTCTCTCGTAAAATGTTAGTGATGATCACCGTCTTCTCCCGTAAAATGTTAGTGATGTTCACCGTCTTCTCTCGTAAAATGTTAGTGATGTTCACCGTCTTCTCCCGTAAAATGTTAGTGATGATTACCGTCTTCTCCCGTAAAATGTTAGTGATGATCCCCACCTTCTCCCGTAAAATGTTAGTGATGATCCCCACCTTCTCCCGTAAAATGTTAGTGATGATCCCCACCTTCTCCCGTAAAATGTTAGTGATGATCCCCACCTTCTCCCGTAAAATGTTAGTGATGATCCCCACCTTCTCCCGTAAAATGTTAGTGATGATCCCCACCTTCTCCCGTAAAATGTTAGTGATGATCCCCACCTTCTCTCGTAAAATGTTAGTGATGTTCACCGTCTTCTCCCGTAAAATGTTAGTGATGATCACCGTCTTCTCCCGTAAAATGTTAGTGATGATCCCCACCTTCTCTCGTAAAATGTTAGTGATGATCACCGTCTTCTCTCGTAAAATGTTAGTGATGTTCACCGTCTTCTCCCGTAAAATGTTAGTGATGATCCCCACCTTCTCCCGTAAAATGTTAGTGATGATCCCCACCTTCTCCCGTAAAATGTTAGTGATGATCCCCACCTTCTCTCGTAAAATGTTAGTGATGATCACCGTCTTCTCCCGTAAAATGTTAGTGATGTTCACCGTCTTCTCTCGTAAAATGTTAGTGATGTTCACCGTCTTCTCCCGTAAAATGTTAGTGATGATCACCGTCTTCTCCCGTAAAATGTTAGTGATGATTACCGTCTTCTCCCGTAAAATGTTAGTGATGATCCCCACCTTCTCCCGTAAAATGTTAGTGATGATCCCCACCTTCTCTCGTAAAATGTTAGTGATGTTCACCGTCTTCTCCCGTAAAATGTTAGTGATGATCACCGTCTTCTCCCGTAAAATGTTAGTGATGATCACCGTCTTCTCCCGTAAAATATTAGTGATGATTACCGTCTTCTCCCGTAAAATGTTAGTGATGATCCCCACCTTCTCCCGTAAAATGTTAGTGATGATCCCCACCTTCTCTCGTAAAATGTTAGTGATGTTCACCGTCTTCTCCCGTAAAATGTTAGTGATGTTCACCGTCTTCTCCCGTAAAATGTTAGTGATGATGACCGTCTTCTCCCGTAAAATGTTAGTGATGATCACCGTCTTCTCCCGTAAAATGTTAGTGATGATCCCCACCTTCTCCCGTAAAATGTTAGTGATGATCCCCACCTTCTCCCGTAAAATGTTAGTGATGATGACCGTCTTCTCCCGTAAAATGTTAGTGATGATCCCCACCTTCTCCCGTAAAATGTTAGTGATGATCCCCACCTTCTCCCGTAAAATGTTAGTGATGATCACCGTCTTCTCCCGTAAAATGTTAGTGATGATCACCGTCTTCTCCCGTAAAATGTTAGTGATGATCACCGTCTTCTCCCGTAAAATGTTAGTGATGATCACCGTCTTCTCCCGTAAAATGTTAGTGATGATCACCGTCTTCTCCCGTAAAATGTTAGTGATGATGACCGTCTTCTCGCGTAAAATGTTAGTGATGATGACCGTCTTCTCCCGTAAAATGTTAGTGATGATCACTGTCTTCTCCCGTAAAATGTTAGTGATGATCCCCACCTTCTCCCGTAAAATGTTAGTGATGATCACCGTCTTCTCCCGTAAAATGTTAGTGATGATCACCATTTTCTCTTGGGAAATTGAAGTTATTATCATATGTAATCGTACTTACGAAATTAACTAATATATAACAAATAGATACATTTCAAAATATGGAAATTATAAAGAGCACCTCCATATGTTATTACAAGATAAAATTCATCTTTGAATTCAACTATGAATTTTGTTACTTGAAACTCAACTGCACATATCTAAAGAACGCTTAACTATGTGTTGTTTTCTGAAGATTGCTTCTACGTAATTCATTCATATGTATATTTATTGTAATTTTTTGCATTTCTGTTGTGTTGTATTTCTGCATTTCTGTTGTGTTGTATTTCTGTATTTCTGTTGTGTTGTATTTTTGTATTTCTGTTGTGTTGTATTTTTTTGTGTTTTATTTCTGTTGTGTTGTATTTCTGTTGTGTTATATTTCTGTAGTGTTGTATTTCTGTTATGTTGTATTTCTGTTGTATTTCTGTATTTCTGTTGTGTTGTATTTCTGTATTTCTGTTGTGTTGTATTTTTGTATTTCTGTTGTGTTGTATTTTTTTGTGTTGTATTTCTGTTGTGTTGTATTTCTGTTGTGTTATATTTCTGTTGTATTTCTGTATTGTTGTATTTCTGTTATGTTGTATTTCTGTTGTATTTCTGTATTTCTGTTGTGTTGTATTTCTGTTGTGTTGTATTTCTATTGTATTTTTGTTATGTTGTATTTCTGTTATGTTGTATTTCTGTTGTGTTGAATTTATGTTGTGTTGTGTTTCTGTTGTGTTGTATTTTTGTATTTCTGTTGTGTTGTATTTCTGTTGTGTTGTATTTCTGTTGTATTTTTGTTATGTTGTATTTCTGTTGTGTTGTATTTTTGTATTTCTGTTGTGTTGTATTTCTGTTGTATTTTTGTATTTCTGTTGTGTTGAATTTCTGTTGTGTTGTATTTCTGTTGTGTTGTATTTCTGTTGTGTTGTATTTCTATTGTATTTTTGTTATGTTGTATTTCTGTTATGTTGTATTTCTGTTGTGTTGAATTTCTGTTGTGTTGTGTTTCTGTTGTGTTGTATTTTTGTATTTCTGTTGTGTTGTATTTCTGTTATGTTGTATTTTTGTTGTGTTTTATTTCTGTATTTCTGTTGTGTTGAATTTCTGTTGTATTTCTGTTGTGTTGTATTTCTGTATTTCTGTTGCGTTGTATTTCTGTCGTGTTGTATTGAAAATCCTCTAATAGACAGTTTATTTGTATGGAAATTTGTTCCAATGTTGATGAGATTATTGTTACTTGAACGACTTATCGTATTTTCGAGAATAAATAAATAAATAAACTTGCAGTTGCATGTTTATATTGTCCGCTGTGAGACAAATACAACAACATGTAGCGTTTGTTTATCTTTTCATTTCTTTTTAATACTACTGATAAAGATATACAGTATACATAGATACATACGGTGTACGTGAAAATGTAGTACAATTACCCCGGGAAACTAATGATTAAAAACGTGCATCACTTATTATCTACATGGCACGTGTACGATATAAGATTTATCGGCTCCTTAGCTCAGTTGGTTAGAGCGCCAGTCTAGTAAACTGGAGGGTTCGACTCCCTCTGGAGCCTCTTATTTTTTAAAAAGTGGTGAAAACAAAAACAAAGAAAAAAGCTTGCAATCTATCGAAAATACTCAAGTGCGTTTTCGTCTGACATTTCGTAGAATGCTTAGAATCTGTTACAAAAATAAGTTGAAGGCAATATGGAGATTTAACATTAGCGTCGGCCCAAACGTGGGATTTCAAAATCTGATAGAGCCTCGTTCAGGACAATTTAGTTTCAGAATGCCGTCTATGAACAAGAGCCCCAGAGGGTCTATATTGCTCAACTGGTTGAAGTGAAATTGATGTCAAATATTGAAAATATGCTATTTATTTATTGGATTTTATTTTAAATCGAGATATTCTAAGACTTCAATGATCACTAGAGTAGTAGATGAGATGTGAAATCATTTTACAATCAAGTGTTGCAAGACTAGGTCTAACAGAAACTAAGTGATAGACCCCGGGTAAAATTCAAACATCGCAATTGTGTTTTCTTTTTGGTGAAGATTTTTCTGCTTAAATCTTCACTAAATTGAAAACTACTTGTTTGAAAAAGTGTAATAGTTTGATACAATGATGATACAATTTCATAGAAAGTGTTATTTAAAAATGCACAGCACCTTTAACGACCACACAGATGTTTTTGTTATAACTCCGTCACCCCCATCCGCTCCAGTATGTGGTACCAGGTTCCGGTGTCCCCCACCAGCCCAGTTCTGTGGTACCAGGTTCCGGGGTCCCCAACCCGCCCAGTTCTGTGGTACCAGGTTCCGGTGTCCCCCACTCGCCCTGTTCTGTGATACAAGGTTCCGGTGTCCCCCACCCGTCCCGGTATGTGGTACCAGGTTCCGGTGTCCCCCACCAGCCCAGTTCTGTGGTACCAGGTTCCGGTGTCCCCCACCCGCCTAGTTCTGTGATACAAGGTCTGTGGTACCAGATTCCGGTGTCTTCCACCCGTCCTAGTATTTGGTACCAGGTTCCGGTGTCCCCCATCCGCCCAGTTCTGTGGTACCAGGTTCCGGTGTCCCCCACCCGTCCCGGTATGTGGTACCAGGCTCCGGTGTCCCCCACCCGCCTAGTTCTGTGATACAAGGTCTGTGGTACCAGATTCCGGTGTCTTCCACCCGTCCTAGTATTTGGTACCAGGTTCCGGTGTCCCCCATCCGCCCAGTTCTGTGGTACCAGGTTCCGGTGTCCCCCACCCGTCCCGGTATGTGGTACCAGGCTCCGGTGTCCCCCACCCGCCCAGCGACAGCAGCAGCAACATGGATTCAGTTTTTAACATCCTTTTACGACAAACGTTTCTGGATCACAGCAGCAGCAAGACTGTTTTCAAGACAGTTTTATGAATCCAAGTTTGGGATTCATGAAAAAGATACATAAAATTTTGTGTTTCTGGTGTGATTCTGTTAACATGGCGATGCTTTCTTGTTGTTATATGGACGTTCTTTTCATGAGCTCCAGTATAGTTCACAACTATGTATCTATTCTGCCGTGTAACTGTTATAACAATCTGATAAACCCTTAGTTTAGATATTGTTACCGTTAAATAAGACAATTTACGTAGCGTAAGACATCGCTCAGTTCTACATTGGCTAAGTTTGTACATTTAGGAGGTGGTGAGGGTATTATTCTTAAAACTAGACAGAACTTTTAAGCCTAATAATTGAACACAATAACTTATTGTACGTGTGCAGGACAATATATATTAAATTATAATTCAAATAAGCGTGACATAGCAATGCATATCACTATTGGCAGAGAAAGAGCTAAACCGCTGTATGTCCTAGATAAAAGGTTTATAACACACCGGTATGCTTTTACTAGCCCGATAAGGGTATACCAATAGATAGATGTACATGTACAGATTTTGATATATATATATCAACAAAGGTAGCCGGAAGGAAAACGGATATTATTTCAAGATTCAAGAAACTTTATGTATCATAAAGATATGGGCTCCATAGCGCCAGTCTAGTAAACTGGAGGTTGAGGGTTCGACTCCCTCTGGAGCCTGAATTTTGTAAACGATTTCCAATCAATGAAAGATTTAAGCACACTTATCACGTAATGATTATGCAATTATGTGGTGTTTATTCCTTTTTTTTTTTTGTAAATATATTCATCTTTTGATGAATTCAAATTGTTTCTAGTCAATTAATATTTCATTCGCCATCAGTCGTTTAAGTTTGTCCTAAATCCATTTTCGTCGTCTTCTAAACAGCGTTTAGGAAAGTGATAAGGGACAAGTATTTATTTGTGTACAGTAGTGACCAGTTGTACACATATATACATGTAAATAGCTTGTTGTACGTTATATGTTGTTTTACCATTACATATTACAATTATCTTTTCTACTGTTTCTATCTAATAAACATGCGGATATTGATATGAAAGTGTATATAAACCTATGTATTTGTAAGTGTTGTTTAATATCGTGTAGATTAAAACGGTTAATAACGGCTCCATAGCTCAGTTGGTTAGAGCGCCAGTCTAGTAAACTGGAGGTCGAGGGTTCGACTCCCTCTGGAGCCTCTTATTTTATAAATGATTCTTATTCCATTGAAGATGTGAAAATGCATTATTGTTGGCTGAATATAGAATTACCGTTTATCAGTAACTAGAACTAGAATCCTACCAGTTGATGTACAATGATTGTACAGATTGTACTGTTATTGGCTGATCAAACCTCTAATATGAATTATGCCTGATATTTCATTATGTTTATAAAAGAATATGTTAGATATATATGTTTATATAATATATATAATCTCTATTGACTTCTTAATGATATATATCTGTTTCTGACTGAACCTAGCTAACTGATAAGGAGATATACATCTCTATAAACAGTCCTGAGGGAAACACGTGTTGACTGAACTATAATCATTTCAGGTGATTTATCGGCTCCATAGCTCAGTTGGTTAGAGCGCCAGTCTAGTAAACTGGAGCCTCTCATTTCACAAACGCTTCTTATTCCATGAAAATGTGAATTGTCATTTTACAAGAAATCACGACTCCTACCTGTTGGTGTCCGTGTTGCGCCGTTAAAGACTGATCTAACCATTTAAAAATTATACACTTTATAAAAATGTCAGATCTGAGAATCAGTAAATACATTATAACTTATATAACACTCTAAATGAATCTATTGAGATAGGTAGTTTCGTGAGCAAAATATTTGTCAATCTAAGATCGGTATACGATACATCATAAGATCTGTATTGCAATATGATTCCTATATATATCATGATATTTATAAAAGAAGAGGCTCCAGAGGGAGTCGAACCCTCGACCTCCAGTTTACTAGACTGGCGCTCTAACCAACTGAGCTATGGAGCCGATATGCACTGTACAAATACATTGATATATGTATATACATAACGTCTACACTTACGTAATCTTTCTTGCATATTGCATCATAACTTTGAACACTTTAATTAATATCATTTTACTACAAAGGTATATCACGTTACATTTGGCATGTACGTACAAAATCTACATTCTTATCACGAGAATTGACATAGAAATAGACATATGTCTGTCTGCCACATATGGATCAATTCACATGTAAGGCTGGATGTTTTTAATATAACATACCAAACATGTTGACATCCCATCGTCACAGTAGATATGTTTCGATCATTTAATCCGTAACTTTTCATTCACATTCTCTTACAAATAGCGAAGGCATTGCGTTCATATTTCATTGAACACCTGTATTAATATTACATTGCCCAACCCCAGTTTAATATTTGCATTATTAATAAACTATTCGATGATGCTTACTTAGCAGAGGTACGTCATCTTAGATTATTTTTATTACTCTATCTTAAAATTTAATCATGACACATTTCAAATGTAAATTTTAATGGAAAGTAAATTATAGTGAAATAGTTTCAACAGATGTTCATTCCTATATATAACCTTCACTAAAACATCGCGATATGTATTGAAATGCTAACTGAGAGTTATATTTCAATATTGCATTACCTGGTCGATTTCAATATAGCTTGTTCCTAGTTCCATCAGTGTAGTATAAACAGTACACAACAGTTGGTTTTTAACTGGAAGTAATTTATTTTGAACAAAAAAATAACATTTATTAAAACCTTTCAATCTGGTTTCTCATTCATATATATATCAGCAGTAAATATTCTTATCGTTCTTCTGATGAGGACGACGAGGATGAAGAAGACGAGAAGAGGAGAGCGATGATGCAAATGCGTCATCAATAACAGGTCAACGCTGAAAAATATAAGTATAAGAATATTCATGAGGTAAGTCTTCAACGTGGACATATATAATACTCAATTACATATGTATGGTGTTGAAAAAAATGCAGAAATTTGTAAATAAGACGTGTATTTGCGCAGTATATTGTTCCAATTTTACAGTAATCCGGAGTTCCGCAGTGTCAAAGTACTATTTTATCAAAAATATATTTACATCGGGGTATATAGGATACATTTTTCAGCAATTTTGATAAAGGGTCCGCATTCACGTAATATGTACGGTTGAACTTTAATATTGGGTCAAATATAAGTTTTTTCTTACTGTAAATAAAACGTCGTGCAGTGATTTCGTCAATATGTGTTTCTTGGTGACGTTGAACCAGAATGATTCTGGAATCGAAAGATTGGTTAAACAAGAAAATTACGGCATGGTGTGTTGTTTTGTGGCAGGACTTGTCAAAGTGTCATGAAGAAATGAGATCTTGTTGAAATAAAAAAAAAAAAACCAAATAAATAGATAAATTTATTTTCCATTATATGGCATGTTGTTTATCAGTTCGGAAGCTCTCTTGAAAATACTGGTTGTGTCCGTATTGAAGTAAATAATCCGAACAAGGTTTATGACACACCAGGTTCAGTCCTTGTATAATCTCTCTTGTATAACAGGTTGTACCAGATTTTGTTCCGAGTCTCACTTTTCTGTCTCAACTCGGCATCCTCCTCGTGAGGAAGACACGTGGCCAAGCCAAGGGTGATTTGGATTCTGTTGTCAATAAAAAATGTTTGTCGATATAGCTTGTTTATTGTAATGCCGTAATGATAAACTAAAACAAATTTATAAGTTTTGAAAATTTGCCTAAACATCCTGTGAAGTGGTACAGCCGCTAGGAAGGTTCTCTTTAATTGTTTGATAAATTTCTATACAAGCGTCTGTTTCAGTAAGATACAAATAAAACTATTTGTGTAGTTTCTTTGAGTTTATAGACTATTTTCGAAACAAAGTTAACTGTGTTTTTGGTTACATATAGTCACGTATCTCCTGATTCCTTACTTGGTAAATTTGGAAGATACTGACTTATAAAACATCTACACACAACGTGTTTACATAATTTCTGCGTCCAAGGTCGGAAAGGACGTTAAATTTCCGTCGATACCCCACCCACACCCACCCCAGTACACACATCGTGACAAAATGCAAACAAAAATTATCAAACTTCATATATAATCTAACGAGTACTTATAAACAACGTAGAATTGTCTCCCCTTACATGTCTAACAGTTAAGGCTAATTACATGTATGTTCAAATGACCACAAAAAGCGAAGGGTCCGGTGTCCTTATCGATCCACTGAATGACTCTGATTCTTGCAGATACTTTCCATAGTTTTGCGAGAATAAATAAATAAATAAATAAATAACGCCCAAGCTATATAGTTTTAAATGTGTTTACTTACTGTGACTGTAGCCGACCTTTGGATTCGGTGCTATCTTATTCAATTTGATGTATTTTAATCTCTCCAGAAATTCAGCTGGAAATTAATTTACAAATAAGATTAAGATTTAGTTTTAATAAATATATATGCATTATCTTGGAAAACATTCTGTGTTAGTATATTAACCGTTTGAAAAGCGTTTGATGTCTTAGAACTAGACGAATTCAAGATGAAACTCACAATAAGTACAGTAGTTGATTCAGACTCATTAAATACTGAAAATAAAACTCTTTAAACTAATATACCGATTCAAAAAGAAGATACAGACTTAACAAATAAATAAATAAACCAATATATAAGATGGAGACTTATTGCTTTTATCAAATTGTGTAAAAGACACACAAATGACATTACATTACATATTATAATTGTCTTTTCTACTGTTTCTATCTAATAAACATGCGGATATTGATATGAAAGTATATATAAAACTATGTATTTGTAAGTGTTGTGTGATATAGTGTATATTACAACGGTCAGTAACGGCTCCATAGCTCAGTTGGTTAGAGCGCCAGTCTAGTAAACTGGAGGTCGAGGGTTCGACTCCCTCTGGAGCCTCTTATTTTATAAATGATTCTTATTCCATTGAAAATGTGAAAATGCATTATTGTTGGCTGAATATAGAATTACCGTTTATCAGTAACTAGAACTAGAATCCTACCAGTTGATGTACAATGATTGTACAGATTGTACTGTTATTGGCTGATCAAACCTCTCATATGAATTATGCCTGATATTTCATTATGTTTATAAAAGAATATGTTAGATATATATGTTTATATAATATATATAATCTCTATTGACTTCTTAATGATATATATCTGTTTCTGACTGAACCTAGCTAACTGATAAGGAGATATACATCTCTATAAACAGTCCTGAGGGAAACAAGTGTTGATTGAACTATAATCATTGCAGGTTACTTATCGGCTCCATAGCTCAGTTGGTTAGAGCGCCAGTCTAGTAAACTGGAGGTCGAGGGTTCGACTCCCTCTGGAGCCTTTTATTTTCATGACGATTTCTAATAACATTTTAACACAGCTTCAAGAGTAAACACATCGAAACTCTAACAAAAGAACGAGATTGCAGCAATGTGATGTATATGAAGATAACCAATATGATGTCTACACATTACCAAATAAGGTACTTTACATGGTATCGAGATGAACATGAGACATAATTTTTCCTTCCAGAATTTTCCGTTTTTAATTACAATGTATTTAACCGAAGAAATATAAGGAAGCTCGAAAATATCTGGAAATATATATTATATAAGAAAAACAAAATCGTTGCTGTGACTTTTCAATGGAAGATAGGATGAAGCCGATTTTTTGAATTTAGTATTAATTAGTACTAAGGGTATATAAAGAGAGACAACTCTTAGTTCCACAATAGAAATGTTGTCTTCGTAACGAAAACTAGTGCGTCCGGGACGAGTATAAAGAATACACGGCAAAGGTTAGAGATTATATGATACCTAGTAGCGACTAGAAGGTACAAATACAGGGTAGATACTCGCTTTTGTGTTTAGTTTAAACATATTTTATTGTCGTTAAGCAAAAGGATTGTACACAAATTACATCAACATTATCAAAGCCATTTCCATTAGAAGAAAAACTATTGCATATATACATTACAAGATGGCTCAAAATTATTATGTACATATCATTTTCAATTAATTAAGAGAGAGAGAGAGAGAGAGAGAGAGAGAGAGAGAGAGAGAGAGAGAGAGAGAGAGAGAGAGAGAGAGAGAGAGATTTACTCAAATTTCATGGCTAAATAAACATATTTGTACACAATGCATTTTAAATATATCATTAAACCCAATCATACCTATTTTTTATTAACAAAGTAATAATTATTGGTAATAAATTGATATATAAGATGATTGCCATGTAAATGATACCATCCAGTGCATGTTTACCACCCTTCGCTGTTTTTGATCAAAGATAGCCGAGTTCATAACGTGACCTTTCGTTTTAATATGATTTCTTACTACATATAAATATGTAATTAGCAAAAACTTAATTTGCCAGTCATGTTTCAATTCTTATTTTGTAAAATGACCTCTTGTTTCATATTATACGCGTGACACAGCGAAATGAATGAAATTGAATTAAGCTGAATCTAAAATTTGCATGCGCAAAGACAGTGTTTACACTCTCCGAACGAAAATGATATGAATTAGTGTTGGGTCGCGCCCGTTTCATTTTGATTTTTTTTTTCATTGTTGATAAAATGGTTAAGAAAACTTTGAAATATCATGATTAACAGAAAGTGCGCAACCTTTTATAGATATTTAAATGTTATAATGTTTTTTATCAGTTATGAAATGACTATCTCACCATTTAGTAACTGTATTAATAATTATCATCATTGTTTTGAAATTCTAGAGCTAAAGGAATCTAAATTCAAATTCAGGCGTGTTCTATATGCAAAAGTCGTCGTACCCTACATTGGATTGTAATGATGCATTTCTCAGAAATGAGAGGAAAGCTTCAAAAGTGAAGTATGAAAATTGTTCTGACTGGCCAATATTTGTCGAGCATTCTGGATTAACCCTACAGAATTCAACCTCAATTGTGAGTTTAAAAGCTACCCGAAATATTGCTGTGGTCCGTGCGCTATCAGAAAAGTTCTGTCATATTTGAAACGATATGAAGTCCCCTTCTTACCAGACCTCGTTTTACACGCTTCGATTTGTACATCGTTGTACATTTTGGTGACCCCGATGTCGCGATTGGACACGGTGGGAGACTGAAAGTGATAGTAATTCTTCAAGTATCGAGGATAACATCTTTAAGAAATTTCCTTGATATTTGTAGTAAATTATTGCTTTCAAGAAAATGAGAATAAAAATGTCAAACCTTGTAAACATCAAAACTATTAAAACCAAAAGAAAGTCATTTGTCTTTAGATGTTTTACAGCATCATCAATCAATGCTGGCGATTTACAAATATCATTTTGATTTTTTTCGACAACTGCACTCGGTACCGAACTTCTTCAAAATATGGAACGGCTATATATCAAGTTGATACGACTTACGTGAAATGAATACTTAATAATTACATAAGATTTACAACATAAAAAAATGTGCCGTAATCCTCACGCTAAGTTGTGTTTTCAAACTGAAATAACGACCGCTCCCTCGGTTGCTATAGCAATAATTAAACACTGTCCACGCAGGTACTGTCGGAAGTACATACGACAAACGTAAACACGTTTGTTGCGACGCCGCTTAACCGAACTACTACAAAGTAAGGTTGCATTTGATACAAACATTGGATAAAACACTCAGTTAGAAAATCAGAGTTTTACATTAATTCGGTAGTGTTAGACCATATAGATCCAGATAAAGGTAACACGTTTTTTTCAGGTAAACCGCTAACATGGCTACAAGTCGTGGAGAACGTGAACTGCAGCAGAAAAGTAAGAAAGCGCTCCGGAGTGCCACTGATCCCGTAGAAAGATTAAGACTACAGTGTCTTAGCAGAGGAGCATCTGGAATCAAAGGGCTTGGCCGGTAAGTAATTTTCAGTTAAAAAATTTAGCTAAATTTACCTTCATGATGAAAAATAAGATGTTGAAGTGTAAACAACCTGTCGGGGCAAGTCTGAACGTGTCAACTGTCGTCCGTAGAATTCTCCCTTCCTAACACATTCATTTGTTTAAATTGGTATTAATTTTCAAGTAAGATATAAGCAACGACATGAATTGTTACTTAAATTTACGATTGTCAAATGATGCATTTTTTTTTTAAAAATATCTTTGGATAAGCTAGGGGCGTACACATAAATATCGTCGCCCCATATTCCGCAGTAGTAGATATTGATGTTCCTAACTTTTTACAAAGTAGAGGTTACCATTTGTGTTTAAAATTCCATAATTGCTCGAGTTTTATCGTATACACGCAATACGATAGAATTAAGTTACGACTGATACCGGAAAAGCCACGGATGGGTGTCTGCAAGTATGCAAGTATCAAAAGTTTAAAAATAAGTTTTACCCAAATTATTGCATGTGTCCAGACAGTCGGTGTATAAAGGGCTTTACTTGTATAAGGAATAGGTATTTGGTAAAAATATGAACGGAAACGTGGATTTTCATGGAATTTACCAATGTCAGAAGTATAATAAGGATAATAAGCATTCACAACTTATATGAATAAATTACAGAAAATTTAATAATAATTCAATAATATTTTGGTGGTGTCAGGTAATATAATGTAGTGTTCTGTAACAGCAAAAAAAAAAATGTTTGCAATGATTTGCTGATATTGCAGTTTTATTAATTAGTACTTGGGTAGTATTGGAATATTGTTGGTAGTATTCAGTGATATTGGGTTTTAGAGGTGCTTGCTTGGTTTATCTATGGCTAGGATATCTTGGTATTACCATTATTTCTAGCTCCCATTACCACAGATGATCCATACATAATCTCTGGCTCCCATGACTACAGTTGATCCATACAGTATTTCTAGCTCCCATGATAATAGTTGAAACATACATTTTCTCTGGTTCCCATGACTACAGTTGACTCATACATTATCTTTGGTTTTCATGTCTACAATTGATCGATACATTATTTCTGGTTCTTATGACTTCATTGAATCCATAAGTTATCTCTGGCCCCTGTGACTGTGACCCCTAATGGAGAGCATATAGTTGCTGCTTTGTCTGCCTGGAGCATAACACAAAAACTATTAGTGGTATCAACATAAAACTTTTTAGTGTTCAAGAACCATCACTCTCTTTTTCATAATTTAGAAACGTCAAAATTAGATAAATCTCAACAAGGAGAAGTGCAGTGCACAAGAACCTTTACTCTTTCTTAATTTATGAGTTATTGCCCTTTGTTGTTTTCCATACTTAACTTTTGTCTGGAGCATTACTCTAAGCCTATAAGATGTGTTAACATGAAACTTCCTAGTTAGATAGATCTCAATGAGTAGGAGGTCAGCGTACAAGAAACATAACTCTTATTGCTCTTTGTTATTTTTCAAACTTAAATTTTGTCCCAATTGGGGAGCATATTCCAACTCTGATGGCCCATGTTATCATTGTCATTATAAGTGTTCCTGGTACATGGTGTTGTCTCCCTTGACAAATCTTATTGAAGACATTGATTTTATCTAACCCCTTTGATCATTAACAATCCAAAAATTCAGTTTGTCCAATTGACTAAGAATTATTCACAATGATGTATTGTTTCTAGTCCCTGTGACTTTCTGGATCTTTTGACTAATAATCATCTCTGGTGATTAATTGTTTCTGGTCCTTGTGACTTTCTGGCCCTTGTGATTAATAATAATCAATAGTGATATATCAATCCTGGCTCCTGTGGCCAACAAATTATTGTCTGTCGTGATTTGTTTAATCTTGTTTTTATTGCAGAGCATTCAAAATAATGGATGATGATGGAAACAGATCAATAGATTTTAAAGAATTCAGTAAAGGGATCCACGATTATGGAGTTGTGATGGACAAGGATGAAATAAAAACATGTTTCAGTAACCTTGATAAAGATGGTTCTGGTGCATTAGATTTTGATGAATTCTTACTGGCATTGAGGGTATGGTATATCAATAAAGTAAAGCACTACAAAAAGTTTCATGATAAATGAGATGTTTTTCAATGACTGTCCAATGTTACCCATCTTAGCGTTCCTCAAAGAACATGTTGTTTTTCTTCCTAACTAATGTACAACACCTTTTGTTCAAGGGACATTGTTCATTGACCTAATCTAATGATAACAGCTTTATATTCTATCCTTAACATATCATAAAACATTTTGTCAAGCGAGAGTTAACATTGATAATACAGATATATTTGATGTCCTTACAATCACCATTGAATATCAAGTAGACATGTAAAATGAAACACTTTCTTTTGAATGTTAGATATGTAGACAATTTTCACTCATTGACTGATAATCAGTGCTTTGCTTCACACAATCTATTGGTGCTTATTGCAACTACAATTGACTGACATTCACAAATGTTATGAACAAACATCTTTCATAATTACAGCCGCCAATGTCAAACGCACGAAAAGGATTGATTACAAAGGCATTTCATAAGTTGGACAAAACTGGAGATGGTGTCATCACTATTGAAGATCTTAAAGGTGTTTACAACTGTTCAAAGCACCCCAAATATATAAATGGAGAGATGACAGAAGACCAAATTCTAGGCATATTTTTGAAATCGTTTGACACCCCAAATGACCCAGATGGAACGGTATGTTTTTAATATATATATTTTCAGTTGATATTCTGCTAATCTAATGCATGACTTTTGAACCTGTATCCATTGCCTATCCCTTAGCTTTCCCTTACCTATTCCTTGCTACCAATGAAAAATCGGTTAGTTTCTGAGGATGATTGACCTGTCATTATCAATTGTCTCCCTCCCTTTATTGCAGGTTATATTGTATTCAAAGAATGTGTTAACTTGGTTAATCACATTGTTAACAAAAATAATACTAAAAAAATCAAAAACACTTTTCAGTTGATATCTTGAAGAATTCTGCTGATATTGATAATATAATCAAACCTGTTTATTTTTATGAATCAAAATACTGGACCATTATGAATTAACAAAATGAAAAATTTATGGATTAATGAAGGGAATGAGAATACATTTCTTGTGACAGGAAAAGCTTCCTATCATACTATAGCGATCTGTTGGCTGCTTTCATGTTAACCTTAAATATGTAGCTAGTTCTCTTTTTTGTAGACATCCCATCAAGTCTTTCTTACACAAAAACTAACAATATCATTGTCATATCACTGATAAAAAGCTGCTTTGCAAACTGAATTGGAGATTTCCATCAATTAAATTTGAATTACAGTTGATCAGGTGTATGATGTTTTAATAAATAATATATCAATATTTATGTGCTTCTACTACATATATAGCCAAAAACTACATATACCTGTATTTTTAGTGTTCACCCAGAACTGTATACATTTGTATTTAAGAAAATCTGAGATTGAGATTGAGATGGATGGGAAGGTGGGAATTATCTTGAGATGGATGTGGAGTTAAGAAAATGATATTGGGATGGATGGGGAGGAGGGAATGATATTGGGATGGATGGGGAGGAGGGAATGATATTGATATGGATAGGGAGGAGGGAATGATATTGATATGGATAGGGAGGAGGGAATGATATTGATATGGATAGGGAGGAGGGAATGATATTGATATGGATAGGGAGGAGGGAATGACATTGATATGGATAGGGAGGAGGGAATGATATTGATAGGGAGAAGGGAATACTGATATTGATATGGATGGGGAGGAGGGAATGATATTGATATGGATAGGCAGAAGGGAATGATATTGATATGGATAGGGAGGAGGGAATAATGATATTGATATGGATAGGGAGGAGGGAATGATATTGATAGGGAGGAGGGAATGATATTGATATGGATAGGGAGGAGGAAACAATGATATTGATATGGATAGGGAGGAGGGAATAATGATATTGATATGGATAGGGAGGAGGGAATGATATTGATAGGGAGGAGGGAATGATATTGATATGGATAGGGAGGAGGGAAAAATGATATTGTGATGGATAGGGAAGAGGGAATAATAATATTGCTATGGATGGGAAGGCGGGAATGATATTGATATGGATAGGAGGGAGGGAGTGAAATTGAAATGGGTAGGGAGGAGGGAATAGTAATATTGGGATGGATGGGGAGGAGGGAATAATAGTAATGCGAAGGATGGGAAGGTGGGAATTATCTTGAGATGGATAGGGAGGAGGGAATGATATTGAGATGGATTGGGAGGAGAGAATGAAATTGATATGGGTAGGGAGGAGGGAATGGTAAAATTGGGATGGATGGGGAGGAGGGAATAATAGTATTGCGAAGGATGGGAAGGTGGGAATTATCTTGAGATGGATGTGGAGTTAAGAAAATGATATTTGGATGGATGAGGAGGAGGGAATGATATTGAGATGGATGTGAAGCAGGGACTGATATTGAAATGGATTGGGGAAGGGAATAATGATATTGTGATGGATGGGGAGGAAAGAATGATATTGATATGGATATGGAGGAGGGAATGATAATATTGTGATGGATGGGAAGGTGGAAATGATATTGTGATGGACGGGGAGGAGGGAATGATACTATTGAGTTGGATTGGGAGGAGGGAATGATATTGATATGGATATGGAGGAGGGAATAATGATATTGAAATGGATAGGGAGGAAGGAATGATATTGAGATAGATAGGGAGGTGGGAATGTTCTTGATAAGGATATGGAGGAGGGAATAATACTATTGTGATGGATGGGGAAGAGGGAATAATGATATTGAGATGGATTGGGAGGAGGGAATGAAATTGATATGGGTAGGGATGAGGGAATAGTAATATTGGGATAGATGGGGAGGAGGGAATAATACTATTGTGTTGGATGGGAAGGTGGGAATTTTCTTGAGATGGATGCGGAGGAGGCAATGATATTGAGATTGATGTGGAGGAGGGAATGATATTGAGATGCATAGGGAGGAGGGAATGATAATATTTGAATAGATGGGGAGGAGGAAATAATACTATTATGATGGTTGGAGGGGAGGGAATGATCTAGATATGGATAGAGAGGAGGGAATGATATTGAGATGGATGGGGAGGAGGGAATGATATTGATATGGATAGAAAGGAGGGAATGATATTGAGATGGATGGAGGGGAGGGAATGATATTGATATGGATAGGGAGGGGGAATAATGATATTGTGATGGATGGGAAGGAGGGAATAATGATGTTTTGATGGATGGGGAGGAAAGAATAATATATTGAGATGGATGTGTAGAAGGGAATGATATTGATATGGATTGGGAGGAGGGAATAAAGAGATTGGGAAGGATGAGAAGGGAATATTGATATGGATTGGGAGGAGGGAATAATGAGATTGGGAAGGATGGGGAGGAAGAATGATATTGATATGGATAGGGAGGAGGGAATAAAGAGATTGGGAAGGATGAGAAGGGAATATTGATATGGATTGGGAGGAGGGAATACCGGTAATGATATTGTGATGAATGGGGCGGAGGGAATAATACTATTGAGTTGGATGGGGAAGAGGGAATGATATTGATATGGATATGGAGGAGGGAATGATATTGATATGGATATGGAGGAGGGAATGATATTGAGATGGATGTGTAGAAGGGAATGATATTGATATGGATTGGGAGGAGGGAATAATACTGTTGAGTTAGATGGGGAGGAAGGAATGATATTGATTCAGATGGGGAGGAGGGAATAATGATATTGTGATGGATAGGGAAGAGGGAATAATGATATTTTGATGGATGGGGAGGAGAGTTATACAGCAAAAGAAAGGATACAAGCATTATAATTGTACTGTATCTAGTTTTGAAAATCATATTTGGAAATGTTTTCCATTATTCAAAAGTAGTCTGTTACAATTAAATTGACCGTGCATGCTTTGTATCAATTGAAGAAGGTGATGAAAGTGCATGCAAGAATACTGCCTACATGCAGCATACGGCAGCTATAATGGTTTGCATGACAAGATTATACCTAGAAGCATGACCTGTTACCTGTACCTAATTCTGGTGACATATAGTAAAATGTATAATCATTGCATCATGCACGATGCTTATCGCGGTTAAATCGCTTGTACATCGTTCACCAATAAGACCAGTGGGAATCTGATAATCTACCAAGATAGACCAGCCTCTTACGGACATCAGTGGTATCACTGGTAAGTTAAAATTGTTGTCACATTCTCCATTTGTTGTAATCAGCAGCTGGATGTGTTTCATTTATATAATTTGGTTTATGATTATCTGCTAATTTCAGTTTTCAAATTTTAAGTTTTAATTTGGTTCAGTGAATTAAAATATTTGACAACATGTGAATTGTAATTATCAAAATAGTGAACATTTTTCCATATTGTTGAGTCACCTGTTATAGTTTATCATTTAGCATGTATAGCTAGTTACCTGATCCAACCAAATATGTATGCATTATACACTGCTACCATAGTTATTGACCTTAGTGAATCAATTTTGTATGCATTATTTACAAGTAGTCATCTACTTGTACAAACATGTATGCATTATTCATAGATAGTCTGTTGCACCTATCATTTATCCAAAGTTTAGTTGCTGTAGCTAGATGGTAGGATATCTTATCGGTTTATACTGATATAAGTATACATCCTAATCACATTTATTGTGAAATTTTAAAAACTTTATTTGACCTACCAACATTGTGTTGTATGGTTATTTTTTTTTTCAATTTTCACAGCATACTATGAAAAAAATTGGCTATAACAAAAAGTTTGGTCACTGTAAAATTAATTTGGATGAATTAGCATAGACTATACATACCGTAGAATTGATTTGTGTATATGTTAACAATTGATTAGTTTTATCAGAGACAGATTTTATTGTCTAGTACAATTTGCAATTTATGTGCCACAATGCAGAAGAGTAAATACAATCTGTACTCCGTTTGATACTCAATGGAATAGGATTTATCTTTGTAATAATTTTGTCCCATTTTCTCTGAAACACCACTACCAATATTTTTAACAACAGGCATCTATATTTCATAACTTCATAATCAAACTTTTTCACAATGTTTAAGAAATTCCATATGACCAGCTGGATAGTTCTTTCTGTGTTACATTCATGATAGGATTTTCAGATAGTAAAACCATTCTTTCAAACACACACATTGATATTCTACATGGTCTCAATAACTATTGATATTGAAAAAAACATAACATATATATCAAATATATTGTATTAAGATATGTAATTCAAAATCTTAATTTTTTTTTACAAGATTTTAAAAAAATGTAGACTGTAACTGTTCAGTTCAAATGTTCAGAGAGTTACTTGTTTGCTAGTTGTCATTAGCAACTGCAGATTTTGACCAAATGTTGTCAAAACCATCCTTCTCAGAAAAGGATTCAGTTTTGTTTAAATGGTGGGTCGGACCCCCTACAGGACCAAAAAGGGAAATTTAGCAAATTCTTTAAAATTCTATTCCTCCTGTAGGTGTTATTGGATTTTTTCCAAATTTGATCTGAATCATGTTTTGGTGAAGGGCTAATAATTTTATATAAATGGTGGGTTTTGCTCTCTGGGGCAGGAGAAGCCAGGCCCAATAGAGGAAATCGAGTAAATTAATACTCATCCAGTAGGAATGATTGGATGTTGTCCAAATTTGGTCCTCAGGATGTTTGGGTGAAGGAAATCAAGTTTGTTTAAATGGTCCATTTCTGTTCCCTAGTGCTGGAGTGGAGGGGCTCAATAGGTAAATGGGCTATATCTTTGAAACAGTTGAGATCCTCAACCCATTTATTAGATTGCATGGCATCACGAGATAAACTTTATCATGATGTGAAATTTGACCCTTGAGTATGCCTCAGGACTTTCTGGGTTATGTCTTTAAAATACTTGTGATCCTCACCATATAACCATATATTGCAATGATGAGCATCAAGAGATAAACATATTCATGATGTAAGAACTGGCCCTTGGATGTGGCACCACCCCTTTGAAATGATTGAGATCCCCACTCCATTACCATATATGCTAGATCTCGAGTGATAAACCAATCACGATGTAAGAATTGACCTTTGGGTGAGGCACACATCTAGATATTTAGTTTCTTGGTCATATTTTTATATAGTTGAGATCCCAATCTGATAATCAAATAAACTCTTGCTGGTTATCAAAAGAAAAAGACGGTCAGGATGTAAGAACTTACTCATTTGTCGTGCCCTGCCAAAGAGGCTAAGTGACTGAGTTGTAATTTAGAAATATTTGTCATCCCGTACCTTAAGGCTTGTATACCATTGCTAGGCTTTAAAATCCAGATGATAAATACAGGTCTTGTTGGCCTCTTGTTTTTTAAATCCAGTTATATTCATGGTAAATGTTATGTTTGTTTATTATGATATCCAGTTGTGTTTGTCGCCTATATCATTTTTTGTTCTTTCTTGTAAACATCATTTTCTTTTCAAACTGTAGATAACAAATGAGGAGTTTGTGAACTACTATGCTGGCGTCAGTGCTAGTATCGACAACGACTGCTACTTTATAATGATGATGAACAATGCATGGAACCTTGATGGCTCTTCTGATAGATATAGAAAGAAGGGAGTCCGTTTGTCATAAACTGAACCTTGGAAGTATTTGTTGAATTTTACTTAATGAAAATTCAGCTTTAGGAGGTGCCACTTTGCATGGACAAGTAATTATTGAAAAGGCATATCATTTAAACTTTAAATTGAGAAAAAAGGATTTTTACTATAGCAATAATATTTACACTATCTTTAGGTTAGTTTGATATTACACAGACTAGTATCCAATTTATATAAGATACCAAGCGAGATAAAATGTTTGAAATATTTAAACTAAAGATGTAAATGCAGGTTTTTACAGTAATACTTCACAAGGCTATGCTTACTAAAGTAAAAAATATTACTTTGTAAATGACACAAATCATGCTTGCAAAATTTCCTTATATAAAATATGGTTATATGATCAGTATCATACATATTCCTTAGTTATAATGAATTTGTATAAATGCACCATATTCATAGTTAATAGCTGCAAATCTCAGTTACTGGTTCATAGTGTCCTTTGTTGGGTTTTGGTACACGTATCCAGAGTACTTATAGGTACCTACTATATTTCAATTGTCACAAGCAGTGCTCAGTAGTTGTATTGTAATAGTTGGAAAGTAATAATTCATATAACACATATCCTATGCTATCTTTTTCTTGACTATACTGTTAGTTTTTGATAGAAATATAACATTCTGGCATCCACGTTTGAAATTTCAATTTGGAATTGCTTTACAAAGCTCATATTTAATTTATTTCTTTACAAGGGCTTTACAGAATGGTGTTTTTTACTCCGTCATATTATGTTAACCGCCTGTTACTGATGATGTATATTTTCACATATCGAGTGAAATAAACAATGTACATATTGTACAAAGCTCAAATCAAATTTTGTTTATTATTTTTCTGCTTATAATATTTTATCTTAATAAGGATATTTCGTAGTTCCAGATGTACTATCCATATTGCTCATATTCAGGGGCTGTAGTCAAGGATTTAGGTAAAGATATATTTCATATTTTGAGTAAAAAATCCCCCATAGATACTTCCCTTTATTTCAGCCTATCAGATGTTATAGCAATAAGCTTGACAGCCGATAGTGGGGTGGGTGGAGGGGGGATCAAATGTTTATTCTGTAAACCCATAAACTTTACATTTTACATTTTTTATGAAAGTAGCTTGAATTAATATATATGGATCATAATTTTTAAGTTGATAGGTCAAGGGGTAAAACTAAAAGATTTTTGTTTTGCTCAATAACAGTAACAATACCGATGATGTATCATAACATCATAGACTACAGTAAAATTTGTTCTGTCATGATAATCAAGTGATTAAAAACAATAGTGCAACTTTGGCAATGTACTACAATGTTGATGTAGAGGTAAACATGAGAAGGCAGTAACTATAGATATTTACTCAGTAGTAGTGTTACTAAATTTCTGGCCACAAAGTGTTGGTATAATTCTTTACTTCTTCAGTACTAATCATATTTCCAATTAAATTTCTTTTTTTTCCTGAAATTATAACTTGTATAAAATTGAAGTTGATCTTTTTCTGAACTAGTGTTTCTGTCATGTTATAGACTTAACATAAGTTTCTTAGGTTCAATGTAAGATAACGCAAATACTGCTTGAAAAAAATATATAATTTCATTTTATTTATATAAGTATTTTATGTACATTACACATGTATTCTATCGCTTTATGAACTACAAGTTTTGACTAATTTTTTTGTATGAAATAATTATTACACCACCTGCTTAAATTGAAAGGAATTTAAATAATTCAAATACTTGATATGTACCAATGTCCTTGTATGACGAACTAATATCATAGTCCTAATATCCATGTTGATGTATTTCATAACAGATCACGGAAGAAGAATTTCTGAATTACTACTGTGGAGTCAGTGCATCTGTAGACAACGATGCTTATTTTGCTCTGATGATGAAAAATTCATGGGGTGTTTAACCCAATACCGCATTTTTGTTAAAATTACTGTAGATGTAGTTCAGAAATAATGTGTTATATGTAGATAAGAGTTATTGTAATGAAAAGGAAATCCATGTAGATATTTGTGGTTTTTTTTTTTTTTTTTTGTAATCTTCAATTCATATTTTCTTAACAGTGAAACTGTAGATATTTATATATATATAAATATAAATAAAAGAAGTACAGAATATTAAATTTTGTTGATTATCATGTAATTATATTTACATTTTTATGAACAATGAGGTGATATTCATGACTTACAGAGTTTGGACTACCTGTGTCAATAGTGTTTGTAAATTTTATCTTATTTCAACATGCATTTCTTTCAAACAATAATAGCAAGTATGCTAATGATTAAACATTAGCAACTATAAAACAGAATGTGGCATATCTTTTCTTTAATTTTGTGTGTAGTAAAATTATGTTGGTGAAAAATGTAAGAATTGTCGGCACAGAATCCAATAAAAGAATATGGTTAGTCATAATACAACTAGAAATGTTGAACAAATTACGAGTGAATGTGTCTCTGATCAGGTGATTTTTTTTTGTTTTAGGTTGTAATATTACTAATACAAAGTATAATTATTATTGCAATGTTATCGGTAACAAAACAAATTTTGGATAAACTTACATAAGTATATTTAAGATTGTTTCAATGATTTGATTACAACTCGCTATTCTTTGAGATTATAGCATGTACTATCCGTATTTTTTGGAAGTTTTGTTTGTGTGTGCACCAAGACAATTTTTAGTAATAATCGAAATTAAAGACAAAACCTTTGTTTCTTGACTGATAGACAAGTAATCACTTTCATTATATACCTTACAGGTAACAAAGGAAGAATTCGATAATTACTATGCTGGAGTAAGTGCGTCTATAGATAATGACGCTTATTTCAATCTGATGATGCAAAATGCGTGGAAAATTTAATAAACCAGTCGTTTGATAGGATGCCGAGAAGTACGGGTAACATATTTTTATAAATTTTGTTGTATTTTCGTGCTGCTACCAAGTACAGTACTTGGCAATATTTAATCCATCGCTTTATTATCTTTTTATATATCGGTGATGTGTGGGATTTGAATTTAAAGACGTGATACCTATATTAATGCTTTGTAGTTTTTTAGCTTTCAGGTTTTACTGTTATCTGAGAATAAATAGGAGTGTATATGTAACATTCGCGAATCCCTGAACAGGCAGCCTATCCTATTTGTATATAAAATGCTGCATGCCGATGTAAATTGACTTTATTCGTATCAATTCGTTCTATGAGAAATGCGCTTCAAAGACTAATTTCATTGGCCAGAGCTCTTAATGTTTAATGTAAGACTTGAAATGAGCTTTGCTATTGACAGTGTTTGTCTGTCAAGTTGATGAACTGCGGTCAAGAGGATTTTGTTTCAAATTTTCTAAATGCCATTTGATTGCTCCTCATTATTTCAAGCATGTTTTATAAAATATTTGCATGTAAGTCGGCATTTGTGTGAATCTCTGGTTCCCTTATAAGTCATTATCATCCAATGCATTGTATGATGTCATCTGTTGTGATGAAGTACGTCGAAATATCCTAGTGTCTTGATTTTATTTGTTTTCCAAACTTAACCATTTTCTTAACAAATGATTCTAGAAGCTAACAAACTCTTACAGTCTGTTGAAATGTTAGCTCTATCGAGTTATATTCAACACCTCCTAACAGGCCGTTGTTGCATGTGTTCTAACTTACTGGTGTGTGCTGATACATATTTGAGCTTGATTTATATATATATATATAATATATATATACAAAACGATGAAATTACAAACAGTATATCAATAACTATGGTATAAAATACATTATGAATAGAATATTAATAATTTTCTAATCGTGAAAAAACTCAAAGCATTTGGGAGATACATATCTATAATCAAGATTCAAAGCTTCCATAATATGGCATTTCCTAATGTAATTCAGTATAATGTCAATAGGACATTAGTTTACCATCGTATGCAATAACTTGAGATTTCAAACATGGGCAACTATAGTAATTAATTAAAAATACCACAGAAAATCAAGGTTATCAAGAACCATTTCCTGAATTGTGACCTGCATTTCAATATCTAATAACTTACAAATAACAGATTTTTGAGAATTCATAAATGATTTGAGATTGGTTATGCAAACATTTACGACTGATTCATTGTCTTGTTGTAGATTACTGGAGAGGAATTTATGAATTACTACTCTGGAGTTAGTGCTTCCATCGATTCAGATGTGTATTTCTCACTTATGATGAAAAATGCATGGAAAATCTGATACATTTAACACATCGGCATCGTTATAAAAAAGCCCAACGGTTTAGATTGTTTAAAAAAACTCATTGAATCAAAGTGACATTAAAGTAACAATTATGTTTGTTACTCCACACTTAGACATACGTTTAGGGACTAATAGTAGCAAATGTAACTACTATCACTCATTTTAGCTTTACGAATGTTTGAACATGAAATGGTCATATTAGCGAAGGAAAAATAGTGTTAAGCGTGTTAATGATGTACTGAAACCAACAAAAACATCAAACTTTGTACGCTTTTCATCTGTGTAGGTGCCTCTTGTACAATCCCATGAATTCATGCTTCTTAAACAAGAACTTTTTCTTGCTTCTGTCACGACTCTGACCTAGAAAGACACTCTTAATTGATGCATGTTTCGATTGATACTTGGATATCAGTTGTAGAGCAACCGAAATCGTTTTACTCCAAACAAGTTTACACTTAATATCATAACACTGCAACTCGGATTAGATCACGCCTGTTGCACACGCAAACATGAGTGATTAACACCTCTTGCACCAAGACCTCAGACATAGGAAGACGTATTTCTCGTCGGAAGGAGACGCGTCTGACTGATCACATGGAGCGTCACTGATCAGTCACAGAACATACCTATATGCATGCTTTCACGAACTTTTATATGTTGCTTGTAAATCGCCATCATTTATGAATTTGTTCTCATTCTGTAATAGTTGCACGAGCAGAGGGAGATCACCAATATTTAAGCTAAGCTATGAGTTCAATCTGGTAGACTGTCATGATTTGCTGTGCAATAAATACCCAATGTGAGCCAGATATGGAACAAATACATGTGCATTGTGAATATGAGCTATAGCATATTTCATCGAGAAAAAACAACATGAAATTGATCAGTTGATCGTTTGTTTTGATTACAGATTACTGAAGACGAGTGGTTCAATTACTACAGTGGAGTTAGCGCCTCTATAGACAATGACATGTACTTTGCCTTGATGATGAAAAATTCGTGGGGCGTATGATGGTTAAAGATAACAGAGATTTATTTCGTATCGTACTACGATATATAATACTATGAGGATGTATACTGGGAAAACGTTTATGAAATTGATGGACGATGAAATGATACTTTTGTTTTATTCGGGAAAAAAATATTTATTTAAAGACTCGATGGCATGTTGTATCTATCGAAACAACTTACGTTTACGTAGTTGCGTAGAATAGATTCTAAACTAAAACTAATTTGACATGAAATGGCCTGACACGGCATCCCTTTTTGCTGCATTTCTGCTTGTAAATTTATTCTGAAATAACGCGTCATCACTATCACCATTCATAAATATGACTCGCATTAAACTAAGGGTGAGATCAGAGTTGACAAAAATTCCAGCAAATACTGTTTACGCGACGACTTGATCAAGTGAATAAGAATGAAATGAAGTTCGTACGTGTTTCATCAAATAGTTAAGTAAAAATAGGCGCGAAAATTTAGACGTTGCGTATTTTATACAATAACCGGTTATACAAATGTAATATCCATGTAGGAAACCGGTGACGTGTTTGTTTCGAATTCCTATTTAACAGCAGGTTTATCATTTAATTTTTCAACCATATGTAGTCGTTCAGTTCAGGTTTGTGGACTAAGGAAATTTGAATACCATTGCTTTTTTATACATTTTAATGACTGCAACATCAAAAACATTATGTGATACCTGTTATAAATTTAACGAAGGTTTCACATAAAAAGATCATCTGTAATCATTGATAATCTATTGACAAACTAAGAAATATATATAATGCTCAGTTATATATAATATGACAATGATAGGCGAAAATGTCGAAATAGACATGGTTTATCTTTAAATTTTAGAAAAAAGAAGAAAATCTCAAATATTGTTCTCTATTCTTTGAAATGTTTATATATATCATATAGCATCATAATGAACGGTGCAAGTTATTTTAATTTTGTATTATAAAATGCGTGTATTTATACATGTTTTCATCGTCTCTTTTTAATTGTCATTCTTAAACTTTTTAAATTTCTTTAATTTGATACTTGCATTTTTTGATCGGTCAGAATTGCCATTTTGCTTCTCCCGTCTTTTGAATTGAAAATTGAAAATCTGAATTGTTTTCATCACACTTCCAACTAGTTATATGTTGGCTAGAGATACCATTTAATGTTTCTTGATTAGGTGGGATATTCTTTTCATGGTTGATCTGAACTCAAAATCATAATTTACATTGATTACCGTATTACATCTAGTATGTGTCTTTCCGCATAAAAAAACAGCCAAGGCCTTTTGCATCTATATTAGAATATGAACAAATTATATATATATATATATATATATATATATATATATTAGTTGAACTGTATTTATTAACAACTGTTATAGTTTTACCGACTTCACATAAGAGATTCTGAGCCGTTTCGTCAGCACTTTTAGTTCTTGGGACCAGTGTAGTTTTTCCTGATGGTAAAATATTTTAGGCAAACATCTCTTCTTAATAGCTAACTATTTTGAAATTTAGAAAATATTGTTTTTACTTCTATTTCATATCTTAGAATTTTAAATAATTAAAATATGAAACAAGTTGTTTTGTTTGTTGTTTATGTTGACATTTACAAATATAATCAACTGTAGCTAAAAGTAGCAAAAATCCGTCATTTTATTTTGTTTCTACATCTCGGGCTTGTGTTGTACCATGGAGACTGTGATGGCATGGAAAAACAAGAAATTTTTATTTTCGTGTTACGAAAAAAAGATAATTTTACCACTAAAAGTGTTTCTTATTTGAAAGGCAATTCAAATAACGTTCTTTGTTATAACAGTCAAAACTGACACTGCTAATTAACTTGGATGTATTTGAGGTAGTCCAAATTTATCATATTTAGCATTTCTTGATGATACACTTTATTGATCGCGTCCGAAAATTTGTAATGCATATACACTTGATGATGCGTACTCCACACGTGCTATATATTAGTGATAAGAAGCATATGGAAGGAAAGAATACAAAGAAAACGTTCATATATATAAATATATATTTATTTCAATGAATAATATTTCATTGTCTGGTCAATAGTTTAGAGCACGAAGTTTGTATATTTATAATCTAAAATATGGAAAAGTCTTGCGATGCATATTTCGAATTCCCTACCTTTTTAATAATTTCAATATTGGGAAAGAAACTACTGGGATATCATGCCCACTAGGTGCAAAATAATGATTAAGCCTTTCGGTTGCAATATCGCTGAGTGCATTGTGGAACGAGAACTCCAGTAGAGACCGGATCGGCAGGTCGCCTTTAGTCGATGCTATTGTGAGACATTTTCACTTTCTTGAGTCAAGATATATCATTTAGGCCATTAGCATCACATACAAGGAAGAACCAGCTATGTAGTGCAGTAAAAATCATTGTTTGGTTCTACTGTATCTAACTCTTTAAGTTATTAAATGGTGTTATTTCGGGCTTTTGTCTTTTGTACAATCTCTATCCTTGGGTCTTTTTACTTTGTGAAACACGAAATTTGCCGAATCGTTCCATTAAATGAGAACATTAATTTTTTGATATAATACTATTGCGACACTATTGACATGGTGACAAATGATTGAAACAACAACGGAATACCCCCGTCTCAACTCTCGGGAAAGGACCCTTTTCAGGAAATGGATATTATGCAAACAGAATGATTTAACGAGACGTTGAATTTTGTGGAGTTGATACCAAGATCAACATTTTTGTGTTGAGGGCACAATGCTATCTGAAAAAGGTTTTGTTTTGTTAAAGATAAATTTTATTTTCTAGTTGCAGTTAATTGTATTGTCGGTTGATTATGACAATTTTTGACTTCACAGCCATAGTCTACGGAAAGGTCACATGTCGGACATTTAATTTCACCTAATATTACAGCCGTTTTATAATTTTTTTATCTGATAATTTTCTGTCGTGTCACGATTTTGTATTACCTTTATATAGTGATTGATAAATTTTTCAGGACAAAAATTCTGTAAAGTTATTTCTTCAAGTTGTTTGTTGTCTGGTGGAGGTTAATTCGTGTAATAGACATGTTTGACGTAGATGAACTTGTTTAGTGCAGATAAATTTGGTAGAGATATACTTTGTTGGAGATGGAGATGATTTTGTTTAGTGGAGATAACTCGTTGGGTGGTATTGAATTTTTTGATGGAGATAAACCTGTTGACGACTTGATTAGTGTATTTCAACTTTTTTCTCGAATGTCTGTCACTTTAAACAAATGTTGATGTGTCGGTTTAGATGACTTTGTCGATAATTAGTTTCGATGAAAATAAGATTGTCAAAAATATATCGTTGAATTAACCTATTTAATTAAAATGAATCGCATCATTGATTGTGTGGTACCAGGAATTCTTGTGAAATATTGACTGTCACAGCATGAACTTGACGTCTCACGAAGATATGATTTTTACACTTCTGATTTCATTACAAACTGCTCACAAATCTGGGTTCACATTATGAGTTATCACCTTTTGGTTCGGGAAGTCACAGCATGATACCTGAGGATCCTAGTTCTTCGGAATGTCACACTGAAACTTGTGTAAGTATTTCTTTTTCACTATTACAATGTCACAAATTACACTGTATGTGTGCGACTCATTTGAAGGCAAACACTAAAATACTGTGGCACTCGGCCTTAAAAGGGAAAACATAAACAGAAACCTCAAAAATGTTGTTTCACCACTACATCGGAAATTTTTGTTTCGGGAAAATATTCAATAAAGATGTTTTACTTAATGGAATAGGCGACGATTCTGAATTATGATATTGAATTAATTATTTTAACTTTATAAAATATTATCTTGATTCCGTAGTTTGGATAGAACTAATATTTTATAAGGTACACTTTGGCAAATGTATGGCAAAGTCGCTTGTATGTGCATTTCCTAAATAGATAAGTATTTTTTTATATACGTCTCGAGATCGAAATCATGACAGCGCGCGTGATGTTAGTCATGACTAAGTATGAGGTATGGCAGGTGTTCAAAACAATATAATTTAGTCAATTATTTTCGCGGATATTTGCTATTTCGCGGTACATTAATTGACCGTGAAAATAAAACCAGTAAGATAATGAGACGCGTGTGTATTAGATGTCCTTTTACACCTAGATCGCGAAATTTTCATTTATTTTTATAAATCGACAGTTTATTAGCAATCGCGACAACTATGACACGTAAAATTACCAATTATATGGTATATAGAATTAAATTGTGTCTTCGTTGAAGGAATGTTTCGGTCCTTTTCATAGAACTCGTCATGTTCGAAGGTGAAATTCTTTGTCCATGTTGATATTCAAATCAGCAGCTTCGTTTATTTTAAGATACGCGATAAAATATTGCAACATTATAAATAACTAAAATTTGGATGTTGTTCCAATTTTGAAAATGTTTATGTTCTTAAATATTTGATATCTTATTGAAAGATTACGTACTTAAAATGTCCTCGTAACACTGAACTAATGTTTTTTTGTTTTGTTTTACAGGTCACCAAGCGTGAATTCATATCTTACTACGCCGGCGTTAGTGCCTCGATTGACAACGATGCCTATTTCGACTTATTGATGCGAAATTCGTACGGGCTTAACTAATTGGAATACATCACTCATAAGATGGTAGTGGTGGCTATCTTATCACACTAAAACGTTATTGCGGACATCCTGACTCTATAACTCTTTCTTAATCGTTGTGTTTAAGATTGCATATGCTACATTTGCGGTCGTTGTTCTTGAATGGTTGTTTTGTCGGACCCATTGTTGAAATCTTTATGGTAAAAAAAGTACAAAAACAAAGAAATGTAGCCTTTAATGTTGACAATAGCTGAATAAACCTGGTCTGGATAACAAGTTGGTTACATAAAACAGCGTTATGACACTAACGACTGTTTTAAAACGCTTCCAAATTTTGCTTTAAAAACTACAAAGTAATTTCTCTTTCAAAATAACAGAGTAGTAATGGAGTACGATGTTTTATTCAATATATTCTACATATGTGTTCGACATTGACTGGAGATTACCGTCACAGCCATGATCAGAGACATTATGATATCGAATGCTTATCTAAGTGTATTGTAGATGGAACATCATTCTGAATTGATTGTTTAACTGCTTATAGTTGTATTGTTGTAGTTCTCAGGTATGTGACCTGTTGATTGTACACCAAACAATATTTCATGTTAATCAAAATCGCATTGTTAGGGTTGCTAGTGCTTTCCTAGACCCAATTGATATGTAATAAGAAATGTTCTATAACAATGAGTTCCTAGCATTAAAATTGTGATAACATGAAGGAATTTTTTTTATTATTATTTTTCTTTCCACATTTTCAGTGTTTTTAAAGAGCACAATCGTGCTTGGATATATGTAGTTTCGTCGGTTCCATATCAATTTTTCGAAAACATTTTTGCCAAGATGAAAGATCCAGAAGATCACAAGAGCCAAGGAAAATCAAATCAACCTCTTTCATTATATGGAAGTATGGAATAAAATGGATCTTTAGAAAGTTTATTTGCAAACCATAATATTCTCTTCCTACAAATTACCAACATGAATGATTCTGCATTTGACAAAAGTTCGCTCAAATCAGACGGTTTCATGTTAAATGCAAGTATGCATTTAGACTCGGAGTAACCGGTCAGTTGTGCTTAGCTAAAGTGACTAACTGAAACTAGATTACGAAAATTGCAGTTGGCCAGGTATCGGAATTTATTCTTGGAAGAGCATCTACTCCAGTCAATATGGTTGCTTTCATGATGTTCACCGTTTACACAAGTGGTCTTCGTTTCATCAAATCTGTAATTAAACAAATAGAATATATGCGATAATTTTAACAACTTTTAAAATCTGTATAAAAAAAACCTGTGGACGGCGATAAGGAAAGTAAATAAATAAAAAAGACCCATTGGCTTCAACTGTTACATGACAATCGAATAATTCCTTTCAGAAATTATTGACGTTTCAAACCAAATTTGGCATTTAAATCGGCATTGGAATTTCAGCTAAATTTCTCGCCACCAAGTCCCTACGAGTAAAATGAAAATGTTTTGAAACTAAGGCCAATGATTGCCCACTCCGAATGAGACAAACTTGTTTTAAACATATTCCTACGCTAGGGATGTTTAGCGTTCAAAGCAAAATATCAGCCAATTCCCCATTCTGGTCCCTGTTCCAAAATCCCCTTGGTTTGAATCAACTTTCTGCATTCATGAAATCACTGTCTATCCCTAGTGATATTGCAGACAAAATCTGGTTGTAATATGTTCGGGCGTTAAGGAAGAGCATGAGTTTTAAAGCAAAATCTTAGCCAAAATCTCCATTTCCACGTTAGAATTAGGTACTTCCAGTATAGTGATCGTGGATGACGTCGATGTAGCAATTGATTCTTTTCTAGGTTTCTGAAGTCGATTTCTGGCCAATAATTCGAAACAAGAATATTTTCTTATTCTGCTAATTCAATTCTGTGCTTACTTAGTGTGACACAATCAACTCGACTTGTTCGCATGGTAGATGATGGCAATATTCACCCACTAGGAGAACATGTCTCTTGGTCAATGCTTAAAATTACTTGTACATGTTTTTCGGTCTTGCAATTTATCAATTTTCAATCATACGCAAGTTATCAGATAGCAAATTGTAGACTTTCGTTATTCTCATGACTAAATCCAATAGTGTAGATATGTATGTATATGGAGAGCATTGCCTTTACGATTCAAAATGAGAAACAGGAAATTTCAAAATGAATTTGATGAACTTCATAATTTACCTCGGAGTTTAGTGTAATTTCTTTTGCATTCTTTGAGGGCAAAGTAAAGCTTTCTAATTGTAGCCTCGTCTCTAAACTTCTCCATCCAATATTCAAGTAGAAACCGAATTAAATCCAAGGCTTTGTTGTGATCCATTTCTGCTAGCTCTATTGCTTCTATGGTAACATTAAGTTCTATGAATACTATGAAATACCCTTTTAGGATGATCATACATATATCGGATAGTTCATCGTCGAATGGACGTGAATTCTGAATGCTAGCAGGAATTCCAAGATCTACAACAGAAAAGAAAATGTCTTTTTGTAAACGACGTAGAAATGTTCCTATACTTGTCCTACATGTAATTGATCATTTTACAACTAGTTGAAAATGAGATTATCATTTTCATTAGTATGTCATTCCTAGTGCGTCATATCCAAGCGAAAAAAATCAAGATAAGAACCTTATGAACCAAAACATTTTGTGTTAAATAAAAATATTGTTCATACTATTTTAGCAATCTAGAAGAAATATGTTTAGTTTCATTTTTTTTCAATTTATCAAACTGCATGAAGGGTGTGCTTGGTCTTAATAACGTGAATGTAAAATGTATACCATCGAATGTTCTTCTATTGCTTGTAAGTTGCGCAATCTCTTCCATAAATCCAGTCAGGTCAAGTCCACAGTACTCAAATGCATTTTTCACTAGCATAAAGTTTGCTTTATCTCCAAATTCATCTTCCCATGCGAACGTTATTCTTGCTATCACAGAAAGAAAATCCAGTCGTTGTCCATGCTCAAATTGTTCCCGGAGTTGTTGAACTCTAACTTCGTTCATTCCCATGATGCCAAAAAAAAGAGTGTAAGTATTCCCAACATACTTTGCAATTCGAATTATCTCCCTTGGCACTGGACATCTTCTCAGAAAGGTACGCTCAGATTGTGAAACTGGTAAACAATAAATACATTTCTTTAACCCACACGAGTTAAGAATTGCTCTAGTACAGCAGTTTTACAGCCACACATTTAAAGTCAATTGCATTGTACATCCTGTTATTATTATTTTCATCATTATTTAGTCACACGATTATGCTGTTTTTCATTGCCTCGTTAATAAAATTTTCATGTCAGAAAAATAAGATCATGCCAAGTTAAGACTGATTATTGAATCTCGTGCTCGTGATTTTTAGAAAGTTATGTAATTTATTTTATTATTCTTATTTTTTTTTAAATCTGTTTAAGTCTAATTTTGTATGTTTCAGTAAAAAATGTAAGTCGCCAGTCCTGCTTATTAAAAATACTGTAACATAAATTTACTAACCTGGTAACGAAGTCAATTTAGTTTTGTTTTGAACGAAGAATCAATTTAGTTTTTCTTTCAATATGCCTTATAATCTTTAAAATGTTTCCAGTACGTTGTATTATGTCTACATGTAAATATTTGATAAAATATTGATCACTGCATGATTTGCGTATGAAAATGTACCTGATAGAGAGGGCTTCACCATCTGTAACAGAAAAAGGATGAAAATATTAAGTGTACTAGTATTATCAAATTGATAAATAAGAAAACGGAAAGCACGGATGGAAACTGGAGTACAAATGTAAATTGGAAAATAACCATTGATAGTTTTACGTCTGTCCTTTTAAACAAATATGCATGTATTACCAGTGTTTATTTCTTAGTATCATTAATAGAAGTAATTGTTTTTGTCTGAAAAAGTCTAACATTTGATATTCGGGGTTGCCGGTAAAACTTTTTTCACTTTTTACACTGATGTCTTCAACTCCTTATACCTGTTTTCGTTCAGTAAACCAAACAGCTCTTTCCAGTGACCGTCGGGACCTCGTTTTCGTCATCTGTGTCGTCAGTAAAACTTTTACCATAATCTCGTCATTTTTCACCTGAAAGTGATCACTCACGTAATAATCAAACTTTAGGTGACCCTGCTGAGATCTTTTCATTGTAGCTTGAACAATACTTTCCAAAATGATTCGAACCATATACCCATCTCCTTCCTCTGCCTTCTTAACAACACTGGAAAATAAAGTAATCTTCATTTGGGAGTCTCTGCAGTGTAGTACCATATTCCATCGCCCACTTATTGCAAAACACGCCAACCCCTGCTGCAGATACAATTTATCGTCTTGGTTTGGCATTCGAAGAACTTCGAATCGATGTATGCAAGAAGCCAAAATCTTGTTGTACACGGCTGGAGGTATGAAACGTCCAAGGAATTCGAAACAAAGTGTTGGTGATTTGATTGTTCCTTTCTGTTCTAACAATGGTCTTATCTGATCGGGATTTGGTTCATCTAACAAACACGGCACTATATAGTAGTCGACGGATGCCTCACCTTCTTTTGGAAGTGGTTTCACGATCAGCTCAAGACGGTCTAAGTAAAATAAAATTGTATCTCGGAACTCCATGAATCCGTCTACACTCCCATGTGTCCATACAGCATCGACAAAGGGTAAGGTCAATCTTCTAGTTTTTTCGTATTTCGTAATCAGATCAATGTCTAATCCCTCCTGGCGGAATTTCACAGTGGTCACAATCATTCTGAAAGCCTTTATCAACCATTGTGGGTCCAATATTAAGCGCGAATCCGGATTTTCTAATTGAAAACTTAAAATGCTCCGTATGACATGAAGATACCTACAAAAGGAGAAAAAGTACAAACTTGATAATGTTGTATTGTCATTTTCGTTTAATGACTGGAAATAATAGTTATGGTATGAAATGCCGAAAAGAAGAGTTAAGTGTAAATAAATTGTGGTAACACTGGAGTGTTTCATCTCTTTATACATACACAAATGTTCAAAACCTGATTGAGGTTTGGATCTCCATCGTAATTACAACGTATAGAATTAAAACTACTCACTCGAGCATAGCAAGAACATCGCGTTCATCCAACGGTACCACCAGATTCTTCGCTCTGGTCTTGACTTCATCCAAAGTTACTACTTTTACTCCTTGACCTTTCAGGAGCATCAGGTCCCGTTCCAGTGTGATCCAAGAAGCTGGTAGTAGCTGCCCCCATTGCGACTGATGCACAGCCGCCTCCAGTACGAGGTTCCAGAGACCATCATACGCTGACCGTACATTTTGTGTGCTGTCGATCACCACAAACTCGACTACATGTCTGTCGAAAGCTCGAGCTATCTTCGGGTCGCTCTTGATTTTTCTCCTGACCTCTTTCCTGATCGTTGTTCTCTGGCTCTGGTAACGTCAAGGTTAAGACTAAAATGCATTTTGCTTGCGCCTTTGTATTTGCTGTACTCATTTCAAGACATCTATTTGCTTGCTCCATTTTTACTTTCACTTTCAGCGAGTATATTATTTTGTATAGTGTTCTTAAAACTGCCTTAATATCAAATGTCCATGAAAATCAGTTTTACATAAATCGTCGTAATGGTAATAAATTATAGGTTGGAACTTTTACTCGATAAATAGTAAAATATCCTAATTTAATAATCTTAAGATTTCTTTTTTTATAGAAAGACAATTGACAATTCATCAAAATCGTGTATGTGCATTTCCATATATTCTTAAATGTTCTTAAAAGGTGTATACTATCAGACGAATAACAAAGCGGAAATGGTAAATTCAGTTGACACTAGAGGATGTAGTAGGTTTTGCTATCCTCGTCGCCATTATCATAACCTTATCTCTTTCGTACCTCCTCCACCATGTCTAAATGAGTTCCAACGAGAAGCACTGGTGGTTGATATCTGCAATTTCCATCCGAAAATGTAGACAAGAATTTCAGCCAGAAGTAAACACGTTCTGAAATTATAGTATCATTGTACTGTTATTAAACCCCATGGTATCATACCATCTTAAGCTAATTTTGTGCCATAGACTTTGACAGAAAGTATATATATAAATATATGCAATTGATAAGATTTTTTCAAAGATTTCCGTTCTTCTCGTAGCAAAATCTGTTGTAACCAAATTATAAAGATAGATTGTACACATTCATGAAGTCGATCTCATCGAATTAATGGAATTCAAAGTAATTTGTACATCCTACTTACCCAAAATCGCGTCGTTCTCGAAACAGTTATGTAAACTAAAGCAAAGAAGTATCACTGCATTAGTGTTCAGGAAAATGTGTTGGAAAGTAGAAAACATCATTTCCCCACCAAAATCGAAGACGCTGACGTAAGTTTTGTGTCCTCGCTGTCCAAAATCCTCTGTTGGTCCAGTCGTCATGACAATGGCTGCTTCTGTGTGGGCTGGTGGGGTAACTGTAGGAAGGCCAGCAAAGACTGTATCCGGTGATAAAGGTGAGACTGGTGTGATCGGCAGAAAGGTAACATCAGAGGGCGTGGTTGGGGTCACGATGGAGGATGTCTGGCTTTCAACAGAAGAGGAACCACGGCTGGCTACGATATCAACATTAAGTGTACCCAATGTCTTCGCTTTATCATCCGATGTTTTGAAGTCTACAAAATAAAAACGTCATAAACATGCATTTATATTATAACTGACAGTACATTTGAGTCGGATACAGGTATGCATTTATTTTTGAGAAAATAAATGATGAATTAGTATGTACAAGGCTTTTCATATAAAATATAATGAAATTCCCAACGTCGATATCGTAATGAAACACAAAGATCGGAATAAAAAAGGCATAACCACGTAACCGTAGCATTCCATACATTAAAATTGTATGGTAACGTTTTCTTTAACTTGTTCAGTGTCTTGTTTAGATGATATTTTTTCTCTACTTACACAAACTTTTATATAGAATCTTACAGGGGTTTTCATATTATAGTTTTGAAATGCAATGGAGAGGAGACGTTTTACTAATACCAAGGATCTGGAGAGGTATAAAGAAACGTTCGCGATGAGAAATGGAAACGAATATAAGATTCTGTTTATCACAAACCTTCATTATTGAAAATATTATTTTATAAGACTAACAATAGGCGATGTTATCATTCCAAATGGCTTTCTTTGGTGACATCACGATGGTAACGACTAAAACCTTCAGCTAACCACAGCCCGGTTGACAGAACAAGAGGCCCATGGGCCTTAACGGTCATCTGACAAAAAGCAAGCCAAACCTAGAAAGTGGGTTGAGGTCATTCATTTGAACAAACTTGGTAGCCTCTCCTCCAAGCATCTTACAGGCCCAATATCAGCACTCATGGACTTTTGCTTGTTGAGAAGAAGTCGTTTGTATATTTTAACATATTTGACCCCTGTGACCTTGAAAGTGGGTTGAGGTCATTCATTTGAATAAACTTGGTAGCCTTTCCTCCCAGCATGCTACAGACCCAATATCGGCACTCATAGACTTTTGCTTATTGAGATGAAGTCCTTTGTATATTTTAACATATTTGACCCCTGTGACCTTGAAAGTGGGCCAAGGTCATTCATTTGAACAAACTTTGTAGGGCTCCATGCCAGCATGCTATGGGCCAAGTATTAGCCCCCTAGGCCTTCTAGTATTTGAGAAGAAGTTATTTAAAGATTTTGACATATTTGACCCCTGCGACCTTGAAAGTTGTTCAAGGTCATTCATTTAAATAAACTTGGTAGCCTTTCCTCCCAGCATGCTACAGACCCAATATCGGCACTCATAGACTTTTGCTTATTGAGATGAAGTCCTTTGTATATTTTAACATATTTGACCCCTGTGACCTTGAAAGTGGGCCAAGGTCATTCATTTGAACAAACTTTGTAGGGCTCCATGCCAGCATGCTATGGGCCAAGTATTAGCCCCCTAGGCCTTCTAGTATTTGAGAAGAAGTTATTTAAAGATTTTGACATATTTGACCCCTGTGACCTTGAAAGATGTTCAAGGTCATTCATTTAAACAAACTTGATAGCCCTTCATCCCAGCATGCCACAGGCACAATATCAGCAATCTGAGCCTTTTAGTTATTGAGAAGAAGTTGTTTAAAGATTTTAACATATTTGACCTTTAAAGTGGGTCAAGGTCATTCATTTGAACAAACTTGGTAGTCCTTCATCCCAGCATGCTACAGGCCTTATTTTAGTTGCCTGGGCCTTTTGATTACTGAGAAGTCCTTTGAAGATTTAAAGACATTTGACCCCTGTGACCTTGAATGAAGGTCAAGGTCATTCATTTGAACAAACTTGGTAGGGTTTCATCAAAGCAAGCTACAGGCTAAATATTAGTTGCCTGGGCCCTCCAGTTATTGAGAAGAAGTCGTTTGAATGAAAAGTTTACGGACGGCGCACGGCGGACGGCGGACGGCGCACGGCGGACGACGACGGACGAAGCATGATGACTATAGGTCATCGGACCCTTCGGGTCAGATGACCTAAAAATAATACAATGGGCGCTATTGCACCTAGTAGTTATGTGATAAAACCTATATATCGCTAAGAACTTAACATATAAGTGGTTACATACATTCCTGAATGTATCATTAAGATAATAATTGTATCTCTTCACAACAAGTCATGTATAATACCTTCAGTTTCCGATAAAGACTCGGACAGAAATGAATCGACAATAACATCTCTGAGCCTCTGGCGTGTAACTTCTTGTTCCATTCCTGGCTGCAGAAGTTTGCGTTGATTGCTTATACGATCAATGATCAGCAGATTGAGGAGGACGTCGAGCTGATTAGTGGGTTTCAATTTAGATACGTCCTGGTCAGTCATCCGCAACATCAATGTTGTTTTCCCTACACCTTCGTGCCCAAGGAAGACCAGACGGATACAGTAGGAGGTTTCTGTCCTTCCTTGGATGGCTTGTTTATATCTCTGGGCGGATTCACTCCCCATGCTGCCAAACGTTTGTATGTATTGGTGAATTGAACGATTGTCTAGACGCCGTATCTCGGGAGGTAAACCTGCAAAGATTAAAAACAGAAGTGACACTAACACATTTATATAAAGACCATCTGTGTTTCATTTACTTATCTTTAAGATATGATAACAAAATTATTTTAATCGATAATTTGATGATTGGGCTGCACAAAATGCATTTTGTTCAGTAAAGGGAATATCTAAGGATCACCATCACTGACAAGTCTTGGAAGGACGGATCAGCTCTAATTCATAATTTGACTCTTTTGTATCTAAATCTAATTTTCTATCAAAAACTGATGTTAAGATAAACTCGGAATATAAAAGTCCAAGTAACATATTTTATACTTGTATCATTTCTTGTACACATCATAATTATCAGATGTTTGTTATCTTCGCGGCTTTTCAAACATCAAACATCAAATTATTCACTGACGAGAAAAAAATAATCAACATACGGGCTATCTTAAAGACACATTCGTGACAAGCACCTTTCAATTCAAATTTGGTAAGAAATAGAAACATGTCGGGTAATGAATTAAATTGCATCCCACAGCTTTTTCGTTTTAAATTAACATGAAACTACACAAAAGTTCTGTAAAATAAAAGTGTAAAAATAGAGATACTTAAAAATAGGAGCATAGAAAGATGACAGCAATTCGAGAACCTGTTGTGTTATATCTTCTCCATGTAATATATTCCTTTAGATTTTCGTCCTCGCTTGCCCAGTCCGTCCAAGTAACCACATCTTCGTCTCCTGTACCAAATATTGCTGCTCCTGGTCCGGCTGCAGTGCAGAGTGCGTCTAGAATTCCGACACTGTGGCTCCTGTCTTCCTTACCGTTGGCACTAACACAACACCAGTGAAGGCTGGTCACAGCAACATCTTTACTACCGCGCAGAATCAGATGGGTTGTGGAAGGATGCCTTCGAACTAGCTCTTCTATAAACTCAACGCTTCCGCATTGTGAAGCAATGTGATATATAGTCATATGGTGGTCATCAAAAAGGTCACGCCCCTCACTGACCCAGGTGTCTATTTGGGCCATATCGTGAAAACGAACAGCATCCCATAGTTCTTGGTAGGTCAAGTGAAAACGGGCGTTCTTCTCAGCACACCTAAATGGAACGCATGCTGATCAGCGATTGATTACTGATGTCAAACTATAGATAAACATTCTAATGGCAGATCCCAAGTATATAAAATAGCTTCAAAGCTTAAAATAGGTTCAAAAGTAATTAGACTGTTAAGAAATGCGGGGATGTAATCGACATGTTTGAAACTAGGATTGAGGTCGTTCATCCGTCTAATACAACACGTAATAATATAATTTGATAATTATGTGTTAAAACTTAATCAAATTAAAAAGAAATAAATTTAATCTATTTTATTCGTAATACTTACATTTTTTTTATTAAACAGTTATTTCTTTGAAACTGCAAAGCAAATAGAAAATCAAAATAGTGTAATATCGACATAGAAGTTACACAATTGACGACTTCAAAAGTCAAACAGAAACAAGTTGTTAAAGCTGTCGAAACTTTAATAAAATTGTACTGAACAGTTGTGTTCGTATATACACAGCTATGTTCAGGTCCTGCTGGGCCTACCTCAGTTGTTTGAAAGTATTGTTATCTTACCAAATTTATAGAACAAAGTGATAAGAAATAAAAAACACATAATGCCAAGAAAAACAACAGAGAGCATGATGTCCGGCGATACCAGAAAGGTGCAATCATCAAAATAATTTATATATATATATTTTGATGTTCAACAAACCTTGTTAAGTTACACTGGGAATTGTGAACAAGATAACTAGTATAAAGCCTAGGGTATGTACTTAATGGCTGTTACTCGACCTGCTTGGACGGATATTTAAAATTCTGCCAATGCTTACATACAAGACATTACAGACGATATCCATGTGTCTGTGATTTACCTTTGCAAGAAATATGAGACATTTTCAAGGTAAAAAGTATACCGAAGTAAGCGTGTTTCTGTGGCTTTTAACTAGCGTGTGCGTGGTGTTCAGAAACATTAAGTTTATACCATTTGCATGAAGAAGATAATAAGTTATTAAGAAGTTGATAGACACTTCTCTGGAACAAACTAATACTACTGGTTATATATCATATATAATAGATCTATTGAATAGTTAGGACTTTTCATAATAATTCGAGAATTTTTTTAGCTTGTACAACATATAGATACTACTGACAAAAGCACACAAAGCTGCATGCCATAAATGGATTCTAAAACATTTGTCAACAAATGTCCATTATAATTCTCTACATATATCTGTATGTTTATCAATACTTAAATGAACGGCAATTAAAACAATATATTTAAAGATCGTCTTGATTTTTGGTTTTATTCAATATCTCTAACACCGAAACAACCCCACCCCCATCCGGTAGCTCAACAGAGACTTACCTTATTTGGTTATTACATGGTCAGTATGTCCAGTCCATTTCTTGTTTATATTTACAGTTCATGTTGAAACAAGTGTAGTCACCTAGCGGAATGTACAGATGAGAAGTGGAGACAACTCGGAACCTTGTATATGTTAAAATAATACTGAAGCTTATATGGAATGAAATCTGAAAACACTTTTACATGATGAAATATGGTTATTTAGAATTCAATCAGACCTTTATCATATCACTGTATATGAAAACCAAAGCGTAACACAGTAAAACTGTCTATAGCGACTGCCCAGAGGTCAGTCAAAATCGATCGCTGTACAACTGGGGATCAATATAAACAGGAGCGATAGGGGGAGTAGAAATTGTGATTATGTATATACTTATAAAATTCTTTGAGGAAGGTAGACAGTTTGAATTAAAAATTTTGAAACACCTTCCTCGTATATAAAGCGCAACGTATATCATTCCTGACGTCATATATCAGCACCAGGAAGTGATAGTCTTAAATATGTGACCTTATATTACAATAACATAAGTAATATTGTTTTCCGAACATGTTTGTCCTAGTATATGTTTCTAGTCACTTTTACTTCAAAAAATGCCAAGTTAAGTGAATAAAATGAATGAAACGTTGATAACTACATTGGCATATTTTGTGAATCATTTTTTCTTAAGTGACGAGATTTGTTTTTGAGATCACTGTGTTACGCTATTAACATTCTCATTTCCAGTATTCAAAATTCCCCCATCACCATACCTGAGTATATGACGATATTTCTAACCACTGCCTTCAATAGCTCACAACTAATGTTGCCCGTTATGAAATGTTCGAATAACACTGGCTACGTTTTAAGCCATTATAACAAAAATGGAGACGACTACTACAGTGTAGTTTACAATCACCCTTCAGTCTTTATGAACCTTAATTGGACAGCTACCGACATATTGCATGGAAATAACGACACTGTGATCAAGCACTAAAATATCGACACGACATAAATATATATAAACACCGTAAGTTCGGGAATCAGAAAAGGTGTTACCATCTAGAAATGGAAAAACAAGAGATTAGGGAAACTCAGATTATCATGGATCTCATATACCTTAATGGAAAGGTGTATCTGTTGGTTTCATTGTAATGAAATATCAAGATAAGTAAGCTGATGTAGAAAAGTGAGGAAGTTAGAAATTATTTATTAAAAAAATATGCAAAAACATCAATTAATGAATTTTCGGTACAAGTGATCACTAATAAATCTCGAGTGATTATATACAAAATAAATCCGATGTAGGACGCAATCTTGTGGCGTTACAAGCACGTCCATGGTACTGAACGTTTTGAGGTAGGCTGCTGACATGGACACCATGATACAGCATTAGCTTGAGGATACTCATGATTACTCGATTCGCACACATGTAGAAGATTAATTTTTCGCACTTTCCTTCCTTTTACATTAACAATCGATGATTCAACCCCTTCTACGAATATCGTCGGTTGTGATAATTGATTTGATGTCTTAAATCTTGTTGGTGATGCATTCAGAATAAACAAACCCAAGTTTAGTGAGACTTTATCAGTATAACTGATGTTTTGGTGAGAGAGCATCAGTATGCCTGTTGTTTTGGTGAGAGAGCATCAGTATGCCTGTTGTTCTGGTGAGAGAGCATCAGTATACCTGTTGTTCTGGTGAGAGAGCATCAGTATGCCTGTTGTTCTGGTGAGAGAGCATCAGTATACCTGATGTTTTGGTGAGAGAGCATCAGTATACCTGATGTTTTGGTGAGAGAGCATCAGTATACCTGATGTTTTGGTGAGAGAGCATCAGTATACCTAATGTTTTGGTGAGAGAGCATCAGTATACCTGATGTTTTGATGAGACTTCATCAGTATACCTGATGTTTTGGTGAGACAGCATCAGTATACCTGATGTTTTGGTGAGAGAGCATCAGTATACCTGATGTTTGGTGAGACTTCATCAGTATACCTGATGTTTTGGTGAGACTTCATCAGTATACCTGATGTTTGGTGAGACTTCATCAGTATACCTGATGTTTTGGTGAGAGAGCATCAGTATACCTGATGTTTTGGTGAGAGAGCATCAGTATACCTGATGTTTTGGTGAGAGAGCATCAGTATACCTGATGTTTTGGTGAGAGAGCATCAGTATACCTGATGTTTGGTGAGAGAGCATCAGTATACCTGATGTTTGGTGAGACTTCATCAGTATACCTGATGTTTTGGTGAGAGAGCATCAGTATACCTGATGTTTTGGTGAGAGAGCATCAGTATACCTGATGTTTTGGTGAGAGAGCATCAGTATACCTGATGTTTTGGTGAGAGAGCATCAGTATACCTGATGTTTTGGTGAGAGAGCATCAGTATACCTGATGTTTTGGTGAGACTTCATCAGTATACCTGATGTTTTGGTGAGAGAGCATCAGTATACCTGATGTTTTGGTGAGAGAGCATCAGTATACCTGATGTTTTGGTGAGGCTTCATCAGTATACCTGATGTTTTGGTGAGACTTCATCAGTATACCTGATGTTTTGGTGAGACTTCATCAGTATACCTGATGTTTTGGTGAGAGAGCATCAGTATACCTGATGTTTTGGTGAGACTTCATCAGTATACCTGATGTTTTGGTGAGAGAGCATCAGTATACCTGATGTTTTGGTGAGGCTTCATCAGTATACCTGATGTTTGGTGAGACTTCATCAGTATACCTGATGTTTGGTGAGACTTCATCAGTATACCTGATGTTTTGGTTTCATATTACGGTCTGCCATTTGATGGATAGGTCAAAACCATGAAAAGTACACAACAAATCCTTATTCATGTAACATAGCATAGTATTTTGTGTGAGCAGATGACGATGAATGAAAGTGGAAATGTAGAAATGGCGAGACATAAAAACTACAGACAACAAGCTTACAGTTAGTGTTGTAAGCAACACATGTCCCCTGCCGTGCCATAATTAGATTTTAAAGCAACTCTTCAAATACCTTGATTGGAACATGACATGGGAATCTGAAGTAGTATATAGCCCATTATCATGTACATGTCAATTTCTTTAACAAGTGTTTGTATCAAATTGTATTGTAATAGATAAATGATACAAGCACATTCTTCTTTGCAGGTGTTATCATGGAGACGATTGTGTGTTACAAATGTCTATTTTCAGGAATTGTCAATGAACATATTGTAACTAACAAGAATCAAGTCTCAACCTAATTGATCATCCCAAACTCAAGTAATCATCTGGAAACCAAACTTTTATTTTTAGCACGTTACCTTCATGGTTGACCTTTAGAAAACACAATCCCACACTTGTCTCCTACTAACCTAGCACTGTATCAAGTTTCGTCCATTAATCAAGTTATCGTCTGGAAACCAGACAGACAGACAGACAGACAGGCAGACAGACAGACATACATACATTCAAGTCTCCTTCTGTTGCCCCAGCAAGGGACTAACAATGGATGATGTGAAGGTCAGTTTATTGAGAAATGGTTTTTAAAAGCAGGTACATGTTATAATATACACTTCATTTAGACAGATGTATGAGAAAACCAATAACAGTCAACAACAGTTTTTTTTATATATATTTGTTTATACAGTATATGTACACCTCATTATCAAACATACCTAGCAACAATATGTTCAAGTTATATCAAATCTGTTCATGTCATGCTAATATCGTTTCTGAAAAGACATGATCTGTGAAAGTTAACATGTGTATGCATGAACAAATATATACACATCTCACAAATCAAAGTTATGCTATATAATGATAAGGTCAGGGCTTATGCATACCATCATTGGAACAAGAAGACACAAATGGAATGGAGTTGGCCTAACACTCATATATGTACTTGCACTTGAAAAATAAAATAAATGAATATTACTTTTTAAGTATTATTGAGTATATCAATACACATGATTTTTATGTGAGAGAAAAGAAATCCAGAGTGATAAAATTTTGATTTATATGAGAAGACTGGTTATGAATTTGATGATAAATAATGACAATCTACAAAATAATGATACATACACAACTCTGTAAGAATCTAATTCACCTGAAGAATAAATTAAAAGCCATCGTAACAAACATGATTTTAATGTCCAAAGTGTGAAATGGATAATGTCATGTATGGCAGCAATTACCTGAAACAAACATTAAAGAATATTATTTCAAACAACTTCCTGTCAATCCGACACCGTTTTATTAACATAAGAAGTAAATAGTGATCTCAAAATTTGCACAAAAGACACAAATTCTGTTACATTATTAATAAAAAGTTGATGTGTACCATTTGATATTAAAAGGAAAACAATGGTACACAGAGAATCCATCCACACTGCGAGAAGCTATTGTTTCTTCTTCTGTTTGGCCTGTAATGTAAGAATTCCATACAAATAATATCTGTGTAGAGAAAGCCACATTAGAACCGTATAGTTGATACTTTCAAGTTTCCCTAATGTTAGGAACTCCATGTATGTCAACTCTGGCTGATATCCTCTTAAACTAGTGTAAGGCTGATATCCTGTTATGACAGTGTACGCCTGATATCCTGTTAGGACAGTCTCCGGCTGATATCCTGTTAGGATAGTGTCCACCTGATATCCTTTAAGGACATGGTATGTTAAAAATTTCACCTTTTCATGCATCACTTTCATCAAAGGATTCCTTTAAAACTGTGTAGGAAAGTTTTGCCTCTTCTGAGCGAAGATTTTTCATACTGTATGCGTTTCCTGATGAAAAAGAATTTACAAAATATATAAAACCACCAACAAATATACACAGATAGTAGTTATTTCATGGGACTTTCCATACACACATATGCCACGAAAATCACTCGACAACAGTACAATTCTTTCCCGATTTTATTCTGAAGTGGTATAAAGAATTTGTAACCAGTGTCACAGAAATTAGTCAAGAAGTTGCATTATGTCTATCCACAGATAAACTCACAGGATAGACAGAGGGACAATCCTACTCCAAGCATGGAATAAAATCTTTAGGATTGGCAATAGCTTTGGCCTGCCTTTACATCAAACAAATTAAAAGGAGATGTACAGAGTAATTGATCATGTGAATAAACAGTAAAATTGGCAGGGTTATTTGTGAGTATCTAAATAACTTCAAAACATTAAATATGCCATAGTAAAAGTTTATTTTTGGAAACATTCTCTTGGTCAAGAAATTTGTAAATGACCAAAAAAAAAAGTTTTACTGACCTCTGGGGACAAAGGCTGAATCACCTGCCTCCATGACAACAGAAGTTTTGTGTACTGTCATTGTTATCACACCCCGATCCAACAGGAAAATCTGCAATGATAAATGGACAGCAGTTGTAAAATGTTTCACAGTTACAAAAACTTCTAGATCTCAGACTGCTACACTGAAATTCTTTCTTGATAGCACAATTTATCTCATCCATTGTTTGGCAATGGTATTATTTTGCAATGATAACTTCTCTGATTTTTAAAATATGTGATATTTGGAAAGGCATACAAGTGGTCTCCTATAAAAAGCAACTAAAATCAAAAGTGTACTATATGATTTGTTTGGGTGTCGTGGCCAGGTAATCAAGTCATTTAGAATTAAACAATTTGTGAAGTATAAGCTATGATAACCTTCTGGTAGTCAGTATTTTTTCAAGGATGGTCAATTGATCTTTTTAGGTAATTTCAACACTATCTCATGTGAAAAAAAGACTTACCAATTAAATAAATGTTAACCTACTTCATGAGATTTGGATTAAAAAAAAATTTAATTCTTAAAACCTGATACTTATTTAGCAAAAAACACAAACACAAGAATTGTTACATTAACATTGAGTTTATAAGATATTAAATGCAACATTTATATTTTACACCCCCACCCCTATTTTGACCCCAAAATATTCTATGAAGAGCCTCCACAAAATCTGAAGCTGATCTAAAAAATAGTCTTCCTGGAGAAAAAGACAACATGGAATGGTTATAGAATGAAAAAAAATGACCCTAATATAGGAAGAAATGTTAATCCTGGTGTTAATGTTACCACCTACCAGAGTGCCTCTGCTGACCATCTGAATTGTCTTTTCTTGTAGGGGGCGTAACAATAACACTCCAGTACCAAACCCTCTCTGGTCCAGGACACGAGACATCACAAATGGGTCTTCTGGTGTGGGCTGCTTCCCAGATGGACCAACAAATACTCCACTATCTTTACTGGCAAAACACTCTGTAAAACATCTCATCATTACTTTCCTCATCTAAGTTGAAGTCAATGCTGATATGACTTTCTGTGGCACATTGTTAACATCCCCAGTGCAAGGGATAGAACTCACATATACTCATAGCATGTATAATGATATATTATTACATTCACCAAAAGGGAGGAGGAAGAGATCAAAGACCTTTTTAAAAGTGCATCAAGGTTAAGAAAATAATAAATGTTTCTTGCAGATGTTAAACCATAACTCTCCCCCCACTCTCCAAAAAAACTAGGGTCATCACATTCATATCACCACTACCACTTACTGACACAGACTTTCTCTGTCTTAGGTTCAATCACAGAAATCATATCATTGTTGCTTACCCACAAGGACTTCTTCCTCTGTCTCCGGATTTATCACAGGAATCTCATCCGATACTGTTAGGTTCAAGTCTGATGGAATATCAACATGCATAGACAAGTTCCGAGGTGGTGACCCAACATTCTTTCTCTTCTCTGTAGGATAATGACATTGTAAAACCACTACTGTGTCATCACAACTTTTCATTTCCAAATCAAACATTCATGGATTTGTTTTACACACTTTTGTCTTTTGTAGTTGTAGAATATCTTAATAACAATCAACACCTAACATTCTTCTCAGGATTTTTGTCACATCAATATATATATATATATATATATATATATACAAATTCTGTTGGACACGACAGCTATATGATCTTTAGTTATTGTATCATGGATATAGGTCTGTTCCTGTAATCAACATCAAATTTGGTTCAAACATCATGCTATGGTATTTTTTAAAAAGTTTAGACAGATATAAGACCTGAAATATATCAGAGAATGAGTATTAAAAAGATACCTACTGTTTTGTTTCTTGTGGCCTTTTCGTAAATTTTTTCTCTTTTTCTGTTCAAGTTCCAAGATTTTAGCTTCTTGTGAGGGAATGATTCCCCCAATAACAAATCCTCCTGTAATGTCAATAACACAGAATAAAATCTACACTGGTACTGCACATAAAACAAGAGGTCTAAAGGGCAAGCATCAATAATTTGTCTTCTGATATCTTAACTACCGTACTTAAACTGACAGGAAGGCAAGATAGCCATTTCAGATTTCATATTCATCCACATAATTGATAAAGAAAGACAAAGTAAGGACAATGCCATTCACCAGATAAAATGAAAAACTTGTATAAATTACAACTAAGAGTTATTTTGGGCCTCAGTCTACAACTAACAAATGGAAACAACCAAAAATTGCATACCTGACTTTCTGTATTTATAATCAACTCGTTCATTCTTGTACCATTCCAGAGTCTGCACTCGTGTCCTCTGTGACCGCCTTAGGCCGTTAGGAGGCGATGGGTCTGGTAATACTAACAATACAGCAAATATGAAATCTTGATTTTCTACTATTTACTGGGGTTCAGGAGTTAACACTCTGAAGTTAATTGCCTCCTAACCTTCAAAAGATAAGACAGAATCCAACTTGACCCTTGACGTTTCTGATGCTTTTTCTGTTATGACTTCAGTGAATACAAGAACCAAGTAAGAAGTGTTTCCTTTTTGCCTTCAAACACTTGTTTGTCTCATTGAAGACATTGAACAAGCCTTAAGAAATTGTTAATAGCTGTGAAATCCACCTTAAATGTTTTTTACATAGTAAGTATGAAGTCTCATCATCTATTTATAATTTTTGAGAAGAAATAAAAACTTTAAACTTAGGCAGAGTGGAAAGAATAAACACCTTAATTTTAAAATGGGAGGACTAGCATGACAATATAAAACACTACAACTTACTGATCTTGGATTTCTCTGGTTTCTGGAAAGGCTGTGGTGTTTCTGTTGTTGTCCTCTCACAGGCATGTATAGGTGTAGACGACATCGAGATGTATGTTGTTTGGTCACCACCTGAATATAGACACATTGACTAAGTAACCCTTACACTAGAGTTTATGTCACTAATAGGTACATCTATATATACTGGACCTTCTTGTTGAGCATTAGACAAAATAAAAATCATTCACATTGAAATATCAAAACCAAACACTGCTATAAAAAGAAAATGAATAGATTTAACGTTATGACAATACTCTCTCTGAAATTATTCAGTAAACATACCTAATTTGGCAGTCCAATTTCAGCACCTTGTTTAGTTTTCAACAAATTAGCATCAAGATATAATGACAAATTCAAAACAGTTACTACATAAAACTTATGGCAGATCATTAAAAAAAAATTTTTTTCATGAGAATATAACTTGGTGTTGTTGAAATGTTTAACAATAAGTGAATACTTATACAACTGGTCATACCAGGGATACTGGAGCGTCGCCTATTCTTGGAGGAGACAGGTGTGTCAGATGCTGAAACCAGAAAAGTATGACATGTTCTTAAATCTAAATACGATAGCTTTCTCTCATACCAACGACCTTGAATTTGACCTAATTCCTCTCCCCCAGACAAAAGTCATATAGAAACTTCTTTTTCAGAAATATGTATCGCACATCAAAGCAAAAAAAGCTACAGGTTGTTCCTTCTAACATATTATCTGGTGGTGGCTTGGCAATGACTAAAAAATTTCAATATTCTCCTTATAATTGCTAATCATTTTAATTAAATTGTAAAGCCACTCACATGACAAGTCAGATGGGACATCATACACAGCCTCTGTCACTTGGTGGTTGATGGTGACTCGGCGGCCTTTACTTGCACTCTTTCTACCAGGGGTAACCAAGCATGGGGTCAGGTTTTCTGGAGAAAGAGAAGATTTCGGTGAGGCACCTGATATTGGAGTCGGTCTAAACCCTGTGCCTGATGATTGTTGCCTGGTTGAGGTATTTTGATAACCAACAGAAACCTCTTGTACTTCCCTAGATTCATTGTCAGTCAATTCTTGGGCAATGTCATCTTCCTTCTCATCTTCATAATCACCCTCATCATGCACATCCTGATCATCAACAATATCACTTTCATCATCTTTGTCATCATCTATGTCATCATCTTTATCATCTAATGATATCCTGCTACCTGAAATGATAACACAAAAACTCCATGGATTAATCACATGTCGTGCTGCTCCTGCTTCTGACAATCAAAAGCAAATAAAAAGTCTTGGGAAAAAAATGTAAATTGAATGCACCAAAAACCAATTCCATATGTTTGAGAAAAGTGTTTTTGGAAGATATCTTCAAAATTTCAAGTGAATTTGAAAGTGGTTGAGCAAGTCCTTGCATATTCTCTAATTCTGTTCTATTTTTGGATTTTTGTACTGTACAATGTATTGCCAATATATCCAAAAATTTAAATAATCCAAACTTGGCTGCCGTTGAACTAATATTTTTCTAACAATATGTTCTAAATATAACTTAAGAGTGTTGATTGGATGCTGATGGAGAATCAACACATTTTTCACACTTTGGAAATAATCTCCCAATTTATCTAATAGTGATCATATTTCTTTGAAACAGCTATTACTGTTACAGTAAACATTAACTCACTGATGCAAAAAATTGATACATAAATGAAATTAATACAAAGTATACTTGAATTTACCTGAAACAACATATTTGACAAATCACTATTTCAAAACCTACTTTTCTTTGATGTAGATTTCTTTGCTGATCGTTCAACTTTCAACTGACGAAATGATACACCACTGCGAAACATTTCTTCCCTTCTAGTTAAGGTGACTGCAAAAAAAGCAAAACTGACTGTGAGCAATTTATACCTAAGTAACAACTTAGTAGTTTGACTACCAAAATGTAATACAGTATATATGGTTTTTCACAAGTTCCTAATTTTCACCAGATGATTGCAAACTGAAATTTGAACTGTTAAAACTTTACCAATAAAGAGTTACAGTATGATTTTAATTCCTGTTGTTAAATGGTAAAAATATGACAAATTAAATAATAAGATTATGATATTAATTGGCAAACTTTGTCGAAACAAATCTATTATACCGTAAATATTCGCGTATAGTGCGCACTCGCGTATAGTGTGCAGGTACTTTTTGGAGATCAGATTTTAAAAAAAAAAAAAACCTACAGAAAAATTAATTGACTGGTCACTGCGACGAAACATTTGATGTGGCCTGATCCATTGATAATTAGGAAACCACAATGAGCGTGACCCTAACACATGTAATTACCTTAAGTAAACAAATTTACCCAGGTGACCTAACAAGCATTTTAATTCCTGTTGTTAAATGGTAAAAATATGACAAATTAAATAATAAGATTATGATATTAATTGGCAAACTTTGTCGAAACAAATCTATTATATATATATTTGTGATGCCTTTATTAATTTTTGTAAAATTCTGAATAGTTTTTTTTTCAATCTCTTTTATACATGTACTTTGAAAGTATAGAACATTTCACAGGAAAAACTGTTGCGGCATAGTCCAGGTAACATCTTTCTGGTATACAAGTAGAAAAGACCATCATGTTTATAAGTATATCATGAATAGGATTTTAGGGTATCATGAATCCAAAGTAAAAGGCAATTTTAATTTGATGTTGTTACAAGTGGTTACTTACTATATAGAGAATAATTCATACTATGAACAGAACCTCACACAAAAAGTCATGTATCCACTCAATACAACAACTAATTACAAAGTAGCCAAGGACAAAGGCATTCCATCAAATTAAACATTGTTGATATATAAACAGTCACATGTACTTACATTCCGATCCAGGTGTGGCAGAAAATGGTGTATAAGAACCTACAATTAAATGAAATAATTCACATAAATTTGCATAAATATATATTATACCATATATGCTATAAAAAAATCAAAAGGATTATTATACAGAAATTGTGAAAAAAAATAATAATGGACTTCTTAGAACTTCTTATTCTGGTGTTTTTCTCTTTAATTTGTTGAAAAATTTAACAATCTTAAAATGGTGGTTTAAAAGCAAATGGAAAAATTTCTATTTATATAACTGAACTTACAAAATATCTAAAACAGGTGAATGAAGCAATGTAAACAATGACTAGCCTACCTTGAGGGGACTGCACGGTGCTGGCTAGAAGGCCGAGACCTGACTTTTTAGAAAGAGAGAGCATGGGTATATCATTATCAGGAGGCACTGAATCTATATCTTTGACATCAGAATCTTCCACCTCACTTTTTCTATCTTTTCCACTTTTTCGTTTGTTTGATTTTTTATTGGACATACTTCTTTTCCTTGATGACAATTTGTTTTTTTGTGATGACTGTACAGTTGAAACATTTTCTTCAGTGTCCAAACGGTTCACTTCCTGTTCTTCAAAATCATCTGCCATCGGTGAGTTGCTATTTTGGTTGATTCCATCCGATGCCTCTACTACAATTTTTGAACAAGTGGAAGAAGTTTGAGAAATGTTTAGAGAACATTTCAATGAATCTGTGTCAACACACCCAATGCTGATTTTTTGCTTCCTTCTACCTTTAGCTTTAGAAACATTGGATTCAGACACATCATTTGTTTCATTTGCTGCCTCCTTTTTTTCCTGAATTTTGCTCTTCACTTTGGAACCTTTCTTTGACTCAGATTTTCCTGATTTCAACACATTGTTTTTCCTTGCGACTCCTTTCTTAGACTTTGCCTTTGACAGCGTTTGCTTTAATAAACCTTGGCCTTTCGTTTTCTGGTCTAGTTTCTTATTGGATGACACAGCTGAAATATCAGTTACCAGTAAATCACTGACAGTTGTTTAGTTTTTACAGATACATATTTTTTAGTTAATTTAAGGTAAAATGTTTCTACATTTTACGTAACACATTACACTGTTCTAATGGTGGATTTAGATTTTGTGTAGTAGCTTATTTCCATGCTAAGAAGGTCAAATACGACAGACCTTACAATATAGTTTTATTAATGAAAGAAGAAAATTCACAGCAGCATGAATGAAAGAGTAATTTGAACTGCAAGCCACCTTAAACTGATGACTGGGCTTCATATTTAAGTACAAAAAACATATCCCATATTCTCCTCTCCACTCCTTGTTAACCTTTGATGCAAAGGGAGCTTGAGCATCCTGTTACTTCTTCTTTGACAACTGTAATAATTATCACTTATTTCTGTATGAGATTTAAAAGATAAAAGATATGAAAAAAAATGTAAAAGATATAGTGGAGTCCCTAGATTTGAATGAGGCCCACAGGAAACCAATGAGCCATGGACTCAAACATCTGAGTCCCCAAAATCACTAGAGTATATAGATGGGCTTATCAAGGTAAATATCATACAATACATAATTACCTCTCTTTCCTCTTTTTTTTTCTCTCCTGTTTTCCTCCTGTTTCTCAAGTGCGTTTGCATCAGATATGTCTTGGTCAGATAAATATTCAAAAGGTACATCCCCATCAGCTTCAGCAGCATTGTCTACCATAAAAGAAAATTCATTTGCAAAAGTTCAAATTTTCTAGGGATCATATTGTCAGTAGATCAACCATCTATTTAAAGATTGATGGTGCCTTCAATCCTATATCTTAAGGATAAGTTAAACTAATGAAAGGCTAAGTCTGGATATTACATTTCTGAAGATTACCTATATAGATAGACAACACATTAATCTTCTACATGAAACATTTGAAAAAAAGAATAAAGCAACAGGTCCCAGCACTTTTTTAAAGAAGCAAATTTAATCCATTTCCTTACAAGAGCATTGTGATAGTAAAACCAGAGCACATACAATCTTTATTAGACCATAGGTAAAATTTTATTTTGGGTTGCATTTGTCTAAACTCAGACATAAGCAATTTTAATAATCTTATGAAATATATGTATAATAATGCATAACGCAAAGTAATCTTATCTAGAGCCTGTCAGGTAATAACAATGATCTCATAATAGATTCAAACAATGTGGACAGAATCAATATCACTTCCACAAAAACATGTACTTCATCCCAATGGTTTCAGCAGCCGTACATATATCTTACCTGTATCTAGAAAGCTATTGTTTCTAAGGTCATCCTTTGATAGACGAGTTGGTACAGATATAGATTTCTTGCTGTGCTTGTCTTGCTTTTTACCAACACGTCTGTTACCCGTGACATTTAAAACAGGAGATGAAGTAGATCTAACCTGAGGACTATACTTTCTACTATTCCTACCAATCCTTTTAAGAGGCTTTTTAATAACACTTCCTTCAGTTTCAACCAAATTATCCTCTAAAGCATTGTCAGAAGTATTTCCATCCCTATTGATATCCACACTGCAAGACGTTTTCCCTGGAAGAGACTTACAGGATCGTCCTCTCTTCTTGGCAATTTTATTCCCCGAGTTGGTAACCACAGGTAGATTTGTCACATTTGGATCATTATCACTTTTAGCATTATCCATTTGGCTCCTTTCTAATGTTTCATTTGTTTCCATATCATCATCACCTAACACAAATGTCCTTCGTTTTTTTATAATATTTCCATCTGAAGGCAAATTCTGATCACCTCCTGGAGATTTTGTATGTTTCCCTAACATCATGATAGACTTGCTTGATTTTGTTCTAGATTTCATTTTCTTTTCAATTTCTTTTTCATATTCATTGATAATCAAACTGCTATTGTCAGAATCGTATAAATATTCCACTTTTTCAGGTTCATTTATCTGTGACACAACTCTCTTTCTGGAAGATGCTGATTTTCCCTTTTTGGACTTTGTTTGTTTATCACCCAAGTCTTCAGATCCTTCATTCTCCTTGTCTATCACAACACTTTGATTTGAAGTTTTACTTGGGAATGAACTTTTTCGTTTTAAGGTTTTTAGTTTTGATGTCCTTCTTGGTTTCTGAGATGATTCTTCACAGCTCTCATTAACTTTTGTAGCAACTGTTGATGAAATTTGTGATTTCCGCTTCTCAACTGATTTTACAATTTGTTCCTTCTTTGTCTTTAAGCCATCACCAACAGATTTTCGCTTTAAGCCATCACCAACAGATTTACGCCTAAGACTTTTCCGTATGGATGTTCCATCTGCATATTGAGAATTTTTCTCAATGCTTTCCTCCATTTCTTTGAGCGATACAGTTGGTCCAATTTGTGACTTCCGTTTCACTCCTGATTTTGCCGTTTCCACTTTCTCTGTAACTTCACTCTCACCAACAGTGTTTTCCTCTTCCCTAGCTTTCGATGTACGCTTCTTATTTGACTTTCTCTGCTGTGAATGAGATTTCTCTGCTACTTTCACACCTCCCTTAGATTGCTGTTTAGTTTTCCCACATTTTGATAAAGAATTGTCATTTACTTTTCCGAACTCTTCTTCAACAGCTACATCATACGTTGAATTAAGAGAATCTTGAACACTGCTCTCTTCCCCCACTACAGAACTCCTTGTTGACTTGGTCCCTGACTTGTTAAAGGGATTACTATTGACCACAGGGGATACCTTACTACCCCTCCTGTAAATAACCAAAGGTTTAAATTGAGAAAATCTTTTGTCTTGAGCTTTAAAGGAAACCCGTTTTCAACATTTAAATTCAAACACCAGCCAACCAGCATTTCAAAATTCCTTGATATTCTGATTTCAACATTTTTAATGGAATTCATAGAAATCTTAGAAATGCATTTACACTAGCTTTTTCTCTATTCTAATTTTTATGTGAGGCTAAAAATAACAGAAAAAACAGGATAGTTAAAATCTGTCTTTTCTATTGTGACAGCAGTGCATCTTGATACATTGTATGTAGGACTTGAACTTTTCCTTCATGTAGATGGTGGTTAAGTGAACTTATTATAAAGGAAATAAATGTATCATGTTTTTACCTTTTATTTTTCTGTACCTCTTTCTTCAGAAAGCTCTTCTCTAATGCCGAGAACGATAACCTGCCACGTAAAATATAAACAAATATAGTTGTATCTGGAGTACCTGGGTAAAATAGATGTTGTACTGGTGTAAGAGTCCAATACATTCAGGTGTTAATGCAATGTGTAAATGCACTAGATCATATATATCTAGGGTTAGGTTATACTATGATCAGATTAAAAGGACATTGATCATACCCATACAAGGACTGTATTATAGCAAATTAAGGCAACCCACGAGATATCACATGCTGCAAAAACAAACCTCCAGGACAGATCACATATTCAAACATTCACAGAGAAATCAACTGGGTCGTGACACATTTGACCCTACATTTGAATTTTAGAAACTGTCAGCTTCACTTTCTAGACTTTGTGTGACACTTACGTTATCAACAATCAGTTTAATGTAGTATTTGTATAACAAAAAACTGGCAAAATGAAATCTATTTTTATCTAGATCAAGATTTTTTTTTAACAAACCGTAAACAACAAAATATAGATTTAGTCCAGGGCCGTTTACATTTCTGTTTGACCCAGCTTGTTTGTATTTGAAATAAGGGAAGACCTACTGGTTTTTTTCTTTCTTTCTAACGAACTTCGATTAAGCCTTTTGAGGCCTGTATTATGTCCAGATGCCTGAAATGCTACATTTTAAGTAAGGATGATCTGATTTTTGCTGCATTAAAGAACAGACCCTAGGTAAATGTGAAAACAAAACACTATAATTTACTCACTTTTTACGTGTTTTGAAGCTTGGAATTGGCCCTGTTGAATCCAGACTTGGTTCATTAGTCTTGGTTAGAGAGCCCGTCACATTTCCCCCTATGTTAATAGTACTACTGACATAACTCTTTGTTGACTTTTCTGTTAAAGCTGTGACTTCAGATGTTTTGCTCATGACTGTGGTTGTCTCTGTCAACTTTTCAGTGATAGCAGTAACTGTTGTTAGTTTGTCAGAAACAGGTATGTCTTTGGATATTATATCTGCAACAGCAGGCTTTTCTATCTGTTCTGACAGCATTGTATTATTCCTGGATTTTTCTGTACTTTTTGTTTTAAACTGAATTTCTTCATCAGAAGACATTTCCTGGTTTTCCAGACTATCATTGCTTGGACCTTTGACCTCCTGGTCAAATAATGTTTGACTGTCTGGTCTACACAAGGATTCTGTGTTGACACAGCTATCAAGCATCTTGTTTGTAGGTGTGTCGCCTTCTCCATCAGAAGACTCTGTGAAAGAAAATAAAATCAAATTAAATCCAATCATAACCTAAATACTATAAGACAGGTACATGTCTGAAACTAACTTACCGAATATCATAAGTTTTCAGAATTTCAGCATTAAGTACGAGTGAAATTTTAATTGCTTTATACTTGACAAGAAATTCCTGCAATGACATACCAATTGAAATATTACGGTATTCAAATTTAGAAGACTAGAAAAACGTTCTGAGTGGACATCTACATATTCACATGAAAACACATGTGAAACTTCCTCAGCATCTTACAGCAGGTTTTGAGAAAAATAAAACCAACAAAAAAATGCTGAACTAAATGGCAGAGACAAAACAATGCAACAAAAGTTATTAGTCCTGTAATAACAATTTATCAAAAATGATTATCGTCAAAACCATCACAAATACTTTCAAAGAATTAACAGCCTCACTGTTATTTTACATATTTCAGTTGATAAAAAACTGATACTGAGATCCACTACACTGTCATTCAAAAGAAAATCTCCATACAAAAGAGTTTCACATTTCATGTAAAAAAGCAGTTTTACAAACTCATTCAATTTGAAATCTTTTCCTTATTTCATTGAATGGAAGAGATTTACAGCTTTCCTTACCACAGGTAGGTGTAGCTAGACTGGCAGCTGAAGGAGTGCTGTTTGTCTTGTAAATGGATTCACTACTGCAATGAATCAATTAACTAATAAATCTATTGCTGAAGATAAGACAGATTTCTGGAATCGATTCACAGAGGAAAACTGATATTGTCATCATCATCAACCACAAAATTTATAAAAGCAGGCAGGCATTGCTGTATGACTATATGGATGGTTTCATACTTGTGCTAGTACTAAACCGATATCTGACCCAACAAAAATGTTTTCATATTAAAAGACAAAAAATTCAATTAATCAAGAACCGAAAAACGGTTTACATGTGCACAAAAATTATAAACTGTGATACTCAATCGCTTAAGAATATTAAAAATAAACATGTTTAAGAATATCAACTTCATTAAGTCTTTATATTGAATTTGCCAAACTACAATTAGGTTTTATAATGCATTACTTGGATGAAGAAGATGGAAAATAAGTTTTACCTGTTGTAAGAGACTTGATCATCTGACACAGTTGAAGGTATCTACAAAGATAATATGTAGGAAAATGAGACTAATACTGTTATATGCTGTCAGATATATTTGTACATGACAAATAAAACTGTGCACAAGACAGTAAAAAACATCCGTGAAAGGGAAAAAATCACAATATCAATTAGGGCTGTAACGAGTACCCGGGTCACGCTGTTTCAATCCTGACCCAGGCTGGAAAATGTGTGCCTGGTTACCCAAGTTAGTATTACATAGTACCATGGTAAAGTTCAATATAAAATGCTTTCAAGTACCTCTGTACTCTTGTAGGCTGTCTGTTGATACGAAACAATGTTTAATATGCATGTAAACATATATTTCTACTGTATGAATTGCTACATTATTGCAATGTAAGTTGACACTTCCTTCAGGCCGAGAAATGCACAACAGACTTGACCTGACACTCGGAATTCCTTGGTCATGTGCACAAACTAACCATCGTCAGTTTAACAATAAGGCTTCCCTGATCGAAGTGTATGATAATTGTAACTCTACAAAGTCTGAAAACACATTGTAGTAGTCATTTTCTTGATATAGTCGATAATATCCGGACTACCATGTTAAGTCTAAATCATGTTAGTTAGCCAAAAATACTTGAAAAATCAGCGTTTATCACTAGTGCCATACTTTCTTGAAGTTGTGGTGATCATGTTACGTAAAGGAGTAGATGCATTAAGGGTCAATTTTGGCCCCAGCATAGATTTTCTTAATTTTTATATCATGCAAACATGGACATATGACTTTCTTGAAGTTGTGGTGATCATGATAAAAAAACAAGATTTTCTTAATTTTTATATCATGCAAACATGGACATATGACATTGATAAAAAAACAAGACAATTCGTTGCCTAGCAACGGGCCTGGAAACCAACCTACTCTTTACCGTCTATTTGCACATTTTAGTGATATTTCACTGTTTTTTTTTTATTATTTGGTGAAAATATTTAATCAATTTTTACATATCAATGGTATGATTTAAAAATCATATCATATTTGTGATCAACCATCATATATTACATGTTTAAGATTTCCTAGCAACACAATAGCAACCAAACTCTCTCCATAGCAACGGATTGTAATAAATACAATAATGGACACAGAAAATTGATGATAATACTCAAGGGCTGTTTAGATTATGATACATCTTAAAAATGTAAATATGATGATACAATAGAGCATATAGGTGGTATTCCACAGTAACCATGTCTTACCATAGCAACTAAATCTTTCACCATAGCAACGGTACATGCAATAATCAGTACATCAATTTGTCAATACTTCCGTACACGGTTATCTTTATATTCTTGGTTAATTTGAAAAGGATATGAAATCAAACATGTTACAGTTAATGATTCTTACAAAAGTTAAAAGTTATTTCAAATAAACATTATGCACTAACAAAATACATTGTCATTCGAGATTAAAGCCAATTCCTCAGTCGATCAAGTGACCATCGTGCATTTGTATTTACATTTTTGGAGATTCCGAAATTTATATGTAATTTACATGGCTACATCGGTAAAGCTGTGCTGTTTTATTCCTCCGTGTTACCTTCATCATCACTCTCATCAATACTGATTGGGTCTGGTGTATAACTGGCATCTTGTAAATATTGTGTCCAGTCCTTACTAAAGTCAAAGGACTTGTCTAAATGACGTGCAAATCCCATATACCATAAGATGGATGCAACATGGGAGCAAGTCCCAACCACCCTCGCCCCAGCACGGCATGTACAGTACCATCCTTGCACATTACAATCATCAAATGATACCCACAATTGGTAAAGTTTTGAGGAAAAATGTCGGCTCTGTATCTTGGCATTGATCAGATTAGCATCTACTTTACAGATAGATACTTCATATCCTCCCGTTTCGCTCATATGTTCCTGTGTGTAGGACCGTGCCAGTTTGAGCTGATACACTCCCAGTGTCAAATTCCGCAGGTCTTCTTCTGTCAGAACAGGAAATATGATATCAGTTGTGGTCTCCATCTTCTGCCACTTACTAGGTCGATTGAAAAGGCCTTCTCGTTCAATTCTCTCCCAAAGAGAATTCTGCTTCCGTGACAAATGCAACATTTTCGATCCTAGCAGTTGATCTTGCTCTGCATCCCCCGTGCTTATTGGTGTACCGAACTTGTTGAAGATTGCACACACAATCCTGACAATATCGCCTATGTATGGAATCTGTGAGTTTGGCAACACACGATCCAAATATTTCCAGGTTTTTAACCGTCCATTCACAGCCTCAACGACCCATCTGAAAAATAGTAAATAGATGCATTTTGAATGTGAATAAATGCAGTATTCAAATGCATATGATGGTAACTATATCAAATAAATTTTGTTTTCAATTTCGACATCTTCTAAATGGACAGGTTTATGCAGTTCAACTTATAAAATCGAAAGTATCTAATTCTCACTGGGAATTACCTTTAACCATTTTAATGATATATTAATACAAATAAGTTATAAATATGTTGTAAAAGCAATTGGTAAAGTTAGTAAAATGTTACTCAGAACAAAGAGAGACCTTACCTTATTTTAGTAACAAGCCTGGAAGCGTTGCTTTCTCCGGTAGTGTGCTGTTTCCTTTGCTTGGAAAAAGAAGGCATCTCTGTTTGTATTCCTAGCTGTTGTAGGAGGTCCATGGAATCTCTAAAGCCTCTGTCAACCACAAACACATCATTTTCCTGAATCCACTCCTTGATTTCTTGAATGTTGGAATTTAAAATCTGATTCAGGATGCTGGCATCATTGTTTTTGGAATCGGCAAAATAGGGACCTAACACGGACACTATGTAACCTGTTGTGGTGACAAACATCATAGGTTTTACCAACGGCCGGTGCTTATGCATGCTGTAACTCCTCCTTTGGAACATAAATTGGCCACTCTTTTGTATATAAATGTAGGTGCCATCAATTACAAGAATGGCTGGTTCCATAAGTCCTCCAAACAATGTTTGGGCGAGTGGTCTTGTGTGTTTCAGTATAACATCTTGTCGACTAACATGCTGAAATCCCAAATTTGATGGAACAAAGTCTTTCGCTAGTGCAACTCTTGCCGATGTTACTGCACGTCGAATAGAATCTTTTCCAATGTTAAAAACTGTTGATAGGACTTTATTTGACATGCCACTTTTTAGTTTAGTAAGAAAGATGCCGACACAAGATTTAATGCTCCTATTCTTTGAAGATCGCACAGAACCAGCACAGTGAGTACACAAATCGTTAAAATGCTGTGTACATAGTCCAGTTAGTGTAATGAAATCTTCATTCGAAAGGGCATGCGGTGAGTCAAAGTCAATGCGTTTGCTTTGCTGTGTATTTGCTACATCTCTAATCTTAGAAATCAATGCCACTATTTCAGTACGATTAAGAGAAGATAGGTCACTTTTTATAGCAATGTTTTCACAAGCATCATTTTGCAATAGACCATCCTCGATATGATGACTACAACATCTTGCTCCGAACGGAACTAAAACCCCTTTTCGCAGGAAGAGGTCGTATTTCGCGTCACGAGATATTACCACCAGTTTCTTTGGGTAAGTATTGCATACAAAACATTTTTTGTGGCTACTTCCAGTGGATGGGATTGAAAGTGTAATATTCCGCGGCGATGAAAGGATGTTCTTTGTTGATTTATTACAAGGGGCTTCAACTGAAGAGTGGTGTTGAGCGATGTGTGTACGACGCTGTAGTATTGAGCGATGACATGACATACGACACTTTCCACAAATGACATCTTCTTCTTTTGTTTGTATCATATATGTTTTCAACAAATATTTTCTTAGTGAAGAGTTTTCCTTGCCTTTAGTGAAGCGCCTGTCCCCAGGTTTTGTTCTCTTAGAACAAACAACACACCGAAATTCTCCCTTTCCAGGCATCCTAAACAAATAGATACTAACTATATTAAAATATGTCCCAAACATCAGAAACTAAAGGGCGTCTGGGCATTTACTTATTGTATGTTGAATAAATATGAAACATTGTATCCATCACTTGTTGTTTATACAGTGTATCATGCAATACTGATCTTCATAATGTTATTACAATGATTTATCAAACATGTAAATTGATGTGTTAACAGGGACCCGAGTCAGATATGAGCATTGCTTTGACTGGGTGTTAAATATTTGTATTACTTTACTAGAAGTCAATAATTGCTTTATTATACAGTATATACTGTATGAAATAATAAAATAATAGCTATTTTAGAAGCTGGTAGCTGGACTCATATGAAGTAATCGAAAATGTTTATCATTGTTCTTCATAAATAGCCAACAAGGAAAGACTGGACAAACAATTGGTGGGAGACAGACAGTGACAATTACATTAAACACATGTATAATAGAAAAAAACCTGTTTTTATTACAATACATATATCAGTCACCTTTTTAAAAATAAAATATTGTAGTAGAAACGGAAATAAACATGATAATGAGAGAATTCTCCTCCAAGTATTTCAGATTTCTGTTACTTAACAATTTGAAGCATAGAAATAAGATTAATTCAGGAACTTCCTAAAACACTTACATGTAACTTCAAGAATCTCCAGGCATTTTCTCGCTACTCTCTGTCTCCTATTACGTCACTAGTAAACCTTAAAGAATGAAAATAATGAAAATAAATAATCTATTAATTCTTAAGTTCGGTGAAAAATCTGATTTTTACAAAACTTTATTTTAAAGAGTAGCTAATGTATATTATGCCAGTGTCAATCTGTTTTAAAAAAATATATATCAAGCCAGTGTTTCGTATGTTTCCCGTAATTTGTTTTTGGTAACAGTACATGTAGCATTGATACTGGCTATACAGTATATCTGGAGCATATAATCACGTTTATATATACATGTAAGCATGTACATGTATATACTTCATTTAGTTATTCAGGGATGTGCCATTATAACAAGAGTTCTCCCGAAATATACAAGCCAATAAACTAACTGCAGCCAAAAATGAAGCTAGGTCAAAAATATCAAATAGCCACAATATAATAATGTTCGATTCATTGTGCTGACGAAACTTACAAAGCAGAAGACTTACGTTTAATTTCTGAATCAAATGTATCCATAAAAATATTTGAATTCAGGTCCTCAGGATCGTTATGTTACTGGGATTCTTCAAAAGAAAATATGCATGGTAAGATTTTTCATCGTATTAATTTTATAATAGCATAAATGAGAGAAATTATACCTTAGCCCATAAGATTAACACTTTAGTTTCTGCACGTATATGCTGATTATTTGATGCTAGCAAAAGTAAGTCCGACGCAAAACATATATATAGAAAAAAAACTACCCCTGGTCGATAACAATTCAGCAAAATGACGCGATGTAAGAGTTACAATATCTCCAAAAGAAATATTTGTAACACCAAGACTATCGATGCAAATATAATTGTTTGTATTAGAATGCAAGGATATTTATATGGAAAAATACATGTAGCAACATGATATAACGTCCTGAAAATATTCTAATATTTATAATTATTAATTCTATCAGTACATTATTGATGAATATAACTAATAAAATCGAGAATAATTGAGGTGAAAGTTATAGAAAAAAAATAAGAATAAAGAATAATATGTTGTGTGCCCGCGATTTGAACTCGCCCCGGCAAAACTACACCTTCAGAGCATCGCACCTTCACCATTACACTACAGCGGCTGATTACGTCACAGAGATGATTTTGTTAGTAATATAAATCAAAACCAACACACTTCGGATGTACACTGATTTTATTATGGGTGTGTGAATTGACACTTTAGTTTATATCTCGTATATAGGAACACTTTCTCATTTTTATATGTTAGTGTATGTTTTGAAAACAACACTGTAGCAAATACAGTTTTGCCATTATGTTTTTTCTGACGATAAATCCCTGCATTTTGTTTGGTTGCAAAATTCTATTTTTAGACGCAGACTCAGACAACGTTATTATGGAAAATACCGTTTACTAACAAAAAAAGAAAAGGTTTTATTTTATTTTTTATACTTGTTATTGTATTTTTACTTACTGCATACTTATCAAAACACTAGGAATATCTACAATGACTATTTTTTCGAAGTCAGATCTGACGTCTGCTCATATGCACAAACGTAAACAAATCACGACAATGTCGCGAATACACAACATGGATATCTTCTACATAATATTGTTACATACCTGTTAAAGAAGTAGACAACTTCTACAAGATGTGCAGATGTGTTGACAGCTCTTCTACGTATACATACTTCAAATGTAGGCTGAAACTTGCAAGATCTTCTATGCGAGTTTAGACTAACGTACAATGTAGCGCATGAGACTCGGGCCTAGGAGATTGCAAAATCTAGGAGTTGTTACCATGGATATTTTTGTCATTTTTCAAAATACATTTTTTTTCATTATTATTATCTAATTTTATTAACAAACATAAGTCAAGTCATTTTTCATGTTTTTGTCTTTTATTTCAGCATCCATTTACTTCCGCAATCTTGTAGTCGGTCTCGACGCTAACGTTACGCTGGGCAACGTCAAAATCTCACCAAAATCGTGAAATGTGGTTACAAATTCAGAAGATATTTGTTATTTTAAATACCTCCCCAGGCATGTACCAAAAAAATATTTGAGCATCGCAAACATAATGTGGAAATTGTTCTCAATGATAAATATAAAATTGGTACACCCTTGGGGAGGTAGTTAATTTTTCGTTCAAAGTCATAAAATATCGAAAAAAATCGTGACTTTTTGTAAACGTGACGTTTTCCCGCGAAATTTGTGACGTCATCACACGCGTTATGAACCTATCTTTATCTGCATTTCAACTGATAAGTTGTTAAATAACACAAATGGGTACATGATTAAAGAATTTTCTAACAATTAAAAAAAAGATTTTTTGAGGCCAATTTTGAGCCAAAGTGCATCTACTCCTTTGTGGGTAACTGGGTACAGGTCAGGTTTCAATGATCGAGTACACAGGGCAAACACTGTGTACCTAAGACACCCTAATATCAATGGGATTATTTAAACTTAAACATCACTGCTTAAGAAAACCTTTTAATATATAAGATTTCCAAAAAGAATAATGATAAAAAGAAAGTCAATCAAAAGTACAAGGTTATCTTTTTTAAAATTAAACAATTCATTATTGTCTGAGTTGTGGTATAATGATGAAAAGACAGGTTAAAAACTTATGTGTGATATTCAAATAATCCAAATTGCAAGATTTTGATTCTCAAACAGATTTAAGAAGAGGCAGCTTTACCTGTTTGATCATGTGATTTTTCTTCATTTTCTTTAAGTTTCCACTCACACTAAGACCCATTGCACATTACCATTTAGACTAACAAGTGATTTGTGGAACTTATTAAATAGTTCATACTACAAATTCAGAGAAAACTTACACAGCTATCAGGATGGGCTGAGTTCTCCATGGCAACATCAGTGCTATCTAATCCTACACTTATACGACTCTTAGACATAAACATACTCTCCGCATCTGAAAACAAAGAAAGACAAAATATTCCACAAACCTGACACCAACAGTCTGACATCAATAAATGATAACTGACAATTTTTTTTCTAAATAACTTGATACCATTTGGTACATATATCCTACAAATGCAAAGATATCAGTTTTGTTTTCATTTCTACCTAATATCATTGTCTCTATATGTCGGTATGATAAACTTGGATTCTTTTACACAAATTTAGTTACTGAAAGATAATTTCTGTAACCTGGAAATAATCAACCAGCTCTACCAACTGAGCCAAAGAATATAGCTCTAACAGCTGAGTAACCAAGACTGTAATTAACACTATATAAAAGCCACACCAACCCCCTCCTTTTACATTGCGAATCTTCTTTCAAAAACTCTAATTGACCAATTATTCAGTTTCTTGATAAGAATACATAGATAACATAATTGTCTTTGTTGAATAATTCAATGATCATTTTGAATATGTGCTTTTTCAGTTCAAAATGAACTTAAATTTAGTATACTTCAAACAAAAAAGCATATAATGAATTAGAAATTGTTATATGAATGTACTGGCTATATAATACTTGTGTTTTCTGTCTAAAGATACAAAATATGTTACATTCTAAACAATTGGTTTCTCTCTTTAATGGTATATCCAACACAAGATCTACAGTTTTATCTGTTATTATCTTTACTGAGGAAACTGTGAAATTACTGCTACACAAATTACTACAAAATCTTAAAGAGAGTTCATGTATTATTCTTAACATTTATACTTCAAACACAAAAAAAAAGGAGAGAGAAAAAAAAGAGATACTGACCTGAGGATTCTGAGAAGTAATCTTCAATGTTATCAAAGCCATGACTGTTTTTAGTGATCACCTTCCCTGCTAGAACATCCTTCCCTGTCCTCCTGTTGATAAGATAGCAATGTTAGTGCATGTACCAGGAAGTCTCATTAATATTCCAGGAACCACATAAGTATTTAATCTCTCTATCAAAGACTGTTATATTTTTTGTTACACATGTAGGTAAAGCCAATAAGTCTGTATTGAAATTTTTATACAACTGTACATACCTTCCAATGTTTTTGTTCTTGAGCCATGCAAACATATTGGAGGACTGACTTGATCCAAGTTGCTGAGTGAGAAAGAAATATGTGACATTTGTGCTTGATGAAAACTTTTTCATGAGAGGTCAGTCTTTGTCATCTTATTTCATTTTTTTGGACAGTTTTGGAAATTCTTAAAGTTATGGATGAGATATAGTGCATCAAGACATTAAAATACTTTTTAGAGAGTAGGATTTCCATAGGTTCTACAAATGTTTGTATTAAAGCAAATGAATCAAAGGAAAGAAAGTAATTAAAACTGTGTTGACAAATTAGAGTAAATTATCAATGAAATGTATACCTCTTCATAATCTTAATCATGTAAACTACTTTCAGCTACAAACAAATAAATTCAGGAAGTAAATGATTCTTTCCATAACTATATATTTAAGTCTGTGATCATGTAAAAAAGTAAACATTCACTTTAATAGTTTTATATATCTGTATCCAGAAAAAAAAACTTTATACAATAAGGTATTTGATGTCAATGTGTATACATGCTTTAATACCTGGTATTACTGGGTAATATGCCTATCACTTTGGCAAGATTTTTCTTTTGTTTATTTTGTTTAACAAGGAGCTGGATTATAATAATATTGATATTTTGCTCTTATTGCTTGTCTTTATTCCTTATTTTACAACTGACCCCTGACTGGCTTGACTCAAACTTTGTACTCTGAGACTGAGCTTCATTTTCTGGATCTTTGTTCTCATCGATAGACTTATACTTAAACTCCTTAGAACTTCTGGTCATCCGAGAATTATTAACTGTCAAATCTTGTGTGAAATCTGCATCTGCAAGATGAACAAACCTAATCTAAGCATTTCTATCTAATACAGTACATTATTATATCAATCATCAAATAGTCTGAAATTCTACATAAATATTCAGATGAAGAAATACATCTTCAAGTAATTTTAAGTAGTAATGAGCCAATAGAAAATAATTGCAGTATTAAGTGTTGTTTAATTATTGAAATTGATCATCAGTTAAAATCAGATATGCTTCCTGATGTAATTAATTACATTATCAACTGATTGTGTGTTCAATATTCATAGAAAGTGAATGCATTCTCCACTGCAGTGATATTTTCTTTTTTTTTGTGACTTAAGCTGAAATAACTCTCTTAACTAAAATTTGCATAAGGATAATTATTATTGTCAATTAGCATCTTTATGCTGCATTACATGAAGTTTGTTCTTGCTAAAACACAAGAAAATATAAATATCATGGTACTTATGATTGATTATCAGGTATGAAAAATTACAATCAATCATTGCCTCCGATGAGGTTAAATAATTAGATATTCAATTAAATTTGACCACTGTCCCATCACTAATACCCATGTCATGAAGCACTGAGTATTGAAGCAAGAATATGTGTTTACATGTCACAATGTTCAACTTTTGAAATAGTAATTCAAACATCTTTGTTTGAACTAACATTTTTCGCTTCATGTATAGATCTTTAACAAGACTTTAATTTACAGTCAAGTGTGATTTAGTTTTGTCTTGTTATGGTTAATGAATTATTGATGAAATCCTAATGATCATTTCTAATGGAGTGAAATAGACTGAATTACTGCAAAATGATAGTCAATCTCCAACTGAGTGTTCAACCTATAACAATTTGCCACTTATACCTGATTCTGAATAGTAATCCTCCAGATTTTCAACTCCTTGCTCATTAACTCTGATAATTTTTCCTGCAAGAAGGTCTTTTCCTGTTCGCCTACAAGGAACACAAAGTAAAACAGAAAAAATTACAGCAGAAAACCAATAACTGTTGTACCTGGCCAGTCATGATCAGAAGCTACAACTGCTCAAGGTAACCATGCAGTTAAGACAGGACTTCTGTAGAATTTTATGAAAGAAATTTACTCTTAAGAATGTTAACTTTGACAACTCATAATGCACCTAAAATCAAACACTTGCATGTCATATTTCTTTTTCAATTCTCCTTGATTCAATTGATTCTTGATACAGCTTACTAACACTAACAACTGACATTTCATCATATCTATGGGTATGACAAGAGGATTAATACATATCTGTATGCATTTCACAACATTTTTGTAATCTGTACATACCATCCTATATTTTTGTTCTTCAGTGGATTGACAAAGAAATCTTTCTTCTTCTTCTGAAAAATAATTTTCAACTGAATTAAGAGAACAATATGTACAACATTTTTTGAAATACATTTATTTTTTGAAAATATTACAATCAATTCAATTTATCTTAAGGAGGTACTGCAATGAAGTAAAATAAGGTTGATACAGACAGGGGAGAAATTCAGTAAAATATTATTTCAAAAATTTCTCCTATATGTATCATGACAAGGGCAGTTTTCTTTGTATTAAACAGAACAGAATACCTACCTTAGGCACATTACAATTAGAAAAAAAATGCATGAAAACCATGTATCTTTTATATATAGACTCTGGTCTATTTTACACAAAATCCTATTTGTAGTGTGTCTCTTTGCCTTTGATGACAGGACTTTTTCTGCGGGCACCGTGGGGGTGGATATGGGCTCAATCCCCAAATGTATTTATCTCATATGGTTAAATTTCTCAAATATATAAGATATCATAAGATGTGTCATCTCCAGTTCAGGACTTATATATATGCAAGTCCTGTATACCAGACTCAAAAATACATTTTAGATATTACAATTATTATGCATAGTCCTCTTGCAAATATACATTAATTACACAATTTGATAAGTATGTGATTGCAATTCTGTAAGTAAAGGAGATTTTCCATTGTTTGTCTAATTGATTTTAAAATTTGGTTATATTATTTGCTGAAATGACATGTTCATGGTATTTATTCCCAAATGGTTGTTGATTAAACTGAAGACGAGTGGGAGACAATCCTAGGTAGAAAAACCAAAAATAATGAGTTTAGGACTCCATGTATGCAGCTTACAGTGAAAACATATCCCAAGACATTCATATTGATTATTGATGCAACATCACCAGTGCTTTGGACAAATCCAATACTAACAGACTGAAATTCAATGAATAAATTGTGAGCAATCTGTAAACCTGGGCCCGTATTCATGAAACCGTTCTCATGCTTAAGCATGAATTTTGTGCTCAAGCCTTATGTCTTGTTAAAGTTAAAAATTGATAAATAAGACTGATTTTGCCAAAGATTTAAAATAAATTTTGAAGGGACTTCAAATCAAAGTTTAATTCAATGTTTATATTTGACATTTGTATTATTTTATATGATTTAGGCGAATTATGAAAAAGTCTGCTTGAGCACAAAATCTATGCTTGAGCATGAGAACGGTTTCATGAATACGGGCCCTGGTTTCTCGCGATTTCAATTTATTTCGTAAACTTTGGTCTGTTATAAATGTCGTCAGAAAAATATTCTCAGATGTTGACAACTTGACATAACAATATCCCACATTTTCGAATCGACGAGAGTTTCCGAAATAAATGCATGAATCAGGAACATTTCTAGTTAAAACCAGGAAACAATAACATGAAGATTTTACCGGTTTCCCCATAGCTAGAACATGTAGTTGAATCCTCAGAGAATTACACTTGTTTTCGTCTTTTGATTATACCGCCTTTTTCATTTTGACCCATTTTTCAAATGAACGGAAGTGGCTTTTGTATCAAAATTTTAGAGTTTATTAGTATGTCATTATCCGGAACTGGGACTAAACTGTTTAAAAAAGTTCGGACTCAAAACGTATACTACGGTATGTTATCTGCATACAAAAGATATGATTTTTACCGCTAAAGCATTGCGAGGTACATCAAATGATTATATTGAAAAAAAAAGAAATCAAAATAGTTCCGTTTATGGTGACCAATCATATTCGTTGAAAAAGAACTTCCGCGGGAGCATCAAATGCAAGATCTGGCATAGTGGTAAATCAACTTCAACGTCAAATGTTTAATGTAATCTTAGGATCTCCATATAAAAGAGCATTTTTGTGATCCAGCAAAGTTGTTTAAATAGTAATATAACCGGAATCTACCGGTCAAATCGGGGACTGAGGTTAGTGGTATTTACTGACCATTTGACAGAAAACATTTTACCATGGAGGCACAGTGTTAGACTTCCAAACTTCTGTAACACACTATGAAAATAGGTCAGTGCAAGAGCAAACGGATCTGTTATAGGTTCCTAATGAGTAAAATATTTCAGAGATTGCTAGGATCTTTACTGCAACATTTCAGGCATATTCTAAATTAGTTTCATTAATCTTAGAAACTTTGGTGATATACTTTCAGAAAAGTCCAGTTATGAACACCTTTAAGACAAAATCATGAGTGGACGACAGTTTGTGGATACACTGATTCAACTTGGCTACCCCAAGGCTGAGAGCCTGGACCCCCAAAGCTTTGAGTGGATGTTTGAGGGGGATGGGGTAGCGCCATTTCTGGACTGGTTTTGTAATAACGTAGGCAACACCAATGTACTTCATCCCAAAGATATTCAGGAGTAAGTCTGATTTTTGTTCAGGAAATTACTAATAAATTACTGTCAGCATGTTCATAAATTTTGTGTAGATTTTAATTTATTTTTTATTGTATTGAAGCTTACATATTTATGTATACATGTGCATTGTACTAAATCCAAATTGTTGGTCTCTATATGACATGTTATATATATGTCATATATGTAGGAAAATGAATTGCAACTTATAATCTGTAATTAAGGACATCAAAGTATGATTCACCAGATGAAAAGAACAAGTGGTCAATGCTTAAAATATTCTTAGTCAAAGTTGGAATGGGTTTAAAGATGTATCATTAGCTTGAAAATGTACTGAACAGTTATATCAGGGCAGGATTGTTACCAGATTGATGCAGCATATACTAAGTCTTCATAAAAATGATATATCATTTAGTATTGACAAATTTAGGAAAGACTTACCATCCACTCTGAAATCTGCATTGATGTGTCACTGAAATTTGATTACTCATGCAGGTATGAGAAGCTTAGAGATTCAGAGGAGGGTATTTTACAAGGAAGTCAGCTGGAGGAAGCTTTACGATCTGTCACTGTCGGCGAGGAGGATAATCTCACTGATGACCAGCTCAGGTCAGTAACCAGCCATGCCCCAACATTTTTATCAAAGTTTATAGAATTAGTACTTTCAACTAATTACATGAAATCAAACTTTAAATGAGTTAAAAGTAAGGACTGGTTAGCCTATTGTCAGTATGATGCAGTCCAGATGGGTGTCATTGTGCCCTGTCCTGGTTATTACATTTCAGAGTGATGGACAGTATCGTCATATGAACTTGGCTTTTGTGAAATCCAAAGCACAAACAATCTACATAAAAAACTGCTTATAAAACTCCTACCAAAGCGAAATGAACCTGAATAGATTGGATATGAATTCAGAAGAGATTCTTGTTTGATCTGACTTAATCATAAGACTCATAGGGAAGAAATGCATCATTTTATGAGTTTGCACTGCTAAAATGGGTATTGATCAGTGAACACACACTTGATGAAAACTTGAAAAATGTTTCAAAACGGTTGCTGGTTTTCATTTCTTATTTGGTGAAATTTGGATATGTTACATTAATACTAAAGTATAACACCTTCCCATCCTACTGTCGTAATTTTGAAATTAATCCCAAATATTTTTTGCCTACCTATAGAAAGGCCATTAATCAGACTGAGCATGACCTTAGGATAAAGAAGAAGAGAAAGCAGGTTCTAATTCAAAAGAGGAATAAGCTGAGGTGAGTATGATAAAAAAAATTATCATATGTACACCAGCTGCTTATTTAGTACATATGATTTTGAATATTTTTCCCTTGATTTTTTTAACTGATGCAAACATTTTGTTGATCAAGACGAGACATATATAACACTAAAATGTGTCCACACACAGGAGAGTCCTCATACTTATACGTCATCCACATTTTGAATAATATCTAGCCATAGTTGTGTTGAACAGATTCTTCAAATTCATTACAATTTTATCCAGAATTTGAATTAATTACTCTCTAACTTTTGCATATTAAAGTTGATATCTATCTATGAAGAGCAAGTAATCATTTATAACCAGTATTTTGCATCATCAGTTTACATCAGACAAGTCTTAGTCATCGATTGTCCAAGGTCAAGAGCACAGAGGCCAAAGTCAAATCTCAGTTTAAACACTGTAAGGAGCAATGCCGAACGGACAGCACACAGGTATTTATACTCTTGAACCTGTCTATAAAAACCATTCAAGGGAGGTGAGAAATGTAATCTTTATATAGTGGCTTCAGTTAATGTGAATTTCATTACATTTGTACTCGGACCAGTAGCCATTATAAACAGGTAGTTATTGTAATTGTGTGGTCTTAAAGGCAGACTTGGCTGTACTTATTTATACGTAAGTATACTGGTATGTATGTATGTGTTAATGGAAGTTTAAGAATATTTCAGAATAGTAGATTTTTTTTATGTAAGTGTCTTTATTTCTAACTTAATGTCATAGATATGTATGGATTTATATACCTTGAAACTACAGTCCTTTAAGATGATTGATACTAATATTTCTTATTTTGTAATTTACTGTCACTTGATTGTAATTATATGATTAAAGATATAAAAATACCCAGCATCTTAACAAATGAAGTATAATTGAACTTTAAATAATGTACTTCATGTCCAGATGAATGCCAATGTGGAAAACTTGGTCCGGTCTGTTGAGGATCTTCACAACCTGTACAAGTCTGACAATGGAAATAACTCGCCCAATTTCCTGTCCCAGATATCACTTGGTGAATATGCAAATGCAGAGGAGAAATTTTCACAGGAACTGACAGCTTTCACAAAGAAACAGTTCTTTGAGGTATAGAGATAATTGTTCAAAGATACTAGAATATACAGTTGACTTTCTTTGAATGAAGTTGCTGGTATCTCCTCCCGTACATTACATAATTTAAGATTATATGAAGAAGGATATCTTTCTGGATTATTCAATAAACATTAAACATTCTAACTTATAAAATGGACAGTAATATCATAATGGTCTCAAGAATTCCCTAAAAACTCAAAAAATAAGACACAGTGTATGTAAAGCAAATGCACTTAAGTTTATGTAAGAAACTACAGACTTCAAGATAGGCTTAACTTTGACATCCACTTATTAACAAGTTTTTAAGAGTAATTTTCACAAGGTTCAAGAAAAAGGAGGCAAGTTAGGATTATAATGACAGAATTTAAAAAATTATGGTTTTGTAATCAGTGTCTTGCTAAAGACAGACCACTGTGTTAGAATAAGTATACAAGATGTGATGTCTATACAGGGTATATCTGAGATAGCTGGTGAAGAAGAAGAGGTCTCACGATACCAGATCTTGGAAATCAGTGATCCAGACAGTTTGCTCATCCGTGGGGAGCGACAAGAAGTCAACCTCAGTGAATGTAAAGAGCTTGCAAGGATACAGGATCTGTAAGTTACTGGAGCTTTTACAGAAATGAAGTTACCAGAAAATCTTCGTACAAATTTCCTCAAACTTGGCTGGAGTTTCTAAAATTACAGATCTTTTTCATGACCCTCTTTTATCAAGGACATTTAAAGTCCAGTAAGAAATTTATTTGTTTTGGCCAGAGTAAATATAGCTTTTTTGGCAATTGAAAAATTAGATTTGAGAATCTGGATATTTCTAAAATGTAGTTGCTATAAAAACTTCATGTTAAAGTTAAATATGTTCTTGTCCAATACTTTGCACATCAGGTCCCATTACTTGTGTGCTGAATGATCAAATGATTAAAATACATCTCATTTTATAAAGACTTCGATACATGACAGGTATCCCAAGAGTGAGTCTAAAAGAATTGATGCCTTAATGAAGAACACAGTAGCAAGTCAGTGTCTAAAATGTGCAGAGAATTTACTACATTCAATCCAAGCTGGACAGTTTGGAACCAACATACAGGATATAAAGTAAGAGACACACCCCTCCTCACATTCATATTCATGGTGATTATATCAGAAATGCTAGATAGTAGTTATGATAGTTCAATGACAGTTTTACCAAATATTGGTCCAAACATACATAATACTTGCATGATAATGCTGTGCTCTTGGTTACTTTGCTTGAATAAAGGTATGAATAAGCTCACCGTTATCTGGTGCTGCTCAGTAAAATACCAATAAATGTAATATTATTTCATTATTGGGGATGAATGATAATGAAGTTTACAATGAATATAAATTATTTTATATTTCATTGAACCATGCAATGCACGATTTACTACAATAAGAAGTTGACAAACATGTATTCCAGCCCTATTATTGCTATTAAACAACTATAATTTTGCATTACATATTATCTTTCTGAGACACAGGTTGTTTACCATAGATACCCTTTCATGGCTTGTCAATTTGTTGGTATAAAGTAGATGTCTTAAATACCATATCACATACCATTTCCTAATTTTGTATGCAAGAACTTCTTGTCATATTGATCGATAGATGGGTAATTAAATGAGGTTGTATTCCCCATGATATACAATGTTATGGCTTTGGTTAATTTTTAGTTCAAAACTTTTGACAGAATTTCTGAATAATTCCTACTGATTGATGAGTAATGTGTCCTGTTTGATATGGCATTGATGATGCATTGTATGGCATTTAGCCAATGGATATATTTCAGAAGTTTAAGCGGTATGATTTTCTAGTTTTGCAGACTGTATTGAGTTACTTGATGTAGATGTATCATAACATCAGGTTCTACACCTGATCAAATTCTAGTTTGCGTAGGAGTAGTGGGTACATGTCTTCTAGTCTACATATTTTATGGTTCTGTTTCTATTCCAGTAAGCAGTGTCAGGAGAGACATGAAAATGTGAGTCAGGTTAATCGAGACCTTTACAAGCTACGAGAGACTGACATTCCCTCCCTTATCATGGAGAGCACATCCTCCCAGGTAGCAAGGATACTGACAGGAGACTACAACCTGAAGCTGAGTCGGCAAGACTACTTTGTATGCAACCAGGATCAGGTAAGTCTACAGAAAGTTTTAGATAAACTTACTGCTAATTGATACTGGGACTAGGTTTAACGGATAGATTATGAATAAACCAGTTGTGTATACTTGTGTATTATCTTCTAGTATAGGTGTGAAGGATGAGGGAATGATATATGCAATTATACTTTTTGTTGTTTTTTTATACTAAATACAAATGGTCACATGTGGGCATGCAATAAAACATTTTAAATGCTCTGCGTAACCTTATATATCACTGCTTTGATGAATATTGCTATTAAGTATATTCCCAGATTTACATGGGCATTGAGAGTTGAAACTTAGCATTGGTCTTTACTGACCTATTGGAATTAAAGTCTATTTCATATATGCATACAAGTATCCAGATTTGAAGTCTAACAATTTTTATTTTTTAGATTTTTGCATTGGTTTTCCTGACCAATTTGGGAATTTGCCACCTGGCAGAAATTAGCAATTTTTATGCTCCTGTCAATTTTTCAGGGGAGCATGTAGTTGCTGTTCTGTCCATCTTTCCGTTAGTCTCCGAAGCTTCACTTTGTCTACGGTCAAGTACAGACCATGAAACTTGATGTATACATTGGTCTTACTAAGATGATAAACAGTGTACCAAATTCAGGGTCCGCAAGCTCTTAATTACAGACATTGTGCCCTTTGCTAAAACTTCATGCCCAGAGCCTAAGTTTGCTTTCATTTCACCTGGGAAAGTGAAACTTAATGTACGCATTTGTCTTGGCAGTGTTTGAAACTGAGGGTCTGCAACCCTTTTTTTACAGAGTTATTGGCCTTTATTTAATTTTTTGTGCATGGAGCATAACTAACTAGGATAAAGAAACTTGATGTGAACATTTGTCTTACTAAGAGGATGTGCAATGTACCAAATTCAGGGCTTGAATCTTCTCAATTACAGAATTATGGCCCCTGTCAAATTCTGTATCCAATATACTGGTAGTTGTTTTCAGGAGCATTCATCATTTTCACTCATATTCTTGTTTGTACCTGGTATGGCAAAATGGAAAGTAGTGAGGGAAATGTGAAACATGGACTGCTGTATTAGGGGCAAAATTGGAACATGGACTGCTGGATTTTATGTCCACATCAAAATACCATATTTAAAGATTTTAGCAATTCTGAGATTGGGAAAAGTAAGCAATAACTACAGTAAGGAATACGGCCTTGATTTGGACCCAAAGATCTTGTCAGGAAAGAGTATTGTATTTTATTTATAAATATCAGATTGTATGTCATGTGACTTCAGGTTATCAGTGAGCTGGTCAGACAGCGGTCAAGAAATGAGTTCTTAACAATGGCATTTGAGGTGGAGACTCAAGGTCACCGTGACACACATCGCTTGCTGACAGCCATCCGACAGCAACTACAGTTACAATTACACTCTTGGTCTAGTCGAATGGTAAATAAGCTTGTCAGTAGTATTGTATTGTCAAATTAATATTGATGAAAATATTGAATTAATTTAGAAAGCACATGTTATGTAGTAAGGGGTTTGTGGAAGAATGTTAAACAAAATAACTCGCAACTTCATTTCTGTTTACTATCAGAACTATTATCAAATACTCTGTATATACATTTTGTAAGAAATCAAAGTATTCTGCTACAGAAGTGTTGAAAAATTTATATAATTGTATCTTTTAAACTGAGAAACGGACCGGTCATTGCTGGCATGGTTGTGTACATTGGAAAGCTACTTTACTCTAATTACTGCGGATGGTGTGGAACAGGTCTCCCTTATGTTGTTCCATGAGGTAGCCACCAAAGAGACCATCCACCAAATAACCCTTTCTATTCATGGGGAGATAAACCCAACAAACGTATCATATAAACTTGTTGATGTTTCAGTCAATGATGGAGGAACCATCCCTGAGTGTGTCAAAGTATGAGCGAGGAACAGTGGACTCCAGAGACAAATTTACATCACGGCTTCACCATATGTTAGGTAAGTAAATGTTTTAGAGGGTATGGTGGCTTTTCCTCTCCTTTCAAGGCTTTTACGAGATATTTTTGACTTGTGTGACTGATTTTTTTTTCTCAATTTTGAAACTATTCATCCTTGCAACCTTTTAGAAGTCTCGATAAAGCCTTTTCAAAATATACTTACATGTACAAAGAATTTCCTCATGCCAGAAAATGGGAGTCTGGTTGGTAAACTAGCAACAATTTATACATTAATCTTCAGAAATTTGGAAAATATAGATTTAAAATGTCACAATTTGGGTACTCTCACATTAGTTCTATTGTTGTTCTTGGCCAATTCTTTAGACTTAGGTACAATAAAAGTTCTGTTTGGAATTGATGTAATTATGAGAGGTTAGTTATGACATACTCACATTTTCAGTTGACAAGGGTGATAAAGGAAGTGATCAACTGTTCCTAACCTTTAATGGGCTGGTTGAAGGAGCGCATCGACTGAAGTGTGAAAGTGATGCAGCCCAACACACACTGATGTCTACAGCAGTCCGACATGAAAACAGACTAGACTTATTGTAAGTATCACACTGTCCATCAGAACCTGATGACGATATACCTAGTATATCGAAACATGTCAACTGCCAATAAATCCAGTTGAGATCTTCTGACAGATGTTGTCTGGTCATCTGGTCTGTTTACTTCCATAATTATCCTGACCCGGACCCTTTATTTCATCAGATGTTGTCCGGTCATCTGGTTTGTTTACTTCCATAATTACCCTGATATGGACCCTTTATTTCACCAGATGTTGTCTGGTCATCTAGTCTGTTTACTTCCATAATTATCCTGATACGAACCCTTTATTTCATCAGATGTTGTCTGGTCATCTGGTCTGTTTACTTCCATAATTATCCTGATACAAACCCTGTATTTCATCAGATGTTGTCTGGTCATCTGGTCTGTTTACTTCCATAATTATCCTGACCCGGACCCTTTATTTCATCAGATGTTGTCGGGTCATCTGGTTTGTTTACTTCCATAATTACCCTGATATGGACCCTGTATTTCATCAGATGTTGTCTGGTCATCTGGTCTGTTTACTTCCATAATTACCCTGATATGGACCCTTTATTTCACCAGATGTTGTCTGGTCATCTGGTCTGTTTACTTCCATAATTACCCTGATATGGACCCTTTATTTCACCAGATGTTGTCTGGTCATCTAGTCTGTTTACTTCCATAATTATCCTGACCCGGACCCTTTATTTCATCAGATGTTGTCCGGTCATCTAGTTTGTTTACTTCCATAATTACCCTGATATGGACCGTGTATTTCATCAGATGTTGTCTGGTCATCTGGTCTGTTTACTTCCATAATTACCCTGATATGGACCCTTTATTTCATCAGATGTTGTCTGGTCATCTGGTCTGTTTACTTCCATAATTATCCTGATACAAACCCTGTATTTCATCAGATGTTGTCTGGTCATCTGGTCTGTTTACTTCCATAATTATCCTGATATGCACCCTGTATTTAATCAGGAATCCGTCTACAGAAGAATACCGACCTTCACTAAATCCAGGACACTCAGACATTGGATCTCATTTCTGTTGTATTGTTATATTTTGTTTAATATGACTCAATGAGACAATGACTGACAACTTTTTAGAGCTTTTGAAAACCAAAGTTATGCAAATGACTGAGTCTTGACAACAGTTCCCTTTTTGGTGAATGGACAAAATAAGTCAGCTGTCAAATTGTCAGGACACATTTTTGTTCCAACGGCACTCTTATGTTGCAGGCAGTCTTAGGGACAGTTTAGATCTCATCCATTTAATCCATTTATCAGATGTTAAATTGGTATTGTTATTCATTATCTACAGCAACTTATACAATTTTCTACTACATATATATTCTGTGATTTGAAAAGTGATTGCTTTAAACCAATTAGGAATCTTTTAGTTAAATATCAACACATAGGTTGACAACTGGTCAAGGACCAGGAACCACCATGAGAAATTATTTAATTCAAGTTATGATAAATTTGCATTCTATCTGATATTAACCCTATATACAATTTCTTTATTGTCGAAGTCCTCCTGTTGATTGCTGACTTGACTGGAATATCCATTTAAAAAGATGATAATTATTGCAGAGAGAGTAATCTGATGGCCTGTCTGGATCTGGTGTATGCTGGTTCAAGTACCACAAGTGGTCAGCCAACACTGATACCTAGACAATTGTTGGACTCTCTAACCACACTCGACAACTTGATAAAAAGACTGGAAAAGTCCATCAAAGATGTGGTCAAGGAATTGGAGATTAAGAAACAGGTAGTTGAGACAACCAAGAATGAAAAATATTTCACCAAAAAATATCACTTTAATGTAAATGTAATTTAAAGCAGAAATTGAGAAAAAGGTCTAACATAGATGTTACATGAATTTTTTATTATTGAGTTCTGTTTCAAAGTACAATACATCTGATTGGTCAAAGTGGTTGAAACATGATGGAAGACTAGCAAACAATCATCATTTTGTCAAAATAATTTCCATTAACTTGGCAAATGTGTCAATACTTTAAGATATGAGTATTTAAATTTCAGACGCTGAGGAATGATCCCCTCCTTCATAGAGAGAGAAAGATGTTTGCATACTTCTTCAATAATCCAGCCAATATGAAACAGCTGTTTGATGTACTATCATCTCAGCTGCAAGCAAGTCGAGTCAACTGAAGGAGTAGAACACTACAATGATGTGACATTGATCAAGAAATAGTTTCTTAAACTCTAGACTGAATCTGAAAGTGCCTTCAAATGATCACAAACTTAGAAGTGTTGCTACCTTATTCAGTATTTTGAAGGATGACGGATGAGAAATGACAATGCCAAGAAATTCCTAAAGTAACCAATTATTGACTATTTATTCTTTCTTGGTTTTCAACATCACAGAAATCATGTTTATGATACATTCAATTAACTGTATTAGAGGACTTGATGCATTTAAGCAGTATTTTTTCACTATATTTGTTGTACTTCCAAAGCATTGAATTAAGGTGTAATAAGATCCATAAGTTTCTATTTGTTGTTTTCATTACAAATACTTTATAGATGGTTTACCAATCCATTCATATACTAAACTGTTTAAAATGCTTTGACATTAATTGAGCCAATATGTTTGCAAGATACTGTAGAATATTATTGTGAAATTGTCATGAAAGCAACAATACAACATATGAAAAACCCAATCTCTACTGAATGCAGTGTAAGAGGTGGTCCTGAAAACACTTTACCCCAGTTACTTTGAATATTGTGTAATGGTCCACCTGCATGTTGTTCAGTGAGGTGGCAACAAGCTACTACAAGAAAACTTACCTCAAAATGACCATAGCTCTCTATGGGCTGATAAACCCTGCTGAAAAAATAGTGATGTTATTTACGAAAGATAGAAACAGCTTAGCTTTAGTTTGGTGTTCAAGAAGTCATCGTCCAGTTATGGTATGACCATTTTGTGATGACTACAAATTACCTTATAATTTTATAATGAACACCAATTCTACACCAGTTCATATCAGGGTAGTCGTCATTGAAGCTTAAAAGGTTAATTATCACATCTGACTTTTCCTGCAAATTTACTTATTTGATACTTATTAATATGAATGGGAGTAGTGAAAATTAAAGAGTTGCTGACATTCTTTTGTTAATTCTGTTATGATACCAATGTTCCATGTATTTCCTTGATTGAATCTTATCGAATTAAAGCAATTGTATTGGCTGGAATCGGTTCTCCTGTCATACCCTTCAGAGAGTTATGGCCCTTTGATTCTGATGTTTGTTGATGAGCGAGGACTTGGCATTTCCTGCATTAATATTTTTAATTATTAATGCCTAAGCTGTTGTTATAATATTGTTTCTAATTCGTATAAGTATGTGATAAAGGAAATTCCAGAAAAAGGACTCAAAGAAATTATTTAATTGATTAAAATGTTGCAATAAATTTCCCTACTTTCTAGAGGACTATAATACCTGGTATATTAATTGTTGGGTTATACTTTCAAGATGAATTTGTAATTTAACTACATTTGTAATTTTATTTAAAACTTGCTACAACACTAGAGATTTTTGTAAAGTGCTTGCTTGTGTTCATTTAAGTCCTCCAGGTAAATGCTAAAAATTGCCTACTGTTCCCCTTGTATAATAAGACTTATAAGAACTTACTCTAGTTGGAGCATAGGACAGAGAAATCTCTACCTGAGGAGTAGATTCTTGTCTTTGCTGAAGGTTAGACTGTCAGGTATCTCCTCCACTTTTTTCTACCCCTTTTTCCCCCTTAAAAATAAATAAGCAAATAAATAAACATGCAACATTATAATGGTATAATCATTAGGCCTGGATGACAATTGTTAATTACATCAATGACCCCAGCATGTCATAAAAATGAGGTCATTAGCAATTTCAAAAACCTGAAATGTCACTTCCTGTACGTGCAGACTGTCATGCAAGATACCTCTATCTTACCCTCACTGGAAGTGTAGATATTTCTGTTTGGTGGGGTAGGATAAAGGCATCATGTGATCTCTTTATCGTCTTTCTTTTCTTATAGTTGCCACCTTTGTGAAGGAGACTTTTTTCGGGGCATTTGCCAAGGCTGTGATATACTGTGCTGTTTAAAATGGAATGCTTGTGAAGATGTTCAATTTTCATGGCTTTAGGTGATTAAATAAAATGGGATTCCAGAGGGATCTTCACACCATTGTTTATCTTCGTTTGTTCTTTAAAAGTTTTATCTTTTCCCTTCTTTCCTTTCATTTCTTCTTAAGTATATGAATTTTGAAATCATTTTCAAGAAAGAGGCAAGAATAATCTTCAACTGTCAAATATGAAATGACAGGCCCAAAATCAAGGATCAAGGGAATCCTACATATAAGTTTTTCAAATTTTGTGAAATTTTTGTAAAATTCAAGAAAAAGCAATAACAAACTATTCCTGTCAAAATCCCAGATGATTTCTGTCAGCCATTTTGTTTTTCTGATCAATCCTAAACTCAAAAGGGTACAACTAGGGACCAAAAAGAACCTACATATGAATTCTGAAAAAAGATCAATTCTGTACTTAAGAGGAAATTGAGATAAAGAATTATTTTAAGGACTGACAGATAGATGATGGACCACAGATGCGTGGCAATTTGGATTGCACATCATATTGTGTGCTAATAAATAGTAATGATGACTTCAGATGAAAGAATTATGTGAATAGGGTAATTGAAATTTAACCACAAACATTCCATATCATACAGAACCAAATTTAGTAAAATTGCATGGTTATTTACGCTCCCTGCTCAGCACTGATATGTTTAAAAGTGTACCCTTTTAAGTTGAATCCATGTTTTAACAATATCAAGAAACTGCCTGCCGAAGTTATTTAAAAAAAATTCTAGTTTCTCAAAGAAACATAAATTTTCCAGGTCGCAGTCAGAAGGATTTTCTTTAACTGACCTATAACAATCTTATGAATCATTTGAAAATAGACCAGATTGCAAGTTATGAAAGTCTGAGGATACATAGGGGGAAAACTCTATTCCCTCCAAAATCTAGGTTAAAGAATAACAACACCAACATATAGATCATGTTTGCTACTTTAGTTCATTATTCGTGACACATGTACACTTCTAAATATACAAACAATATGTGTCATATAGAAGTACAATACTTCATTCTCTCTATCCTATATACAAACAATACAACATTTTTAAACAGTCATTTGTTGTCACATATGATTACATCACTAGTAACTACAGATATACAGGAAATATATCTCTCTTGGTATGAAACACTAATGAAAATCCCTATCACCATGTGAACTACTAACAATCATAACAAACTGGTCTATACTGTTCAAAACCTGACACACCCCGAGGAGAAATCTACGAGGGATTTCAACCAGCACCAGGATCTTTAACAACAATCATTAATCCAGATGAAACAATACTGATAAAAAGGTGTCAATCCTTTGCTATTCAAACAGAAGATGGGAGTAATCATTTCCTATTTAAATTCAATCAATGTGATTATATGAGTTCTTTTTTGAAATCCTGGTATATGCAGGCACCCATAGTTACACTAGAATGACAATGTATGTTACACTTCACAATTATGTGATGATTTGCATTACACACGAGTGTAAAAACAACATATACATCAAGGCTTTCAAATTTTGAACAGCAATCCCAGAAATTTAGAACTACAATTATCATTACACTAAACAAGTTAGTTGATTTCTGAGCCAATGTACAACTTCAGTATCACACTTTGCCAGTGTTAATTTGATGATTATGCATGATGGCTTGGATGGTATGTAGGGATTAATACTTCACAGGTATACCTGTGTAGGTGTGAATATCTGACAAGTCTCCTATGTGATATCTAATACACAAATGTCACTAGATACTGTTTTTGTGGAAAACTCGGGAGGGCCTCTACATATACAACTATACTTTGTGAAATAAGCATATCTATATATGTAATTGTAAATACATGTACTTAAGTTGGAAACTTCAAAATACAGGATTTTTTTCATCAGTTTGAAAGTCTAGTGCAGCTTCAATTATCCACACAATAAAGATATACCAAACATATGATCTAAACTTATGATTCTGTGGCAAAATTGGGATGATGATGATGATGCTAAGGAAGAGGTGTGATGTAGTTAACAAATCACATTTTTCTCACTGCACAGTGTATTTCTTAGTGATTAGGTGATACCCTGCAGTTACCAGATTATAGTCTGACACTTGATATACTCTTACTCCTGCCCTCTATGCTGATCACGGGTAAAACTGGTACAAAACTTTGGAAATCAATACCAGTAGTAGAGGAAAACAATATTATCCACTGTCTATATGGTCTTTAAAATCACAGAAATTAGAATGAAGCCCAGTTTTTGATTCAAACTTCACAGAAAACCGGCTTATATGAAATAGGAACATCATGTTATTCAGTTTACAGACTAAAAGTACATATGTATTCCACTTGAACATTTCAGCAGATGAACTATCTTTTGGTACTTGCACTCTCCCTCAACTTCTCTGTCCTTCTGGACAGTTCATACTGAAATAGTTACTACATGTACTGCTGTATATTGCTTAGTAGGCCCCAGAAATAGGTATTTCCGTAATATTGTATCATATCTCCCAAAAATATTATTTGAGCAATTAATCATACACTGAATACTGGTAATTTTACATGGTATAAACGAAACAGTAATGTTTTGAGGAGACCAGCATCCCCATTGTGATAAAGTAATTATTATTAGGAATGAAAAGAATTTTTAACAATTACACTGTCTTGGTACAGCATTAAGAATTCAAGCTGATGAATATAAACACATTCATATAAATATATTGTCTGACTGCAAAGCTTTGTCATTTATAACACATGTAAATGCCATATCAAGGCAGTTTTATATTAACATTTACACTACTTGAACAAATAAAAACCTATGCTTTTCATAGAGTGATCCTTGTGATGGAACAGTCATATCACTACAATTATGGCATTATAATAAATAAGTGGGCATTTACAGTTGTCCTTTAAATCACACTTTGCCAAACAAATATAAACACATTTCCGATAAAAATAAGGTTCCAAGCAAAACTGATTACATGTTTATTCTGCATCAGATTTCCTTTTACAGTTAACTCATGACTATATAAAATGAAATTCATATGTTTATTATATCAACAAGAAAGAACTTAATGTTGACACAATGAAAGTTAACAGTTCCATCTGAAAAATGATAGAAAAAAACTGATATCATGTATCTTCTTACGCAAATATGAAGGATTCTAAAGGGTACTTTTCAAATGTAATACACTTTCTAATTTACCTAATTACTGTTATTCCAAATAACAAGTAAACAGAAATAGATGCACACTTTTCTCTGCAATACCTTTCAATCCCTACAATACAAGTACATTATAACTGGGTAATGTCATAGACAGTTGATATGTACACATTCCTACAGACAAACCTAAACCATTATGATAAACACTTATTGCACTTGGTATATATATTTCAATCTCTAATGTAATTTATATAACAATACAGCACAGGATTTCTACAATGTCTATAGCTGTTCTATACCAATACATACACACAAGTCAGTTAACAGACACCTGTTATCTACCAACCTAATATATATATTTGATAAACTTCTTTTCTACAAAAATCTTTTCCGAATAAATAAGCTTTTCAATGATTTACTCAGACAGTTGTTAAAATTTTTGGACCTGTACGGATTTTTTGTTATTGATTTAAAGGTGCTTTATCCTCAAGAGATTTCAGTAGGTAAAGAATATGACTGAATTAATGTTAGGTAAAAATTCTAAGGTGTGTGGTTTGGTCCCTTTCCAGCAGGGTAGTTTGAGTTTCTCAGGAAGCTGATATTACTGACCAGCCTGTGGTGTCATGATTGTTTCCTTGGCACAACACTAATCTCTGGATAGCGTATGATGGACCTTCTGCATGATGTTCCGTGAGGAAGCCACCATTAACTATAAGGAGATCCCACCTCAAAACGACCCTGTCTGTATACTGAGCAATAAACCCAGAAGTGAAACAAACAAAAACTCCTCACAAAGGTCATACAAAAAGGTCAAAGTCATTGAATAATATTACAACATATAGTAATCTCATGCTGTGGAATGAGTTCAGTGATTCCGTACTCTGTACATTTAGGATGTGATTTATATGCAACAAAACTGCTAGATTTTTCACATACAGACCAGTGTAAATAACATCTGATTCACTGTGATTAACATCATGTCTCATTATCATTGTTTATAAATCTACGATAAGACGGTAAACACCTGAACTTGTACTAAGTACGTGAAGGTAGCAGTTACCATTAATTAATTCAAATTACAGAGAACTAGTTTCAGCTTAACAGCAGTAACTTTCGAATTATCCCCTTGATTCTACAAGCTAGATTCTTCCCCATTCCTCCTAACCTCATAATCCCAACTTGTGCAGGTTGATAAAAGATAGTTTATAAGGATAGTAAGTAGAAGTTGTATATCACTTTAACCTCTGCAGACCCCTTACATGTATATCAACTAACCAAACAGACACAACACTAACACAAGGTTGATAAGACGTCCCAGCCGTAACATGAGATCAGGTTCAAATCATGCTTTGAAGAAAAAGTCTGCACATACAATATACATTTGTAAAACTCTAATACTCCAATGTAACAACACTTATCAAAAACTGAAATATCACTTTTCTTCAATAAAAATAACAAATAGCCAGGTTCACAGCTCTGTTTTCAGAACCAAATAACTGTATCAAAGTAACAAGATTTAATCTTAACAAGCATGTGAGCAACAGAGATTTTTTTAAAAGTTTTAACAATGGGGCTGGGCTTTACAGCATATCATTACATTAAAAACATTAAAAAAACATTGGCTTAATATTTTGTTAAACCTGAACTAAACACCTTGACAATATTAAAATAGCATTTCAATTCTGATTAGATTTGGCTATTTTTTGAAGTACTGTGGTATTTGTTTTTAAGTCAAAACTAGCTCATTTGTTTCATGTATCTTCTTTGTGTAGGTGCTAATTTACAAACCTAGAGCTGCATTCAGCCATGAAAATAAATCCCAAACAGCCAATGTAAAGCAAGATTTGACAAAGGGTGTCATTAATGTCATGCTCATTTCTGTCCACTACAGAGGACATTACAGGTATCAATTTGTTATAGGAAAACATGACTATTTTCTATGCAATGAAAGATATCTTAGTTCATATGAGTACACTTTTTGTATGGCATCATGAATGAATTTGAAAACAGGGGAAAAATAGTTTAACTGATTCAACAAAAGAAATGGATTTGAGAATGGCAAAATCTTTGGAAATAAATATGTATGGCATGATGGAGTGTTTAACATCACAGCAAAAACTTTTATGTTATATATCAAAACAAAAACATGGAGATTAACAGGTGTGCATGAAGTATGCTTTATACTTGGTAATGAAATGATCGTTACATATTTGTAAAGTGACAATCCTTGTTTCCACTTTTCAATTACAGCATTCGATAAAACAATAAACATGACAAATTTAAAAACAATGTCAACAAACAACATCAAAAATCATGTTTTTGGTAAAATAATAATGAAAGAAAATGAAGATGAAAAAGATTCCTATGGCAATGTTAATAATTAAGAAAAGATATTATGTGGTTAATAATATAAAGCATATGGAACATGAGCATACATTATAGAAGTATCATGAACACAGTGTTAACAGTATGTATCAGTTTGATATGTCCTCTTCTTTCGCAGATTACTAATCAACCACTGGGAACTGAACACTGGTGTTTAGCTATAGTAGCAGTAATCAAACACAGAAAATTAAATAAGAAATAATTTCTCATTTACTTCTGTCATTTTTTATTTTTTCATTTATTTATTCTTTTAACAGAAAAGAATTAAATTGATCAACAATATCAATGAAACATTCCATGATAAATAATAATTTTACAAATGAATAATTATGTTCTGACAGGAATCCCTATCTATACATATTAGCAACATTTTAGATTTTGTCCTTTTGAGATATATGCAACTCTGTCTTTCAAGCAACTGCTATCTGAAAAAGGCAATTTCTTTTTATTTTAAATTTTTCCAGAGTATTCCCTAGTAATAGTTTGTCAAAATCTCAAATGCACAGGAAATATTTTATCAACCAAATTCCAGGTATTTAATCATATATATGGAACACCCTGTCTCAAGGTCTTACAGGACACTTGAGGTCAGCTGTCCCATTAAGTTGTTTGTATACTGTACAGAAATGCTTACATCAATACAAATCTTGCATATACCTCCTATCACAACACAACAGAGAAATCAGTTTCACTAAGGTGTTACATGTATGCTGGATATAACAGTACAAGAACATTCACAAGTTTGTAGGTCCTAGTAAAGTGATTTCATGCCTTCCTCTTCAAATTGTGCCCATGCATCATTTAATTCAATAAATATCAATCTGGCTATATCTTCATATGGCGTCCCAGTCAGCTGCAAGGGAATGATGACTGTTAAATTGTTTGAAAAAGCAGGTCGCAAATAAAACTAGAGATTAAGTTAAAGAGGACTATGACAAGCTAACAATTCAGCATGTGTCCTGAGAGTGGATGAGGAATTACAAAATCAATTACATTCTTTCATCACTGGCTGGAATTTGGCTTTCAATTATTGGACCTTACAAGTCAGAATGATTTCAAATAAAATTTCAATTTCAGGTCTAGATCACTCACTAACCTTCAATATGGAGCTTAAAACTTCAAAAATATTAAGGGTTATTTACCCTGGACTTAAAAAAAAAAATCAACGTCTTAGCTTTATTTACTCTTTTTTTAAAAGAAGAGAGAAAACTTATACACATCCAGCCTTTTGAAATTAAGAGACAAAATGCAAGTCACATTATGCCTTTAAGAGTTTAGACCAAATCTAAATCACTTTATGCTTTTGAAATTTAGAGACAAACATTCTCAACATTTGAGAAATGAAAAGAAGGAATTTACGCAGTAAATATTATCAATTCTTACCTTGTCAGGGTGGACACACAACACTGCTTTCTTGTAAACTCTTTTCACCTGGTCAGCACTGACCAATTCAGACATACCAACACCCTTCCAGCGTTTTTCCTCTTCCCACAGGACCTTGTCTAGGGAACAAAGTAGTGCTCGGATATTTCTTTCTTTGCCTTGGATCCAGTCCAGGATCTGGAAAAAATTATTTCATCTGTATTATAACATTTAGATTACAATAGAAACTTCAATCTTAAGAATGCGTATAACATACATTTGTGGGAAAGCAACTCCAATGAAGAAACATGATTCCATACACTATTCCATAGCACTATTCAACTGATGTATTACCCTGAGTTTGTCTGGGTCCATCTCTTCCTCTAAATCCTTTCTCTTCATGTCTGCTAGGGACTTAGGCTCGCCCGTCTTGGTGCTCGTGAACTGATGATCTCCGAGTAAGTCCCCAAATGTGTCGGCGCCTAACTTGGGCTTGGTACCTGTAAGATGAAAGATTTTTTTCGTTAGAAATTATATTAGTTAACATTGAAGTCTTTCAACAGTACAGCAATTGTAAACATGCTTCTAGCACTCAACAGGGACACTTATTTTGTTGAGGGAACATAACTACTTGTTGCACTCAACAGGAACACTTATTTTGTTGAAGGAACATAACTACTTGTTGCACTCAATAGGGACACTTATTTTGTTGAGGGAACATAACTACTTGTTGCTCTTCGTTGCTTCATTGTTACCTAAATATGGTTTCCTAGTGCCCCTCTCATCCCGACTGCCAAGTACACTAGTGTAGCCCACGTTATAGTTAGGTTTGGTTGGCTGAGAAGGCGGGGCGGCAGGGCGCTGAGGTTTGGGCGATCCCTGGGGAGAACTGCGAGGTTGCTGTTGTTGTTGCCATCCTCCACTACCACTGAAAGCTGGACGCTGAGGCTGGGAGGACTGTGGGACTGTAGTAGGCTTGGCTCCTGTCAGTGTGGGACCCTTGGGTTTGTTCCCAAAACTCCCTACAAACAAACAACACAAACTGACTATGTTTCAAAGTCTAACAGACATCTAAATGGGTTAAAATTACATTCCATGATTCATATAACTATCACAATAGAAAGAGACTGATATAGGTCCGGGCTTTTATTCTCTCATATTCATCTTACATACTTACATGCACAACCTGAATAAAATCTTAAAAGAAAAAAAGATCCCTTGAAAAAAAAAATTGTGACAAATTGACCTGATTTCACTATTACTGTATGTTTAAGAATTTTAATTATACTGTGAAAGTGTGACAAAATTGTTAAATATCATATACATGTACAATGTTAGTTATGCTATAAATCAGAGCACTATATACCATACTTACCGAAATCTGCAAAAGGATCTGCTTTCTGTTGTGGACCAAGGTTACCTGTGCTACCAAATGATGGGGATGGTCGTCCCCCTCCCATGGCAGTTTGTCCTCCTCCACCCATAGCAGACTGTCCACCCATGAATGTACCACTGTTATTCCGCGGAATGTTGGATCCTGGGAACTGTTGCTGAAAATTTGATGCTGAATTGCTCTTTGTCAAATTTGCAGAGGAGTTGGAGGCGGTGCCTCCTGGAATGTTGATTATTGGTGTTGACCAGTTACCCATCAAGTTTGGCTCATCATCCTTTGTATTGTCCACTTTACTCTCCATAAACTCTAAGAATTCATCCTTTTCTTTATGTTTGGTGGCTGGTTCTGATTGCACTTGGCTAAAAGGATCAAATGTGTTACTACTACTAGAGTCTGTTTTCCCCAAAATATCAAATGCATCAAATCCTCCATTTTGATTGGTTGAAGACTGTGGTTTACTTTCCTCTTTTTTACTTTGAGATGAAGCAAAATTTTGGAATGGGTCAAATGTATTGGCTGTTTGGTTCTGTGATTGACTTGGAGCTCTTGATGACAAATCTGCAAAGGGATCAAATGTCTCTGCTTTGCCCTTGGTCTGGTTATTACTTTGCGGGGGTTGGGATGAGCCTAGATTTTGGAATGGGTCAAAAGTGTCACTATTATCCACTGTACCTGCATTGTTAAAAGGTTCAAACGATGAACCCTCAGTATCACTTCCCACAAGTAGGTCTAAATTACTTGGTTCATTAATGTTTAATAAATCTATATCACGCTCAACACGTGCTGGGGAACTGTTGATATTCAACAAATCTGCATGTACTACGTTTCCATTTTGTTGGGTCCTTGGCTGATTAGGTGCACCTACATTCTTGTCATGTGACTTTCGCCCATGTGACAGTGAAGCAAAGTCTTCATCCTCATCACTTTCACCGTCAAGCAGATTCTGTTCAGACTCCATTTCAAACAAGCTTTTAGGCTTTGCATCATTTTCAAGACCCTGTTGGCTAGTATCACCTTGCCAGTTTAGTGAAGCAAAGAAATTTTTGCCAGACATTGCCACAGGTTTTTCCTTCACTTCTGCTGACTTGTCTTCCTGTTTTACCTGTCTCTCTGGTGTCTTCTGCATGTGAACAGGGCTGTCTGTCTCACTGGAGGAACTCTGGCTAGATGACCGTGTCAGTCGCATTTTGGCTCGATTTGATACACCTGTTATAGAATAATAAAACAGATCATAAAAAATACATCATTTCCCTCAAGTACTTGTCAGATTCTGACAACGACTTGTATGTTACAAGTGACAGGTGTCCACCTAAGAAAACCAAAGTTAAACCACAAAGACAAAACCCTTAATAGTTCTCTGCTGGTCCTACTCTTCAGAGACGTGTTAAATGGCTTGAGTGATTAACAAGGTCAGATTTACAGCTGACTGATCATGAATAGACTACCCAGTGGAAGAGTGACTCAGCTTGTGTGATCTGTTTGTTTGTATTAATCCTCATTAATTAGTCAATTAGAGACATCACCGACTGCTAACCCTTTGTTGTCATAAATCCAATGTTGTAATAACAAAAGTTTGTTTAGTTTGAATATGACAAGGATAAATTAGAAACGATGAAAATAAACTGACCTCAGGTCACAATTGGATATATGTTAAGACTTCATGAAGATCACAAAATTATTCAGGATTAAAGTAGTAAGGTTCTATCATTTGGAAAACACCTAAAAGATATCAAATAAGAGCTTTTTCAGAAGCCATTTCTTATCATTAACAATCTCTAATTAGAAGAATTTCATTTGGCCACGTTTAGAAAACATTAGATAATATATTAGATAATATAAAAACTACCAAAACGGTTGTACACTTTTTCTACGGAAATTCAGGTCTTTTACCAAAATCTGAGCATGTCTGATGTAGCTCCTCTTTCGATGAAAATAAAATCTTTGGGCTAAGTTTTGAGGAATCAAATTTTTCCCACGGATAACTTGGATCGGTACGTGGTCTTTCATTGGTTGCCACGGCAACATCCATCATCACACAGAACATCTCTGGGTATTTGTCTGCTGTGTCAAGCTGATCAAGGTCAAATCTACAACAGGTAAAAGTCATAGAACTAATTGCAAGTAGATTTTGCTCTGGCCTGACATGTATCGACAAGCTCCATTTTGATTAAGAAGGAAATATGAGGGAAGTGAATTATATCTTGCTTAGTTTTTATTTACTTGCTCTTTTGATATGAAATGTGCACTTTCACTTACTGTGTGAATTTAAGGTTTGTTGTCCCTGGTTTCACCATTCCTGTATGTAACTGTATTTGAAACATTTTCATCGATGTGATCTGCAACAGACAGAAATTGAAATTAAATACATAACAATATTAAAGAAAAAATATTGCACTTATCTTATTCAGAACCAATCTTGAAATTAGAACCTGTGTACTTCAAAAATACCTCTATTAAATCAAATATTTTTCTGCTTTGACATATGAGTATAATTAAGGATTCTCCAGGAAGCTGTTCTCTTTTAATTCCTATAAATGTATCGTCCACATGTTTTAACCGCTATGCGACTGTCATCAGGATGATTGTAACGAAAAAAACCCACCAAACTCATGTAGCAAGTTGCAGTTCACAAAACATGACATCTTAATGGTCAACATAAATTAGTGAAAATTATCTGAAATGGAAGTAAAATTATTTAGAGGATTTATTATGCCATGAATACAGTATTTTGACAGGAATAAAAGAAGAACAGCTTCTGTGATGTTGAGAATCCTTTATCATACTCATGTGTTAATTTCATTGCAAGGATCTCTCCTGAATACCACACGGTGTCCATTCAGGATTATGCCACTTTCCTAGACATCTAGAGGGTTGGTTCTCACTATTTTATTTTTCTTTTATTCTTTGAGTAAGAGCTGCTGAAAGTTGACCTAACAAACACTGACCTTGCCCTGAACTTTGCCCCCAAAGGTTGACCTTGCATGATATGCCACTATAGTGACATCCCCAACTGCCGAGATGTTGAGAGGAATAGTGGCCTTGCCATCTTCGATCACAAACCCTCGCATCTTTTCATACTCCTGGGATGTTGTCAAGATTCTGTCTTCACCCACATAGATCTCAACAAATGGTCGACAACCATTTCTGAAAAATAATGTAATGATATCATGAATTCTGATATTCACATGATTATTGAAGACTGCTCTTAACTGTATCAAGTAAGACATGGCATAAATGTAAGAGCTTATCAAATATCATATTTTGCTTCCTTATATTAATGTCATTGCTACCACACAAAAAAAAAAAAAAAGATTTAAAAAGCTGTCATATTCAATATTGTAAAGGCATATACATTGTAAATAATAAATGATTTAAAGGGAAAAACATCATTAGTCTTATTATTGATTGTGTTTTATTCACTTTCAGTAAAATTTAGAGCTGATAACATGACAAGATAGTTTTGAAAATGAGGCAGTTCATTTGTTTATTGAACACATGTGAAAGCCGAGAGAAATGAAGTGACAATGTATCTGAACACCTTTTTTCAACGCTTGAATTTGTTATGGACAAGCACACATTTTTTGATACAAAACAAAATTCAGAATTATGAAAAAAGTGACATTATAAGCCAGTATTTCTGAAATGTCTCACTCCAGCTGTTCTCTTATTGTATACAGCATGCAAAGCTTTAATCTAGTTCCATTTGGTCAGTCCATCAGTCAATCCAGCAGAATACATGCACTGTCCTAATTGCTTTCTTGTCTGATAAGTTTCCATCTGCTGTGGTAAAGTTTCCCAGAAAAAAATTTGGTGTTTTCTTCTGCCTTTATAGCCATTCTTTACTAAGTAGCTGACAATGAATTTTTTTTTTTTCAGCCACAACCGATTCACATGGAAAGCCGTTCTTGTTTACTGGTGTGGGTGTTTTGAGTGTATGTGCTACATATACAGACCACTAATCTCACTTTAAACAACATACTCAAGGTATCACAAACAGATATAGGAATAACAAGTTCAAACACAATTTAAAGTGACCACTGAAAATGTATGCTATACTATATATAGTAACTTGAAATTAGTTGTCAATATACAGACTTGTATTGCACTCTTATTACAGAAGAAAGGATTCCAGTTCTGACACAAACGCCAGAAGTCTTACCTCATTTTGCTAAACAGTGGTATTGGTGACATTGACAGAGACTTAAACATAACAGCCTTGTTGTGTGGAAGAGTGGGAGGGTCTCCAACAATCTCAGATATATACTCGATGTACCTGCAACAGATATATATCTCAATCTAATATCCACAAATCTACATGTACTAGAATTAAGCTGAAATTAAATATTATTTAAAATTTTATTAATCATGAATTAACTAATTATTAACTCCTTTGTTTCATATAAATTAAGAAAATTTCTACGAAATACTCTTGCTAACATATTACCATATGATAATATTATGGCAAACAATTGCTATCTTGTGTATTTTAAAAGGCTTCCATTATTGATGAATTTGTGTTGTGTATTGTTCTATGATATAGTTACCTTCTCTGTGCTGGTGAAGCTCCTGGTGCAGACCTTCGTGATGTAAACATGTGCATAGCCTGTTGACTAGACTCAAACAGCCGTGTAAACACAAGGAAAGCCCCAACCACTGTGGCTGATGATGCTTTACCATCCTATTAATAAAATAAATATCAAAACATGGCACTTGTCTTTTTTCAGTAAACAGCATATGAATACAACCTAAGGATTCTACAACATTTTATAGTTCCCAACATAACTATATGCCCTAGATCTCTCCAATGCTTATCCATCCTTGATTCCCCAACCCCAACCCACATCCTCTCCTCCCATCCTTTCTGAGTTGTTAAAGCCCCAAAGCCCCTCCTATTTCCAGAAGATCCACCGAAGATAACCCTAGACAACCTTCTTCTTTTACTTATTTGCTCAACTGACATAACTCTCCATCCCAGGATAACAACCCAACCCAGATCTCTTATCTCACTTACCAGGCAGTGGAGAACACAGACATTTTTGGGATTCTGTCGTAGCCAAAGATGCATATTTTTGCATATGGCAAACAAACTGGCTAGTGTAGGAGCCTTCCTAGCTGCCCAGCCGCATTCTGATACCTACAGTAAGTTGTTAAAACATCATTTGATATCACATTGAACATGACTAAGTCAAAATGACACATAATGGCATCATGTTAACAAACCAAAATAACTATCAAATTATAAATATTAAATGCTTTTACGTTATTTCCTATACATTTGATAAACATGAAATGATCAATCTTAATCGCACAAATTCAAATGAATTTTATATTATTTTTACATTAAAGCATGATAACTGAAGTCTCGATGTTACAGGCAATGTGAAAATTCTTACCCTATTTTCAAATTTTGCAACTCTATATGTTCGTTGAGATAAATTGTAGACAGCATAGCCATTTCTATATTTGTATTCCAGGAAACTCTTCACATCATCTATATGGTTCTTAAATGCAGATTCTACACCTTCTGCAGGGAATGACATCACTGAAAGAGAATTCATCAAAAAACTTCTATATAAATGAATTTTTCATTTAAATTCACAGCGTAGATATGACAGTACCCTGTATTTTCAGACAGGACCTTATTCCCTTGTGGAGGATTATAGGTTAAGTAATATGCAACTGTCTTTCAAATCAAACCTTATCTTAACAACAGATTCCTTACCAAATATTATGAATATTTTCATGAATAAACTGAGTCCTTATCTAAAACTAATGAAATAATTTCACAATTAAACCCATTTCTGATCTATTATTCAAGAACATTACATTTTAACAAATAAACAGACTTTTTACCTAGTATTCTAGAATATTTTTACTTAATGTTCTAGAATATTAAAAAAACTGATTCCTCACCTAATATTCGAGATGTAATACTACTGACATCAAGGTCAGATTTGTTCATTGTCCTGGAAAAACAAAAACATTTCTTTCTAAATTATTGTTTCAATGTTTCAATAGTGAACAAGAGTTGTTGCAGAACAGCATAGCTCATCTAAACAAGGGCCATCAGAGAAGTGTTATGCTTCCTAAATGGGACAAAATTTAAATATGAAAAATAACAAAGGGTCATAAGAGAGATATGTTTCTTGAGCAATGCCCTCATTCTCATTGAAATCTATCAACCTATAAAGTTTCATGTTGATATCTCTTATAGTTTTGGTGTGATGCTCCAGACAAAATTTAAGTAGGAGAAATAACAAATGGCATTAACTCCTCAATCACCCATAGTTCTTCTTGTTAAGATTTATCTTTCATGTTTATACAGATTAGGGGAATTAAGGGCTAATTTAATAATCCTGATACAAAATATCAGTATGAAGTGATGTACTTATGTCTTCAACACTTGTACCAAAATCTTAATATTTCCAATGACAACGCCAATGCCTGAGAAACAACATTAGTTCTCCCTCTTTTACAAACAGGCAAGCTAAAAACTGTATGTAATTTATGTAAAATTTGCTGATTTCAAAATAAAAATATATATTTAAGTATGATATACTAGTTAAATGTTTCTCCAGTAAATTGAAATACAGACTAAGAATTTTAAATGTGCTTTGCACAGTCAGCTGACAGCAAACTAAAATCAAATATCTATCTTTTCACTGAAGAATAGTTTAATGTCAAAATCAAACAGATTTTTTGACTATCAACTTACGCTGATACGGTTTCCATGACTTTAGATGAGGCATCTTTGATATTCTTCATCAGGTTTCCTGCTCCACCCTTGATGGAGCTGAAGAGCATATTAGCAGTTGACTGTTGACCAGAGCCGCCAGAATCTGGAACATTGCTTGGTTGCTGAGCTCCACCACGTTCACGTTGCATATGAACTTCATTATCCTCTGCCAAACAAAAGAACTTTCACTAAGTTTTCTCTCAACCTTACAAATAGCTAAGGAACTTGAACTATTTCAAAATGAAACAATTTCATTGTTTTTACCTTCAAAATGTTCCGACATTTATTCATTGTCTATAGTTATGAAGAATTCAGATTATGGATATTGTATTAAGCAAGTTGATTTTTAGACTCATTTGAGACTTAAACAATATCTATAGTCCAGTATGACACAACATGCAGTGACAAATGACACATTGTACAACTACAGAATGTCTCTAAGACATGCATGCCCCAACTCCTATGCAAAGCAGGATCTGATCAGGTGTAGAACTTGATGTGATGATACTACATGTATATACTATGGGAAAAATATGAACCAAATCTGGCCAGAGATTCTGAAGGTAAGACTTCAATTTTCAGAACACAGTATAATAGAATGGATGGACCAATGAATGAACAATGGGAAAAGTTTATACTATAAAAATTACACCAATCCCTGTTTTATATTCATCACAGATTCAATCTGAAAGCTGTAGGTGAAAGATTATAGTTATGCCCTGATAAGGTGTCACACAGACAAAGCCTAAAGTAATGGACAGGAAAAGCAAATATTCAGTCCTGATTTTCACACATCTCAAATACCTATACTGTGTTTTGATGTGGTCTTTCTTATATTTCTATTTGAAATTAACATAAACATATGTTTCCTTGTGCAGGATTTATCAAACCATTCCTTAAACCACATACCCATTACATTAAGCTCCATTTCACAAGCAAGTTTCAGCTTTCCCTTGAGGTTGACATTTCTGGCCGCTGCTATCTGTTGTAACTGGTCCACTACTGTGTTAATATCTGGGCGTTCATCTGGATCAACCTTCAGTAAAGATTCTGAAAAAGAAAACAATAAAGAACAGGTTGATCTTTAATTAATTAAACTTGGCAAGTCAAACTGATTTCTTAATATAGAGTATCATATTAAAGATTGTACAAGACAGATCAGTGAATACTGGTAGCACTTTCAAATACAAATTTACAATTAGATAGCATAGCTAAATAATCATGTAAACTGCATCATACAGTTGGCTAGGAAAATCATATTGGTCGAAATACATAGCAATAGAGCCAGTATCTGATTTGCTTGATGAAATGTCATTGTTGATTCTAACAATTTTCATCATATTCTGCATCCAATTTTTTATCACCTAAAACACAACTTTATATTATTATACTATCTATACATTAGGTATCTGTTTTTACAATAAATAGGGCACATGTTAAAATGTATGTGCAAATGAGATGTTTTGATATTCTAAAAATATACCCTTAACAATAGTTCTGACAACTAAGTCTTAAGTTTTGTTCTGGTGACCTTAAATGAAGCTTGTCGATCTGTGAGCCTTCCTTTTTTTTCATGCCATATTGGAAGGGTGTATTCTTATTTTGAAACATTTCAACAAAACATAATGAAAGCAAATGCTAATGTATTTTATCCTAATATCAACACTTACTGAGGAGGTCATGGAAGACAGTATAAGTTGTATCAGATTCAGGAATGGTGTAGTTTGCATTTATGATTCTGAGTTTAGCAGAGTCCTCAAAGGGATGGACATTATAACACAGCATGTAGAGCACACATCCTAGAGCCCAGATATCTCCAGGCTCTCCGATACGGAAGTTTTGGTACAAGTCCAGCATCTCAGGTGCCCTGTACATTGGAGTCGTGTTCTTTGTAATCTGAAATATTCAATATACAAAAATGTATGTGTATGTTATCTGGTGATATCTAATCGTTCACAGACATGATCTCCAAATATATACTTTTGAAGGACTAAAAGTCCAGTACAGCACCACGGTAATAAATAAAATTTTTTTTAATTCAGTTCAGTTAAATATCTGACAAAATTTTTCTTAGACAATGAAGACAATTATACATTCTGATTTGAACTATTTAAGCTCAACTGAATATGTATCTTTTACATGTAATGAATCGTATCAAACAAAATTTAGTAAACAACTGATTATTTTAGACATATACACTCCCAATTCTAACATCATACGAAATTACTATAAACAAACAGGACAACGAAGTACAGACTCAAGATGGTGGATACATGTTGTGGTTATGTGTGTAATAGACTGTAGTGTAGGATTGCCATAGTTGACAGTAGTTGAACTTATCTGCCTATCAAATATACCGGTAGATAGATGTAGTACAACCACAGTTCTACATCGTGCTTCACGTAGTCTGAACTTCAAGAAATCTATTGCTTGACAGTGGTTAGTCCAAAATATTACTGTGACTGTAACAAAACTGACTATAATAGACCCTGCTTGACTTCAGCGTTTACCATAGTTGACCGCAGTAATATGGAAGAACTGTTAGCAATATGGTTAAGTATGGTCAAATAGTGACAACTAAAATGGTTTGGCTATTTCTGAAATACGTTCACAGTACTGTTAAGCATTGTTAATGAGCCATTTTGTTTGCTGTTTCCATCTCATAAGCTTTCATGGCAAATACTTAGCTGTAAATATCTAATTGAGAAAGAATTGCATCATGCATTTTAGTTCCTGCTCTTAATGCCAATACATGATATAGTATATCCTTTTTTGTAGAAATTCAAAGTACACACTCACCTCATCTTCCACTAGACTTCGTTTTATGGCTGACCAGGAGTTATCAGGAGCGTGTGTTGCAGTGGTAGCACTTCCAAAGTCACACAATTTAATACTGCCCTGGGAACTCAATAGTAAGTTTTCAACCTATGTAAATAATGAAGAAATAATGTCTTTAATTCTCTGATTACAAACAAGAATACAACAGGTACCGCATTATTGTATTGTGGTTTATTTCACAGAGGAAAATATTTTGCATTTCATCCCTGTGTTTTCTATTTCACAGGGATTAAAATTTTTTGCATGTATATATACATGTAACATATTTTTTTTACTCTAATTCACTATATAAAAAGTTAGCTTGGTATTTAATACAGAGACACTAAATCTTCTGCAATCTATAGTACTTCATCAAGCTAAGTCAAAGTCACTTGTGTGTTAATAGTCTCTCCCAAATAATTCCTTGAATGTACTATAATAATAGATTTTCCTTTTAAAGTAATACTCTATCTATCCTATGATAAGTCTCGTGGATGGGAAAAACACATAACCATAAGGTTATTGTTATAGGGATATTGCCAGTGAAAGTAGAACAATGTCCGTTAATTACAAGACAATGACTTCTATAAATATTGCTGGACAAACAAATTAAACGCACAACCAACTTAAAGTAGTTTTGCGACAGTATCAATGCCATTCTTGTAAGTGATAAAAATATACAACCATAACATGTAACCTTCATCAAGTAAAGCTAGATGGGCAAAATACAAAAATATCTGTCTCCCAAAGCTAAAGATGAATACAATAATGCTGATATCAACTGAGATTTCAGGTCAAAAGGCGGATATAGATGTCACACAAGAAACAGGGACAGCACTTGCCTTGAGGTCTCTGTGTATAATGGGTGGGCTCTGACGGTGCATATGTTGAGTGGCACGACATGTCTGGTAGAAAGCCTGCAATACTTCATCACATCCGAGGGGAGTGGACCGTCGATTCATAATGTCTACAAGTTGTCCCCCTGTAAATGTAAGCTGTTCTTTAGGAACTCATCAGAAAAGACCATATCATCAACAAGTTCTTCCCAAAAGAAACCAGCAAATATTCACAACATGTACTGAACAATTCTAATAACATGTATTTAATTTGTAAAATTCTGAAATCACAAAACAAATCATAATGAATGTATATATAACACTTTCCATTAATCATTCACCTACATCATGTGAAGGTGTAAACACTAAACTTTAGTGTGACCTTAAGCCTTTGACCCCTACAACCCCGTGATCTTACCACTACACAGTTCAGTCAGGAGAAGATATTCAGCCTGTCCATGACCTGAGGTTGATTTGTCAATGGAAGCTGCAGCAATGAATTGAATGATGTTTGGGTGTCCTGATAATTTTTTCTGTTTTTGATATAAGGAATAATAGCAAAAAAAAAGATGAAATACGTTCATGGAGCATTAAGTTATATCAAGATAAATGAAGCATAAGAACTTTCCTTAACCAAAACTAATTGAGATAAGATACTAGTGCACTTAGATATAAACTGAGAACAAAACTGGTTTAGAAATGCTTTGAAAATAACTATTAGTCTTCAGTTAGTGCTAATGTACAAAGTAAAGCCAGTGAATATGAGAACACATATGACATTATCAGTATCAGATAAGTCAAAGACTATAGGCAATGTAACCAAGGATACAAGGAATCGGATCTCCTGCATAACCGCTTTGTTCTTCTCTTCATCATTGGCCAGAAGTCTCTGTAAAACAAACAGGTAAGGATTTGGGAATAAATATATATACATATGTAAAAATTGTTCAGAGATGTACGTCTTGTACAGTAACCTCCCCTTTTTTTTACTTTGATTGTAGCAATATTGTATATCTCATTATCATATGAGAAAAGGAATGAGAGTCAGCTTGGTCACCAACTACATGTATATTTGTATATATGGATTTTCACTAACTATAAGTAATGACTAAATCCATGATATTATCTTAAGGTTTAATACATGTACAAATGTACATTCTATTGTTCAAACAAAACATTGCTGTGCATGTTTATGAATTAAATAAACATAAATCAAGTGCTGATTCAATGTTAGAGCATTTAAGGGGTTTTTGAGGTTGATAAAGGGCATCATTCCCAATTGAATTTGTTTCATATCTAATAAAACGAATCAAACTTTGCTATTTACTCCAGAATAAATTTTGTCACAATTTTCTTTAACAATGCCCAATATGTAAACTGGTTTAAGTAGTGTTCAAGTAGGTTCTATGGCAAAGAACTTGCTGCCTACCTGACCTGTAGAGTGCTTTAATTGTTTTTTCTTCACCACAATAATGACCTAGTCCATGTTTTTCTTCAATATTTTTGAGCGGAAAGCTGACATGTGGAGGTTGTTAAAACAAGTTTCAGTTTTATGTTACAACAATCGCAAAACATGTTACTAAATTACTCTTTTGTTGCCCTGGATGGAAACCCATATAATGTCATACTGTGAGAGGAAACTGGAACTTCCAGGACCGGGAAAACCCATCAGGCAGGTGATCCCATACCTTTTCAAGTCTGTTCCTGGAAGTGAACCTCACACACCTATAGCCAAATACACTACCCATGTTCCATCTGACCATACTAAATGGGTCAGTTCTTTGAACTGGTTTATGCTCTACACCTGTTACTGCCAATCCAGTCAGGAGTGTGGTGGGTTGTGAAATAAGAGCTTACTATCTTAAAGGATATTTACCTTGAGAGCATAGTCCTTTCCAGTTGCTATATCTTGTGCCACAAACACAAAGGCAAAACCACCTGTAAGCAATGGTGCTTTGTTTTAATCATTATATTTAAATACAACATAATAAAGTTAGTTAAAAAGACTTCAACATCTTCACGGCAGTTAATAGTTATATTTCTGTAAACAACTGTATGTGATCATTACTTTTGAGTTCATTTAAGGATTTTCAAAGAAGGTACAAGAATCACTTAAAATTCAAACAATTATCAAGATTGAGGGTAATCAGAAGGAAAATCAGTCACATTAGTTAAGATATTGTTTAAACTTAATGTTTATAATGCTTATAAAAGTTGTTTAAATGAGTTCATACATGATGAAATTTTCATTTGAAAATTTTCATTCAACCACTTTTAGATTTGCTCCACATCAAAATACCTCTGACATTAGTATGCAGATACCTACTCAGCAAAACCTGAGATCAAATATAAAGACTGCATTATATTCTAGTTTGTCACGACCAGTATTTTCACCTGGTTATTTTCACCTGATATATGTCTCATAGGTCTGAATACATGTACATTGGGATGTTACACAAAACAGGCAGAATGTGTGCAGGCAAGGTGAAAATAACTGTCCCAAACTATGTCGGGCATCTCACAAGTGAATATAATAATCAAGTAACCTGTGCTACAACTCTTGTCCAATCAAAAGCATGGATTGTCATCATATAGTAAAATAATTATTGACCTGTAAGCAGGTGATTATGAGAATTGATTAACCTTAAAAAATGATAGTTCCCTCTACCTCTGGCCTTAGGAAATAAACCTTTGGTTAATAAATCCTTGTATTCACCTGCAAACAGGTCAATAATTGTACAACAGTGTTATCATTTGTAAAATCTGATACCAGCCAAAACAAACTGTATATACACAAAACATGTACATTACAGGTGTATAATCATGTTTTTTTTTCAGAATCTGCCTAGCCTGGTGTTAAACAACATAACATGTGTACATTCCACATAATATTTTTTAATGAAATCAAACATCTATTTGGAGATTTGCAAATGGAGAGAACAACAATAATGACCCTTTCCTTAAAATGAAACACCTGATAAAGTTATCTGAAAAGTTCATATGATATGTATACTACATCTCATGATCAAGTCTCTTGGCTCAAACAGATGCTGGCCCTGATTAGATATGTACATAAAGCATGCATAATGAATCATGATTGCAAATACACAAGGATAGAATATTGATCCTGCAGTAATACATATGTCTCTCTAACCAATACAAACCTTAAAACTCTACCTATATTACTACATTGTATGCACCTAGATTTTGTGACAACGTGAATATTGATTTACCAGACTGGGACTGCTCTATGTGCTCCTGACTGTTCACATTGATTTTTGTCAAGTGCGTGAAAACTTCAGCCTAATCTAGCTAACTAGAGAGAGACATAATAAGATTTATCCTAGAAAACAACTTCTGGGACTGGTCTACACCAGGTGCTGGACACATCCAATACTTCTACTCTACTGACATCAATGTTTCATAAAGAAATGCCAGACTACGTTAATTTGCTTTTTGATAAACTGAGGAATGGAAATGTCTAACCAGATAGTAACCATATTGAAAATTAAGAGCAAGACCATCACAACACAATATTACTGTATGATAGTGTTTAAATTTTGGTCAACTAGTTATGCATTGTAGAAATTAAGGTTGCACAGAAGTTTACAGAGGCATATATGGTATACCTCTTAGTGCATATAACAGTAAGAACATCAATTAGGGTACATTAAAGTATTGCCTATAGGAAATTAAAATTGGAAGCACCTCTTGAATTCCATTCAACAACCACAAATCTGTCTTAGCCATCTCCCCTCCATCACACATGAAAGAGTGCCTTCAGGGACTAAGAGAAACATTTATAGAAAATTTGAGTACTTCTCAAGGAGCAGTGAAAACAAAGTTTCATGGTCAAAAATGTACAAGGCGATTGTCTCTCAGTCATTTATGTTTCTGGTCAGTCTCAAAAATAAACACTACTTAGGACAAAGAAGGAGCCCACATTCAGAAACTGTATGAAGGAGGGATTTGAACAGTGATGGTAATTAATTGTTATCTTGAAACTTTACCATAGCTAGATAGCAGCAATTTGCATTCAGCATCAAAAATAGGCAGTTAACATCTCTAAGTTTTATACATATATCATTATCATGTAGATGAAATGCAACTTAAACATGGGAACAAAGAACTTTTATCTATTACGTAAGAAGGTGATGTTTATCCCACTACCAGGGTAATCCCATACAAAATTAAGCACTGGCAGATGACATGACGTTAATAGGTGACATGATAATAGGTGACATGATAATAGGAGACATCTTACTAGGAGATACAAAAATGTTCTTAATAAAATGATTCATAAAAATAAAACAAAATAAACATATTTATAGTCAAGCCAGTATTTCACAGGATTGAAAATTATGAGTACCAGGTATCCAAAATAGGTATGTATAATATATCACTATTGCATAATATCCATACCAGTCTGAATGCATATTCAACAATGTAATACATATCCCAATACTGTGTAGCAATTTTGAGTGAAAATACTAGAATTATAATAATATAATCATACAGCAATGTGGTACATTGTGATACATCCATTGTATATAATAGTATACAATGTCCTTAAAACCTGCCTCGCCTGTAAACAAATGGGATCAAATCTTATTCAATGAAGTCAAAAGAAAAGGTGAAAAATCATTCCCAGTAAGTGCAAATCAATATATACATATATATATGCAATTCATGAGAATAGGTGAAAATTAATAGCATCGGCAATCATGCTTATACCATTTTTTAAATATTTAACTTGTATATGGCGAAAATGATATTAACCAAATACTGTCTGAATATGTGAAAATATATATTTAACAATTTTAGTATATATACTGATGTATACTTTGACTGGGCTGAAACAATTATTTAAAGTACAAAATACAGTTGACCAATTTATTCCATTTTGACTGGGCTGAAACAATTATTTAAAGTACAAAATACAGTTGACCAATTTATTCCATTATCTGTTAAGAAAATTGATGTTCTGATAATTATAACCCTGATCTAGTTTTAGAAATATTCTTCTTCACTTTAAAAGTGTCATGCTACATTTAGATTTCTGTGTCAGAGAAAATCTTTTAAGAAAACAAGACAGTGTGAGGAAATAAGATATTACTTTTAGCTCTTGGCACAACTAAGAATCCTTGGATTTCTGACTGCAACCAAACCAACTCCATAATATGTTTTTTTTTCACAATCATTTTTGATAAGATTATCTTGCATCTATTGAAGGATTCTCAACAAATGGGAACTAAATAAAAGCTATCTTCTGCATTATATATCATAAGAATAAGTAAAATCTAAAATCATTTTGTGAATTATAATGAGAACGACTGAAGTGAGAACACTGCATGATATTCCACAATGGTCGGTAACTAAATATTCCACAAAATCAACTGACTGGTTTCATTACAAGACTATGACTCGTAAGAGCAGCTTATTAATACCAGTCTTTCAAGTAAGCCCTATCTGGAGTCAGTTTCATGATTTCTTTTTACCTTCAGGTATTTCGTTAGTCCTAGTTAGTTTCAGTAAACATGTGTTTAATAATTAATATAACTTGATTATTTCATTATTATAAATGTTATACAACATACCAATCATTGTTTCAGTTTATATGGCTTTCCTAAAATAATTTGAATTCAGAGCATCTCAAAAAGTTTTTAACAGAATCTAGACAGGATGATACTTTGAAGTGATGGACTACACAGTAACACTGCCAAAAAAGTCTGAGCCAGTTTTTTAGCTCTTGGATTATTCACGTCTGATATGGAATAATTAACAAATAATTAAACTTTTCATCATTGCAGCATCAAAAGCAGAATGATACATCAACACTTGAAATTCCCTCACTCAATCTATAGATCCTGACTAGAAACCTTAAGTTTTGGATAAAACACAAATGGCAATTATTAACCAAAGACTAACTTTGGCTTTTCTAGAATTAAATCAAAGGGATTGTAACCTTGAAGGTTTAATAGTTTTGATAAATGATAGCATATGTCAACAGTTCATTTCTCCAAGAAAATGTCACCACAATTCTCAACCCCCAAGTAACATAATATTCTGTTTATCCGAGAATAGTGTGACAACTACTACTGAAATTTCATGACTGACCTTCACTAGTAAAAGTTACAAAAGTAATAACAATGTATAAGGAATTGTTTGACATATGGAATTAATTTGTATAATTCTAATAAATTTAATCCTAAATTAATTTAATGGTAAGTGTATTATCAATATAAATCTGAAAAAAAGGGGCAACACATCTCGCTGTCATTTTTATGAAGAATAAATGGTTTGAACAAAAACTGTATTCTTTTAACACATCTATAAAACTCAATGTCAAACCTGAGTAGCCAGATAGATATTAAGCTTGTAGTCTATCTACTTGGCTACAAGAACAGCCGCTGGGTAAATGATTGCCCTTTGACCTATTTCGACAGCTAAATAGAAAACAAAATTGAACAACAGGTCCATTTTAAAAAATACTAACAACACATTATATTTAATGAATGGTAAAGCATACCCTACATCTTCAAGTGACGTCTCTGTTTGACGGATACATGTGTATTTGCTACGATTCATGAACACAATCCCGAACTTTCTCCATGCATAACCGGTATAAATGAATTTCATTGAACTAATTTTATACCTGGTTGTTAACCGTTCACAATCAAATGCCCGTATCAATGTAAGACGTCAGAATTAACATGTGTTATTTGAAGAACAGGTCGAGCATGAAAAGTTAGCTTCAGGCGAAATTATATCAATCAATGAAATGGTTTTAGTGAAACGATCTACTATCATCTGACAGGTGGGGGAGGAGGAACCAAGGGCATACCTTCTGCGATCACACGCCTTACTCGTAGTTTCTGGTCCCCTAGTTCCACTTGTTGACCAACAAAATCATTGTCAGTTCCCCCAGTACCACTGCCACTAATATAACCCAGTGCAGACTTAAAAAAATCTGCCATTTCGATGAAATCACGCTTCTATGTTTTCATGACCATCCTCCGTTATGTATTTTTCTCGACGATGACGTCAAATTCAATCTGGTTTACGGCATGTCTAAATGTTTAAATGTATTATCACGTTACAAACATCCTAATTATGCTTATCATATGTACACAGTTTCGATGTATGTGAAATATGTACCATATTGGTTATATAAAGGTTAAAACAAAGATTACTGTAATACATAGTGTTTTTACGACATATGATTAAGAGCGCGGGAAATTCGAAAATTCCAGTATTGAAACCAAAATGACGATTAACACTGCACTCATTAGTGAACATGCCTCCTATTATTTTCCAATTGTAACTTACGTATAATGCAGAATTGTTAAAATAAATAAACGGCTGCGCCATAAACACGTTAAACATAAATCGTTTGTATTTCAAATGTAAACAATTGTGAAGTTACGCCGGAGACGTATATATGTGTTATATATGTCTGGTTACGCTGATCAAAAGTTTCACTTGACACACTCAAAAAGGAGGCGAGGAAAGATGTGAAGCAGAAAACGTTAAACCTAACTGGTTCAAGGTATTAAGTTCTATAACATCAAAAACCTTGTATCTGATATTTCGTTGGGACCTTATAGACAGGTATGTGTAATGAATATTTTACTGCGCTGTAATCAATTGCTGTTTTTTTTAATACATTTGCATAAAATTGGAAATCTCTGTCTCTATTTATATTTGTTCAATATTTTTTTATTCATATTACAATAAATGCTATGTTTTAAATGTATTTTTTTCTGGTTTTGGTGCAATGGATAATTTAAGAAATATAATGGCTATGATTTCCTCCAAGTTTTAATCAAATCATATATGTCTCATTTAAGCTTAAATGGTTGAGATGTGATTGTTATACTTCAACGTGATCCCTAGACCACCCTTGCTACATCCAAAGTTTTCCAAGACCTCTGCATCACCACAAAACAGCTTCCTTATTGCAAAAGTGAATTGCAAAGGAGATTTACCCACTTTGGTAGATATGCTATGATATCATCCTCAGTACAACTGAGATTTCCGAAAATATTGCCTCTAGAACCACTTGTATTATAGAATATAATACCTTACTCTTAGAGCCACAGAATATTTTAGATTGTCTCCCTTTATCACAATTACCAACCAATGAGAATCGGCCATATATCACAGACGGAAAGCTGCCGGTGCACGTCACTCTTTATCAACGAAAAGGTTCAACATGATCATGAAGGCATTGCTGATAAACTGTTTCATAGTTATTACGTCTGCTACCATCCCGAGACCAAGAGGAGTAGCCGATTCAAGTAATGCTTTCGCCCTGACTGTCTCAGTCATGACAAATTGAAAATAGCCATGGTTTATTCGTTGGGGGTACCCCCCCCACCCACTCATGTCATCCCTACAAAAAAAATCCTCGCTAAACACACAGTAATCGGACGTTCTATAATATGTGGACTATAGATACCATACTAATACAATAGCAGGAACGGACAGTTGGGACCAACAGGTCTTAAAATATCGCAGACGAATATACTCGTTAATCTTTCGAACACAATGCATTGACCACATTACCTTGATTGAAGTGTATTTGTGGACTTTTTTTTAATATACCCTGATATTTTCTAAGTAGCAAAAATTAGGTTTTGATAAATGATCAATGCAATGACCTAAGTTTGGTTTGTGTTTAAAATGAAGCTGAGAAACGGATACTCCAACAATATTGGAGGTTTAGTATGGTGTGAAAGTTTTAACAGGCATCATGTTGAAGATTTGCCAATGCAGCTGGTAGACTAAGACCACTTATATGTATAAGAGTAAGAAATAAACTAGGCATATTGTTATGAAGTGGTTATGTCCACAGGCACTTCCCCAATACTGCTCTGGATGACATGTGCCAGGACTCATATAATGTTCAGTGAGGTAGATACCAGCTACAGAATCTATTTCTGTACCATTAGTTGGATTTTCTACCACTGATGAAATCTAACAACACTGCTTATTGTAAATATGTAGTTATACTAGATCTATGCATTTCCAAGGGGGACTTTGAGTCATTCCAGAACTAACCATTAATCCCCTTTACAATTTCACCATTGATTAATTGGTTTCATTTCTTAATGAATTTTCAATTAGTTTTGATTATCAGCCCATAACCTACTGTACTGATGCTAAGCCAATTAATTAACACAATAGTTATATTGGGAGAATGGTCAGTGACACAAAGTCTATTTACTAGGAATTGGAGTGAACAAAAACTATCCTGGCTGCCCAAGGGCCTTTCAATCTCAAGGCATATACCCTACCACTACACTAAAACAAAATTTCTATTAGCCCACTCTCTAATAAGGTCACTTGTAGACTGTGTTATCATTTTATGTCTTCAAAAGACATTTATGAGACATCAGAGCCAGAGAGAGACAGAATAAAATGATGTATGTCATACTCAATGCCACCTCATGACTTCATGTGAGAAAGAAAAAAATGTTTCTTTGGGCATTACAGCAGATGATGTACAATGTGGAGATTTATTATTGGTAATCAAGGATTTCAAATTTTCTTAAACCTATGGATGTTTGTATGATGGATGTCAATATGTGTATAACCTCCGTAAATTAGCTGATTCTATTGTTCAGATGGACTAGTAAGTGACAATTTCATCAGCACACATCATTATTGAGAAAGAAAAGAAAAAATAATAATAAAAACGGTTTAGTATTGGAGATCTATTAATTCCTATTTTTAAATTGTTTTTTAATTGACTGAAACACTTTTTCATTTTTTTAGATGCATCCCACTATCAGCCTAACAATGAAGGTGTGTTTGTTTGTATTGATGGCTCTCAGACTTTCCCGTATTCCTATGTGAACGATGACTATTGTGACTGTGCTGATGGATCTGATGAACCAGGTAAATTAATTCTTTTGTGTAAACTGCACTAGTTAAGTCAGACATTTGTGATTGGATTAATCAGATTGTGGGGCATTATTTACAATTTAAGATTTCTGCTGTCATTTAAACCCTGGTTTAACTTGGGCATTTGGTGTCCTTTTGCAATCTGATGCTCTGACCAGGATTTCAACCAATGGTTGCTGATTCCATCTTTTTACAATACAGAGTTATCTGCTCTTTTGAGCAGGTATGATTGTTAAGATGTACTAGGATATTTGTGTTAAATTGCAATTTTTAAGTAGATTATACTTAATTTTTGCTGAATTGCTGTCAAGAGAATAACAGATACCAAATTGTAGTGCATCTGATACATTGTGATATTCTCATAAATCAAGTTTATATATTAATTTGCTCTTTTCCATTAACACACATGAAAGGTTGATTGCCTCTCATTGTTATGTGCCAGATCTTCAAGGCGTGGTGAACTTTTTAAAATAATTATATTATTTTTAGGTACATCTGCTTGCCCAAATGGCAAGTTCACTTGCACCAATGCCGGACATCGACCACTGATAGTTCCAGCTTCCCGTGTCAATGATGGTGTTTGTGGTAGGGAGATTTGCCATTTCTAATTGTTGAAGATCTTCAATGAAACTTTTATCATTAGCATTTTTATAGTGATTTATTTCATCTGTTAAACTGTTCGATGGTAATCATTGTAATTAAGGAAGTTTCAACAAAGTCAAGTTAAACATTCAGTACAAAAGAATTAAGTAAAAAATGTGATCAGTTCATCTCAAATTGAAAAAGGTTACTCTGAATTGAATTTTCTTGGTTAAAAATCACGATACTCAGGGTTTTCCATAATTTTGTTAGTAGTAGGCTGTGTAGTGAAAGTAGGAGGCTGGCCTGCCGTGTACATGTAGTCGTGTACGGAACATTCTTACGGAACTGGATTGGTATAGACGGCCAAATGATCAAGGCTTTTATGGAAAACCCTGATACTACTAGCTTCATACATGTGATTTTTGTTTATAAACAATATTTAAATTCAATTCTGTGATCTATATCAGTATATTCTTTGTAGCACCGGAATTAATACATAATTATTTTGATATTGTAGACTGTTGTGATGGAACCGACGAATATTCAGGAAACATAGCCTGTGTCAACACTTGTCAGTAAGTTTGTAGTGACCTTTGCAGATTTCAAGGGTATTGAAGAGTTTATTCCTACTCTGTTCAGAATTGATGTCTTAACTTATATTGAAAAGAAAGTAAAAGTTTATTTGACAATCTAAAAATTGGCATACCACATCTTTACAAATGCATATCGGTTTGATTTGCCATAAAATAATTGAAATGTTATAGGGACAGGTTTGTACTGCAGTTTAGATGTTGGGAACAACATCAAGAATGTTATAATTTTATATTTATAGAGAACTTGGGAAGAAACACAAAGAGGAGGTGGAGCGTATCATGAAACTACAAGAAGAAGGCATAAAAAAGAAGAAAGAATTTGCTGAAACTGGCAAGAAGATGAAAGAAGAAAAAAAGGTCACTTTCTTGATCAAGATAGTTGATTTTCTATTTTAGCCTGCATAGCTGTATAAATGTTGTCTGTAAGCTGCATAAGTAATGGCCATCCTTGTTGTTCTTTGTATTGTTTGGTTGTGTAAAGCTGCGTAGAGTAACTTTAACCAAAGGATCATAGTTTTTTGTTTTCCTTTTTCTAGGCCAGACTTGAGCAATTACAAACAGACAGAGAATCAGCTGAGGCAGAACGCCAGGAATTGGAAAGTATGTCTAGTGTTTAGAACTGCTGAGAATTTGTTTTAAAAAACCATGCTTATTCATTGGCATCTAAAAATTCATTGATCATAAACCAATTATTGATTACAATTTTGTACAAATTAGCGTTCTACTTGCTGAAGTTTGTCCAGTTCTACTGTAATATACATAGATAATGGAGAGTTACTTCCCCTTACTCAAAAAAGGGGAAATTGCCTGATCTCCATGAGAATAGTACAGAACAATCAGAAATTGATAATAATACATATTGGTCGAAAAAGGAAAATGTTTTATCTGCTGAATGCTATGCAAATTTCTTTTTGAAGAGAAGTAAAATTTCTACCTCTGTTACAGCCAAGAAAGAAGAAGCTGAAGCTCCTGAGAAGGAAGCAAAAGATAAACATCAACAGGCCTGGGATGGTAAGCAATGCAGGGCTCTCGATCTACCAGATTTGGGGCCGATATTTGGCCCCATTCCCAATGCAAAATAGTATCTTTTTTCCCAATTTAGACTCCCAAGTTTTCCCAATTCTAAGGAAAATGCAGCTATTTTTCCCAATTCTAAGGGCCCGGGGCCCGGGGCCCCAGTCCCAAAATGGGGTGTGAGAGCCCTGCAATGAATTCTGATTATATATCTCATATTATAACTTGGGGTAAAAAAAGAGCTGTTCTTGTGCATGTTTTTTTACATACTCATTAATTTCTGAAAACTGCACAACTTACTTGACAATTTTCTTTTGTCATTATCAGATTTTATAATATTTATATTTGTAATGTTATTTCCTCTTTGAACTAGTTTTTTATAGTAGATGAGTTAATACAGTATATTGTATATTTACATGCAGAAGAGAAAGCTCGTAGATCAGCAGAAAAAGAGGCAGCTGCTGCCTCAACAGCCTTCCAGGAACTGGACTCCAACAATGATAACTTGTAAGTACCACATGGGGGACAAAACATTCATATACCAATAAAATTCATGAGTACTCTAATTACACTGCATTAAGTTTCTAAGTAATGTTGAACATGATATAAAACAAGAAAAAAAACAAGTCTGTGTTATATGTATAACTGATAATCCATGTTCAAGACAATTTTGTTTGGATATGAAATGATCCCAGCTTTCATGGTGATGAATCCATGATAGTTTTGGTACATATGATGCTCTGAACGGATACATAATCTTTTTGACATATAGAAGAACACTGATCTTTTAATCATGGTCAAAGAATCTTTTGATATGGAGTATCAGGTCTTTACATAGTTTCTTTTGTGTTTTAACAAAATTGAAAATAGGTTAATGAAATAATTACAACCTGGGTTGTTTACTGTTGATATGAAGGAATGCTTTTTACTAGACTTAATACCTGTACATATGTTGCCACAGTGTTGATGTCTTAGAGATGGTCATTCACAATGAGTTTGATATTGACTCCAATGGTGTGGTCAGTGAAGAGGAAGCAAAGGTAATTATGATATCAGTAGATCACAGCATTATTAACACAAGGACTTAATTTATGTAGATCTAACAGCAAAATAGTGATCACACAGGAGGTCTCCAGAAATGAATAATTTCTATGCATTGTGATCATTTTAGAATATGTAAGTGATATTGTATTGTTTGAACTTAGTCATTCTTCTTTGTTAATTTGTTGCTGGTGTTATAGCATTTGCCATTAACCTGATGTCAAAAATCTGGGCGTTAATAATGATGAAACTAAAACAAATCTTCAAAACTGCCAGTGGTTCATTGGCTGTTGGAAATCAACCTTGAAAACTTCAGAAATTATTTTCTTATTGTTTTCTAAAAGGAAAATGTTTATAAGGCAGAGAAGACAGAAAAAAGTACACCAGTATCTTAAATAGGTAAATTAACTACCAAAATTTATGTCTTTTTTTGCCTTTTGTTTTCTTAAAGGAACATCTGGAAGAGGCAGATAAAGTAGACATGGACACATTTGTTTCCAAAATCTGGCCAAACGTCAAACAAATCTACAAACCCTTGGTTCCTGAAGAAAGTCAAGCTGATGGGGAGGCCTCACCCCCAGCAGACTCACAGGGAGAGACAGCCACTCCCCCAGACGAGGAAGCTAAAGTGAGTGTGTCATCAAATGGCATTTTATACAGCATTTCTCACCCTTCCTTCACTATTCAGTTTGTCTTTTTTACTTTTTTGGCTAAAGTATTGTTCAATCCTGGTAATACTTTTCCTTTTAGAATTTGTAACTGTTTGAGCAATATTCATAAAGTCAGAGTAGTTTTTTATTTTCATTTTTCTTTAGAGATTGAGGTTGTTTATATCAGGGGTGTACAATTCCGCTAGCCCAACGCCCAGGACTAGCTTGTGGGCTAAACCAGCATTAAAAGCCAACCTATTTCTGTACATATTTCTGATAGCTGTACATGTGATAATTGGTCAGTGTTGTAAAATATTACAACCATCAGTTCCATCAGTTCACTAAGTTTTTCAAACATCACTGTTGGTTTTCTAAATAAAATATTTCAGATACATGAAGATATGTATGCCTTAAAGATGTTTACATTTCTCCATACTTTTTGTCAGCTTTACACTTGAAAGATTGGAAATTTATATATAAAAACATCACACAATTTCCTGTAAGAAATAAAGTAATGTTCATTTCATTAATATTAGCACAATAGTTCAGCTCCAATGTGTACTTTATTGCCATAAGTGTTTCCCAGTGGAAATGAAATGGGAGAATAAAGTACACATATCTTGAGAGTAGTAGTTCACAGTGACTAGGTAAATTTCAACTTGCTGAAAACAGAGGCTAGTCAATAAAATTGGTTGTATTAAAATTCTGCACATCTTGACTTAGATTTATGAGTTTACTTTACAATTAAAGTATATTTCAGTTTGCTGAACTTTGATATGATTGAGTCTTGGTATTTAACTGTTAGAAAATTTAAATTTACAATGCAGTATGTACCAGTTCAATAAAATTCATGTGTTCCAATGGTAAACATTTATATTGATTTATTTCATGTTAATTATCAACTTATTGCACAGAAACCAGACATCTATACCTGTTTAATACTTTATTCAACAACACAGATATGACTAATTCTATTGGGGAAACAGTAAATGATAGAAAAGCAATAATTAGCATTTAGCAATAATAGAAAAATTGCTAAAGTTGGGCTAGTGGTTTTGATCAGGGCTAGTGAGAAAAAGTGGCTTACTAGCCCTTGGGCTGGTGGAAAATTCTCATAATTGTACACCCCATTATATAGTGTAAAATATAAATACAAGACTATCAAATAGACACAAATTTGTTTTATATACATGTACTGTTTCTGTATATTATGGGAAATTGTTTAATGAATAAATAAACATCTTGTATTGGCTAATCATTAAATGTTTCTAAACATAATGACTTATCAACATAAATTTTGTGAAAGCTTTGTCCACAAACATTATCTTTTATTTTATGTATAGTGTAGAAGAATGTGTTAATAATAATGTAATAAGCTTTGATAAAATGTCAGTGGCTGTTTTCCTGGAAGTTGTTGAATCAATTGAACCTTAGAGAAAATGACCAACACATATCTAGACCAAGGGTAACCTCTTGGGATACTCAGCCAAGCAAATTGAGGGGTCAAATTGGCTATCACAGATTCTCAGAATTTCTGCAGTTAACAAGGTGGATTCATCATTGTGCACATATTTGCTTTTGAAACTGCCTCAATATTTATTCTAAATATCTGAGTACAGCCCTATGTAAGATCAACCTTTGGTATGTCATTGTCACCAAAAGTTTTGATAGAGAAATGTTTTTGAATGCTTGTGAACTTTGATAGGTCAGGCCTATGTAGTCACTGATGAGATTGTTTACCAACAATGAATCATACAATTACAGTTCATTTTTAAAAGTTTACCATTTTTTGTCTGCCTTTTTGTTGCGGTGTAACTTTTATTTGGTTTTAATTGATGAGTTTATTTTTTATTATTGGTCAATGTTTATCCTTTCATTGTATGCATCTTGACAAAAATATATACATCATGTAACTCATAACATTTTCATCTCTACACTTACTCTGATTTCTCCTAAACTAGTGTCATGTTAAGTAGAACAGCACCAATTAAAAAAATAGAAAGATTTAATAATCCCTCCCAATTTAACTGTTTATTAGTCATTATATTGCAGTATTTGTCTAGTGACATTATATTGCAGTATTTGTCTAGTGACATTATATTGCAGTATTTGTCTAATGACATTATATTGCAGCATTTGTCAAGTGACATCATATTGCAATATAATTTTCAGTATCACAATATATTGCAGCAACTTTCGACAACTGTTTGACAGAATTAACCACAGAACTTTGGATAAGTTTGCAGAGAAATTTTGTTGAACCTCAAATTCAAAATGATGCAGATTTCAATACATAACTGTGTTAAATTCAGCTAGTGCTCTCTTGTGTACACTTTTATTTTGCAAAAATCATTTAAGTGTACTGAAGTACAATATCTCATGATATATCCCAATATTCCTTTGAATATCAGAATACAAAAACTATCTGAGATACCCTCCCTTAGAAAACTGTTTGTCTGGGAATTCCAACTTCACCTCAGCAGAATAGTAGCGATCATTTTCATCTGAACATATTAAGTTATTTATAAGATACTAATTTTAGCTGTTTTATTCTAATTATGGTATCTGTACAGTCATCAATCTAAATTTGTGGAAACATATTGGGGAGTATGGTGCCAATATGATCTGTATTGATCCATATGACCCTCCTTTTATTTTTCTTTGCTTCTTTTGGTGGGCGTTGCACTTAGCTCCGGCTTTAGAGTAGACTTAGTGTGCTTGAAAACTGAATTTCTATTAGAGCAAGTGCAGTGATATGTCTTGGAAATCATTGACCTGTTTGAATTGAATATGTTTGTACATTAGATATTGTGAATTTAACACAATACTATAAACCTAAGTATAGATGGGTGGGTCTGATGTTGAGTTACCTCCCTTGTAGGACTCTCCCAACTCCCTTCCTCCCCCTCCTCTGGACCCTGAGGATGAATATGATGAAGAGGAGGAGGAGGAAGAGGATGAGGAGGATGAGGATGACATGGATGATAGGGATGATTATCATGATGTGAGTATAAATGCCACATTCCTGTTTGTGCTCATAAACATGTCCGATGTCTAAGCTGGCTGCATGTCTTACTTTTTACAAAAATGGATGTTACTGTTTGTTTGGAATGATTTGTAGTTTTCTCCACTCAACATAACACATTATTTCCCACTGGCACAGAGGTCTTTTTTCACTTGAATGGACAGACATTTTAAAGATCTAATGACTTTTTCACAGATCAAGTCCAGAAATCTAAATCTAAATTACATCAAAAATAGTTTGATGTCTAATTCTGAAAACCTCCGTCAAGTTGATATAGGATATTCCGACATGATACTGTTCTGATTACTCTGTTGCTTCGTTTCTGCTTTTTATGTTTGAGGCTTACCCCTCAATTCTGTTTGTTTTGTGTGGAACAGACTACTTAGTTAGTATGAGTTTGCCCTAATATTGAGTGATGTGTCTATTGCATTCATACTGTTACGTTGTTAAGTGAATTATGGTCCAATAATTTCAGTATAATCACATCAGGTAAAATTATTCCCAGGTAATGATAAACAAAACATATATACTTTACACAAAAAATCACTGTAGAGGGGTGTCTAAAGTAGTCAGTAGTGTAAACAAATTGTTCAGTTTCTTGTAAAATAAGGTTTACAATAAGCATAGGAGAAAGTTGCCTGTCAATACATGTAACGTTGCCTCTATATATAACATTATCTGGCCTTCCATTTTATCATTAGTCTGTTCCTAGTACTGTCACACCATTACCATTCATCTCAGAGGAAGGTACTTTGGTAACAACTGACTCCCCTACTAACAACATACAGGTAATCCATCTTAACAGGTGTTGGCATAAATTCCTCTCTTAATACAGTTTCCTGACCTGAGTTTTATTTTCTAAACTCATGTATTGGTACTTTCATTAGAACTTGCATGTAATTAGATGCTAATTTCCCAGTTTTATACTTTTATAGAGAGAAATACAACTGAATCAGTGATTTTTTCTTCAATTTTTCTAATGATAAATCTTGACACAGCTTGATTTCCATTTTTCACATTTATTTATCGCTGGTGTAATTTAGGACCCTTTAGTGCAAGAAGCCATTGACAGAGCAAAGGCAGCTATTGTGCAAAATAAAATATTGGAGAATGAGGTATTGGTTTTAAATCTTATGATCCTTGTGTCTGTTCATGATGTATGTGTTTCCAGAGAACAAGTGTATCGTATCAAATGTTTATGTTGAAACCTGTACAAATTGAAGAATTGCTTGGTGTTTGTGTTCCTCAGCGAGTAAGGGCTAAATAATTGGTGGTTGGAATTATCCTATTTTATTTTTACTTCACATCTAACAACTTTCTATGCATATATAAATTTCCAGTTCTATTTCCTTTGAATAAGTTATGTCATTATGTGGTTAACTATTTAACTGATAGACAATGGGGTAAGATAGCTAGAGAGTAACCTCCCTCATCAGATTTGGGTAAAGCTCTGAAAGCAAATAAATGTGTTGACATCACATTTTGCCCATTTAGTAAACTCATTTAGGATTCTTTTGAATCTATCTTGAAATCAAGGTTTTGTTAAGCAAAATCCACTTTGAAATTTTAAGATGAAATTGTCATGTACTGCTGCACGTTTTCACATACCATTAAAATGAAGAGATAAATTTGCAGAATAATTATATAAAACATGACAACAAGAAGTTGAGAATTGGAGGGGGGGGGGGGATTATGAAATTGTCTTCCCTTGTCCTTGACCTTTGTGGCTTTGGTAACAATTTGCAAAATGACCTTGATCTTAATGGGTAAGATAATTACATAATGACCTGATGGTTTGTGGTGATGGTCAGGTGTGTTTGTTGTCCACACCTAAGATCGCAGAGCTGTCTATAATATCCACAAAAATATTTGTGCCACTCTCAAACATCTCTATAAATACTTTAAATCAACCTATTTAGTCATTCAAAGTTGATTATGATAGTAAGGAAAATTTATAAATCATCTCATTTCAGAATGTAACATTAAACATAAACTCTTACAAATGTAACATTTAACACTGAATAAGATACTACATATAATAACTGACAACCAATCAAAACTTTTCTGGTTTTTGGATATTCTTTGCTGATGACATATTGTCTTTCAGGAAAAAGTATGGTCGGTGACTAATGAACATTATCACATACTAATCAAAAGGAATTTCAGAGGGTGGGTTTTATGTTTCAGACTGCAGAAGACACAGAGGATAAAATGCCTGATTATGATGAGGAGACTCAGGTTCTAATAGAAGGTGTGTATGTAGGATCTTAAGGTGACATATTGGCCATCAAAGTTTATTATTTTATGAACCCAGTCATTCTACAAATTGGAAAACTGTGATGGTATGTTTAGAGTGATACAGATCTAGAAAAACCTGTTCATGAAATACAATGACAATTGAAACAAATAATATTCAGATCGAATTAGATTGTGTTACCAATAGGATTTAAGTTCATAAGTAAAGCCATTGTGTTAGAAGTATCGGTATGAATGAAGCTTTAAATATTAATTAAGGAATGATTAAGCAATGAATGCTTTAGCAAATGATCGTACAGTCCTATAATACTATTGAGCAATGTGTATTTTAGGCCCATAACAAAACAAACTAAAGTTTTGGTTACTTGTATTCACATTCTAATACTAATATTGTTGAGTTAACCACTCCCTTAATGGCAGCTTGCAAAATTCTTGGAGATTGACACAATTTCAAAAATGGTCCTTTGACCAAATGGTGTTACATTTTGACAACACATATACATATGAATGGATAGATGTAGAGTAACATTAGATATCGTGAGTAAGACAATGTGTACCAGTATATGGAACTGGCTACTTCTACATACATTGGTTTCCATTGTCTGGATCCATGAGGATTTGCATTGCATTTTAGAAAAACAACGGTCATCATAGTCTGACTGCTAATTTTATTTTACAGCTGCTGATATTGCTAGGAATGCTTTCATTGCTGCTGATGAGAAAGTTAAATCCATCGACAGAGAAATATCGTAAGTAAAGGCTTGCATGCATCCAATCTGTGTTATTGTAGACAACTATCATAATCATGGTAATGTTGACATGTATTCAGTTTATTATGAAGAGAGTGAGATCCATCATATTTTAAGCTTGCATTTAGTCTCAAGAAGAAACCTCCTGAGAAGTGATAATCAGATATGACAAAAATATTGTACTTATTCAATAGCAAGACAAGCAGGATTAAGATGATTTTGTTATGCCATTTATTTATATTTTACATTCAAATTTTAGAAAAGAACATTTTAAAAGCAAAAAAATAATAAAAAAGATAATAATAATCTGGCTGTGGGCTAGTACTCAATGGAATGTTTTGTCTTGATAAGAATAGTATTTGAAGTTGACGACAATAATCTTGACAACGTTACATTGCACTTTATTCTGTTGCTAGTATAAATACATGTATCATAGATTTACATAGAAAATCACCTGCAAATATTATCTCTAAACAACACTTTTAACCATTTCTAGATCGCTGCAGAGCTACATGAACCTGGACTTTGGTAATGATGAGGAATTTTCGGTCCTGAAGGATCAATGCTTTGAGTACACTGATCGGGAGTACACCTACAAGTTATGTGCTTTTGACCGCGCCTCACAAAGACCAAAGTCTGGGGGCTCAGAGACAAGTCTTGGGTAGGTCCATGCATATTGTAAAGATAGTGTAAGAGACTTAATCTCATTTCTAAATCACCCTCTATTGAAATTCCTTAATAAAAAAGCAGATACATTTATGTCCTTATGTTCACATTTGTAGATGGTTGTAAGGTTTATTGGTGTCAGTAATTTTCAAATTGATATAGAGCATTGTAAGACAAAAATAAACAATATAAACAGAATCTCATAAGATTTATACAGTTTCGCTAGATTCAAGGAGTTATCTTGTAAAAGCTCATACAACTTCATTGAAATTTCTAAGTGACAGTTGTCCAATTTCATCAGTCCTTCTTCAGTCCATATTCATAAAGGTGTCAGTTGAAACTCTTGTATACAACTTGATACTTTTCCTTTTATGTCACCTGAGACAAAGTCTCGTTGTGACACATTGCAATTCCCTTTTGTCTGTTAACTTTTTCCTTTTATCACTGCTGGAAAATCCCTTAATTATTTTAAGTGAAACAGAAATCTTCCATGACCAAAGATAAACCAAAATTGTTAATGATATGGTCCCCATCCCCACAGGGTCCTGAAGGGCATGGTCAAAAAGGGTCAAATAGACTGAAATTTAAAAAAAAAATCTTCTCACTACCCAAATACAGTAGAATCAAATACATTTGATGGATAGCAGGGCTTTAAGGTGCTTTACTAAAATTGTAAATTTCATGACTCTCAGGTCTCACATTTCCCCGTTGGGGAGAGGATTAGGTTTACTATTGCTTATACAGGAAAATTACATTTGTGAGCATAGTTTGCTCATTTTCTATTTCATCTTCTCCGTCTGTCCGTCCGTCTGTCCGTACGTCCATGTCAATATTTCTCTTCTTCCTGCTACACATCTTTTTCAATTGTTTTTGATGTTACACTGAGGTCACCGTTAAGGGCCCTCTGGCTCTTGTTAACATTTCTGATCCTTGCTCATAGATTCTTTGACTAAGTTTTTTTTTCTTTCAGAACCTGGGGGAAATGGAGTGGTCCGGAGAATGACCGTTACTCTTCTCAGCTGTATGAGCGTGGACAGAATTGCTGGAATGGCCCAGACAGATCTGTTAAAGTGAGTTCCCTATATAGTGAGAAAGCTTCTGTTAGAGGAATATCTAAATAATAAAAAAGGCTTATTGAATAATTTCATAGATGTTTGAGTAGCATCTCTTGGGTATAAATTAATTGAATTCCAAAGTTTATTCAAGGATTGATAGATTAAATCCAGTGATTTTGACATTGAATTTTTCTTCAGATTTGATGTCAGTATATAGCTAAAACTCAATAATATAAAAATATAAATATTTTTGTGTTTGAATGTTTTAGCATGTTTTCAAACTCTGAAATAAGACTATCATTAACTTGCTTTTATTGTAAACAGAACTAAAAAAAGGACTTTCAACCTTTATTTCAGGTCCATTTTAAATGTGGCCCAGAAAATCAATTGACCAATGCCTATGAACCTAGCCGTTGTGAATATGCATTCGACTTTATTTCACCTGTTAGCTGTTCAGGGAAAATATCACCGATGGATCCACATTCTCACGATGAACTCTGACCTAAAATTCACTATGAATTTGTATTTAAAACATTTCTATCAACCTAATTTTTATGTAACTTTTTCTTTTGTTAAATTATAACCATTATCAACTGTACACATTATGCACTCAACTTTTTTTGTACTTTTGAAGATGTCAAATCCATATTTGTTCATTGCCAATTAGGAAATGTTAAGATTGTAGGAAAATGGAAAACAAGAAGGTGTCTTTGACATTAATTGCTTTTGTTTATAATTGACATCAGTTGAAGTGCTGTTCAGGGAAAAGTTTTTTTCAATCAAATATCTCATCTTATGTTCATCTTATGTGTAATAAATTCTGTCTGACATTTTCTGTGTGTGATTTTTTTTCTACTGGGAATGTATTATAAAATATTTGTTGTTACTGATATTGCAGGTTGGAGTAAAACAATAATCATGCACAAGGTTTACATATATTGAAAGTTATGTCTTTAGTTAATTGTAAATAAAACTTTTATCTTACCAGCAGTAATAGGCAGCAAATCATTTCATACCCCTGAAAAAAGCAGGAAGATTCTGTCTCTGTCAGTGTAACTGTTTGTACTACAAGTACTTAACCATCATTATCAATGCAGTTATGGTTGTGAAAATGAATGTAATATAATTGTAAGTTGAATTTTAGGCCTCCATCAAGCCCTACATCTGTGGTCCGTACACATTTCTTGTTACTGCTATTTCCTAAGAAGTACTGGATGGATCTTTCTCAAATTTCATATATAGGTTCCCGTTAGTTGTGCCTGTTTGATATTGGGACTGATCAAAAACAAAATGGCCACCCTGGATTTTGACTTTGCAAGTTATGGCTATTTCTTGAGAAGTGCAGATGGATCTCGCTGAAATTTCCGATGGAGGTTCCTCTTTGTCCCTAGTTGTGTTAATTTGATTTTGGGTCTAATCAGAAAAAGGAAATGGCTTACAGGCGGCTAATTTGGGATTTTGAATTTGAAAGCTTTTAATCTTTATTTCTTGAGAAATACTGCATATATCTCTGTCAGATTTCATGCATAGCTTCCTCTTGGTCACTAGTTGTGCCTGTTTAGTTTGGGACTGATTAGAACAACAAAGTGGCCGACAGGTGGTCATCTGATTTCGACAAATAAAGATTGTTATCCCTATTAAAAAGTACTGAATGGATCTCTCTCAAATTTCATAGGTGTATTTCCTTTTGTTTCTGCTTGTGCCGGTTTGATTTCGGGACTGATCCGAAGAAACGAAATGGCTTCGTCTAGAGCTGAACCATATCTGAAATCTTGATGGAGGTCCTGAAAAAGTATTATATTTCGGAATGGTCCGAAATCTTGTATGGCCGCCATCTTGAAAAACGTTTTAAACTTCTCAAGTTCCACTGATGCCATTAAGCTTAAAATTAGTGATGTTAAGGAAGGGAAGCCGCCAAATGCTATTTTTCGGCTTCATCAAAGGGTCAATATGGCAGCCAGTTTGAAACATGTTTGCTTAATCATGATTCGCTGAACAATACCTACTTTTCACTTGTTTTCAATTTTTACCTGTGGGATTCGGTAGAAACTAAAAAATCCTCCTGAGATAATCCTGACCAAGTTTTGATACTTTTCAAGTCAGTCGGTAATTGTGACCGTCATCTCAAAAAACACATTGTAAACTTCTCAAGAATCACTTTTGTCATTTAAGGTGAAAATTGGTGTTGTTTTTTTTTTTTTTTTTTGGGTTTTGCCAGATAAAAAGTTGCAGCTTTGACGGTCATTTTGTAACGTGATTGTTGCTGCTGATGCTGTTACAGTTATGTCACATCAGGCTATATCTGTGTCTGGGCAGTTGATATCACCGATTCATTGGTCTATTAACGGATGTTGATGATGCTGAATTTTATATACATTTTTCTCTTCCATAACTTATGAATTGGATTAATTTCATACAGTAATTAGAAAATAGATAAGTGACCCAATGTTTCCTTGCAGTTCATGAATGGAAGGGAAATAACTCTGGAATGCTTGCAAGGGGTTGTATACTGCACTTATTTTCATGGTGTAGTAAAATGTTTGTTTCTGTACGGAGTTACCTAAGGATCATTTAAACAAATAAATAAGAATAAAAGATATTAGTGATGATACCGTCTATTTGTTATTGAGATTTAATGAAATATGTCGAATTCGTTTTTAAAATCAGATTTTCACTTGCATTCACTCAGCTCTGTAAAAAGCGAGTTTCTAAACAGTTTATGATTCAATAATCTGCTTTTTCTTCGGTTCATCTGAATAATGTTTTAGATGCTGGAACATTGGTGTACTGTCTAATCAGTTATAAATCGGTATTACCCTTCACAGTTTAATTATTAACCCCACCATAGCCGATACGCCTGTGCATCAGTTCTATCACAGCCAATAGACCCTGAAGGAGCAGCTTAGTCGCTATGAAAATATATGGCGGATCGATTACAAATGCACTGTAAGAAGTGCTTTCTCGAATCCGCTGATCTTTAGTCAAATAACGTATGTTACGAAATATTTGTTTTGAATGGTCTGTGTTAATCTTTGTGTAAATAGGGATTTAGACATGCACCACTTCGATAGGGAAGATGTTTCCTTTCAACAGATCGCCCGACCCTCCAGTCTGTCTCCTCGATCTCCCTGATAGATATATTCTATTGTATACCAAGCACTGATCTAAACGACCTTGCTTGGCACCAGTATTTGCTTAATGGAACCCACACCAAGAAATGATTCACTTATTTTACGTTCCGCCCACACCCGAAGTCTGTATCTTTTAGACGGGATATGTTTTCTTATTTAAATAAGGATTCTAAAGAAAAAAAGAGAAAACACGAAATTTCTTTACATGACAACGCCGAGTGTTTGCTTGCTTATCAATAAAACTTCAAAACATGTCTTTTTGGCCTATATATAACTTGTACCCGAACAGTTTGTCTTCCTTCATCATTTGTGATTTGTCGCATGGAAATTAAGACCAAAATGACGTTCAAAGACCATGACAATTATTGTCTTCTTTACATACAACATTAACAAATGTATGTCGAAATGTGTAGTATTGAATATCCTGGCTTTAACAAAAGAGGAAACCTTGTTCCATAAAAAAATAGACTTGGAATGTGTAAAGAGGTGATACTCAATTGGACCAGATCTGGATTGTAGGAATTTTCTAATTTTTAAACCTTATCGTCTCGTGCAGAACCAAACTTCTCTTGTGTACATTACATACACTTTACATACCCGAGTCACTTGCCGGTGATTTTTTTTCTTCATTTTTTACATTTATAAATACAAATCTGAATGAACTGACAATTATCTTACGTACATAGAGTAAATTAACGTCCAGCTCGGAAACAAACTTGATTTAGAACTGATAATTGATATTTCACATGAAATATGCGTAAAAGTGAAAAGCATTCGCCAGCCTAATTAGGATAGAAAACTTCTCCTCTATCTTGAATACAGTTGGTGTGATTTTACTGGTTGTAACTAATGTCAGTTCATCTTGAACGTAGATTACTTAACCTAAAAACAACTTTTTCTGTAGTCTTATTTAAGGTAACAGTTCTTAGGTGTCCGTGTTTTCCCTAAACCATCACAAAATGGTACCCGTCCTCTATATACAGTTAGTTGTATACTATACAGTTAATTGTATACTATACAGTTAGTTGTATACTATACAGTTAATTATATACTATACAGAGGTCGGGTATATTTGCTTGTTTCAGTGGCATGTTAAGGTGAACTACACCACAAACCGAATAAAACTACGTTCAACACTTTGTCTTGTCTACCAAAAGGACCAGTTTATAACAAAAATATATGTTCTATAACTTTTTTTTGCTTATTATAAAGTGGGTTTTTTTTTCTTTTATTCTCAATAACCTTTCTTTCACAGGATTTATTCTATATCACGTGTGCCTAGAATAAACCATTGCGACACTAGAATCAACAGATACCACGACATAATTTACCTTTCATTAACCACTTCGCCACCAGAATCGACGAATACCAAGAGTTAGTTTGCCTTTCATTAACCACTGCGACATTAGAAGTAACAGGTACCACGACTTTACTAGTTTTTCATTAACCATTATGGCACTAGGGTCGTCAGTTACCACGATTTTATTTGCCCTTTGTCGTTGTTCTGTGTTGTTTTGATGAAGAAAAGGTGCTCTCTTCTGTTCAAATAAAACAAAATCTCAACCATTAAGTTTACATAACTTCCTACCCGAATCATTCAAAAGTGTCTACAGACTGTAGTAATTCTACCTCGTCTTCCATAGTATAAAAGTCATTTCACCAGCTCGTTATACAATCATGACAGAGTGCTGCTGGCCGATCTATAATGTCCATGGACTAAATAACCCATGTCCTAAAAAGCTCCAAACAGCTTTGTATCTGTCCTTGTTTTTTTTAATTAAGGACACATTTCCACCATTAAAAATAGTATTTGTTAACATAACATTTATTTGTAAAGTGTACAATTTCCGTATCAATATCATCTAGACCACAGATACAAAGTCACTTTACAAAGCTGTAATGATTAAATAAAAGTTCCTTTGTCACCACATTTGAGTTAATCGATATCATATGCTGCAAGACCGGTGATACACATTGAAAAAAACATGGATGATGTCATACGAATAATTTTAGCTCTTGATAAGTGCTCTGAATATAGAGTTTTAATTGCGTGGGCATCACAGCTTTTGATAACCGTGAAGAAGTTCATTTTCCTCGATGGGGTCTCACTGCTCACACTGTAGATAACCGTCTTTCGTCTCTGAAAAACAAACTTATACTTCATGTTGTAAATGTTCTATCATTGATAAAAGAACATTACATACAATTATGTTCTGTACAACCTTGACTTTGTCTAAAACCGTTTTGCTCATCCATGAGCGCACACTCATATTCCAACGCCTTAAAATAGTTTGATAGTGGATATGTCTTTAAATCATGCATGGTATGGATATCAGAGATTTCTTCCTGACTTTGAATATTGGGGTAATATTTATCACTACCCCTCCACCTCTGGGTCTCCTCGGGTACGAGACCTAAATGGGACAGTCGCCAGCTACCGGCAACATGTCGATAAAGCAACAAAGAAGCTGACTTGTCCTTAAAGACAATAGGACGTAAAGCAACAATGAACCTGACTTGTCCTTAAAGACAATAGGACGTAAAGCAATAATGAAACTGACTTGTCCTTAAAGACAATAGGACGTAAAGCAACAATGAACCTGACTTGTCCTTAAAGACAATAGGACGTAAAGCAACAATGAAGCTGACTTGTCCTTAAAGACAATAGGACGTAAAGCAACAATGAACCTGACTTGTCCTTAAAGACAATAGGACGTAAAGCAACAATGAACCTGACTTGTCCCTAAAGACAATAGGACGTAAAGCAACAATGAAACTGACTTGTCCTTAAAGACAATAGGACGTAAAGCAACAATGAAACTGACTTGTCCTTAAAGACAATAGGACGTAAAGCAACAATGAAGCTGACTTGTCCTTAAAGACAATAGGACGTAAAGCAACATTGAAGCTGACTTGTCCTTAAAGACAAAAGGACGTAAAGCAACAATGAAGCTGACTTGTCCTTAAAGACAATAGGACGTAAAGCAACATTGAAGCTGACTTGTCCTTAAAGACAATAGGACGTAAAGCAACAATGAACCTGACTTGTCCTTAAAGACAATAGGACGTAAAGCAACAATGAAGCTGACTTGTCCTTAAAGACAATAGGACGTAAAGCAACAATGAACCAGACCAAGCCAACCCTAAATGAGTATGGTTTACCAAAACCATTATAGCGAGTAAAAATTGTGTACTGCATGTTCATGCCTGTCGTATTCCGTAGTGCAATACAGTGCTTTAATAAAGTTAATTCCAGCCAAATTATTCGACATGATATGAAACAATATATTATTGTAATTCTTTTGTATAAATTTGTAGTTTTAATGTACTCCAGACCACATTTAATATTGTTTTTCTTTTAAAGGTTTCAGGATACAAAGTTTTCCCTTCTCTTTCCTAATCATTCATTTACTTTTCTAAGAGTCGTGCCAGATCTCATGATATTGACAAGGATCTGAAACTATAGCAGATACCTCTCCTTAATAAGGTAAACAATTATAGTTCTAACAGTTTCCATAAATCTTATGGTTCAAGTTCGACATGATTTCTATCACCCTGTTCGACCTCTAATACACACGTTACTTTTCATCCTATCATTTCTTAAAAACAGTTTTTAATCGCTTATACATCGTACTTTTCTGGACTTGACGGATGGAGGACCATGGCATTTTAATAGTCGCCTCTCACTAATACGCCTTAGTATCTGCTTACAAAGCTGAATTAGAATTTTATTTCGTACGATAGAGCAACAAAAACCTCTTTAATCCATTTTACTCTCCAATATATTGGGATCAATAAAGTAGATATGATCAATTGTCCATCTCTTGTACAAACTTAAAATATGTTCTAATTGGGCGAATATTCTCTTCTACGAAATGATTGACTCCTTCGTGATTAACTCATTTTTGCTGAGGACTTTGGCGTTGTTGGGAAGCTGCTATTTCACATTTTAAAAAATGGCCGATGTGTGAATGTCCATTTCGTTGAGACTCCAATAAGTCACAATGTTGAACAACTGTTGTAAACGAACATCAGTCAAATCAAACGTGCAACGTTTTTCTTTATTGATCAGATTTAAATGCCAAGAAAAACATAACTGTCGTCATTATTTCCGCAAAAAAATCTCCATAAATGCCATCAAACTTTTTTTCTTGTTATGTATTTAAAAAAAGAAAAAAAATGACAAGGACGGTGCGATTGACGAATAGTGTTTTCAAATTTGTCGCACGGAACAGGCAGGTCACGTGATAAATTGTGCCATGAGACTGATTGCATATCAGCTCGAGGAAATTTTATTTCATGAACTGTTACGAAATAGCTTGGTTATAATGAATAAAATCTGTCGTTTTCCTTTCATGTGTAGGATATCGGGATTTAGAATCCGTACCTCAGTCATTTTATAAATACGGGCACCTGCGATGATGTGGACAACGAAGTGTGATGGTACCAGTGTCTCATTCATGAATGTTGATAACGTTTGGGAACAGATAACTTCGTAGTAATTTACAGAATTTTAAATATCAAGTCCTTTTATTCTCAAATTTAAAGGGAAAAAGATTTTTGATGACATCACTATCATCCTGTTTTTTAATGCTATACGTTTTAATCGGCATCAATGAACATATTTGTGAAATATCTCTGACGACAGAATAACCGCTAGAGGCAGCGAAACGCTAACGGTGAAACTGAAACGTGGATCGCCTATACAATGTATATATAAATATTTATCACGATCTGACATATGTTACCGCTTTGTATCACAAAGTTCCAAGATCGGTTTAACGAATTTAGTTTATCCTTAGTAATCCACCGATACTCATCTAATTCAGACCAGATTCATAAACAAGGGGGAGGGGGCGTGTACCTTGATGTGAGTCTCATCCCCTCAGGGGAAGGTCCGAGGGAGGGGGAGGAAAGCGATGTGCGTACACCTAGATGCTATCTCAGCCACCGAATCTAATGATGGCGGACATGATTGTATAAATAAAGTCTATTATAGGAGATAGTATATCTACGTTTTGTATATTTGTCAAAATAACAAATTCTAGATTTATCACAAAGAGGAAGGAGATTTAGATCTTATCGATTCGATTCCATGACGAAAGTTTATATTCAATCGTTTTATAGTACTTCTGTTAAATATCTCCTAGGATTATCAATATTTTACTGTGAGTCGTTATTTTTTTATGTATTATTTTTTGTCTTATTTTTATAAATCGTCCCCATTCATAATTTTCGAAACACTAATTGCAGACTGAGTTGAAGAAAAGTCTGACTACGGCTAAATTTAAACATGGAACATACGAAAAAATGATGTAGTGAAGTTCAACGTACCGAACGATGTACACCATGAACAGGAAACGAGACGTCGACTTACACATTATCTTCTTTTGTTACATTATATACTTTGTATAAGTCAATATGATATTTACTTACAATATCATCTCTCATTAAACTGTAATATTTCATCTTAAAGAGCAAAACAGAGATAACACAGGGTCAAATTTATAAATAATTGCAACATTTTGTATTTTGTTGATATAAATAAACTATCTTGTTCAAAAATTTGCTTAACCATTTTCGAAACCAAATTTGTCAAATTATAAAAACGACCAGGTGATTCTTGAAATGACAGCGCACATTGAATGGTTTCTGGCATTACCAGTTATTATCATAAATTAATTCCTCTTGTTTGGGATACGGTTTATGGCGTACTTCGCTGTATTTAAAACATCAAACTATAGTTTGAGTTTGGATATTTTGGGTATGGATATCAGTAAATTTTATTTATTGACCCAAATTTCGCGTATTCTTGGTAACGATAATCTTTTTAGGGCGGACATTAATTACAGTGGTTAGTAGGTGGTGATATTTTGTGTTTTAACATTTATATTTATGGAAAGCAGGACAAAGTAAGATAAGGGGAATATTGAAGAGATTCTGATACAGTTGCTGGTATAAGTTGTTTGAATGGAAACATTCAATATCTAAACTTACATGAATACAACACGGTCCAATGAATGTTCAACAAATAAAAACCCAAAAAACAAAAGCAAAAAACAAACAAACAAACAAACAAAAAAACAAAACAAAAAAAAACAAAAAAAAACCGCAAAAAACAAAAAAAAAAAAAAAAAAACCCATATTTTAGCATACAATTTAAATACCGTACATGACACGTGGACATGTTTTTTAAATTGACCACTTAAGAAATATCCTGTATATTGACCTCGGTTCTGTTTTGTGGGGAGTCCGGAAGGTGTGTGTTTCAACCACAATAACCTTATATCTTCAAGTTGTTAAAACACAAATGGGTTTAATTTAGTGACGTAAAGACCAATCCTTGAGTTAGTATGAATCATTTCGAATTATTTGGTTTGAAATTGAAACGTGTGTATGCTGAAGTATATGCAGAGGGTTTCTTCTAGTGGGTACGGCGAAACCTGGAGCCAAAGTTGTTGACTTATGTCGACTGTCAAAACCACACAAGTGGCAGTGTAGAGGCGAGAGAGGTAACGTCTATGTTTGAGTTCAATACTACGATACAAGCTGCTTATTTACACTGATTTTAGCATTAAGTTGTGAAGAAGGTCGGCATGTGAAATTGTGTTACGACATAAACAAATTACGACTTTGTCAGTAAAATGAATTTTATCAATAATTCGACTTTTCCCCTTTCTTTTTTGGTAGTTTTTCTTAAGTAACATTTCAATAATTTGGTGATGTAATGACTGACGAATGTCATTTCAAGAAGTGTTAAAAAACATATTGAGTATTGAAGCAATCCCTGGATTAAGCTGAAAATGATATAATTAATCTTCGACAATGTGGGGGAAATTTCACTCACGCGGGTGGATGGTGATGGCACCATCCACCATGAATGTACCAAGCGATATAATTGGCAGTTCAGTGTCTTAACAACTGTGAAGAATGATAATTAACAAATGATATATTACATACTTACAACTGGGATGTCCGGCAACGTTAGATAATTATATATTCATATATAAAATTGTTTTGGGTAATATAATTCGTTTTGGAGGACCAGACGGTCTAGAGAACTCAATATCAATTAGTTAAAAACGTTTCCAATTTGTCTCTATATGTTGAAAATGTACCTCTTACTCATTACACGCTGTTCAAACACATAATTAATTGCATACTTCGTTCATGAAATTGTACCTAGCATCACGTAAAAAAAGAAATACGACTTATCTACACTGAAAATTACTTCTTCATTTGTGTAATTAATTTGTTATTTTTCAAACCACAGTTTATAATGATTAAGTAACATTCTCTATGTCATGATATAAATAATGGAGTTTATTTACGAAGAGAATGATAGCTAGAAACACATCCATTTATTTATAACACAAAGTGTAAGTCATACCCATAGATTTTTTTATTTAAATATTTATTGCTCTAGAACAAAATATCACAATCTGTTATGAAAACATGTATATATCTTCAGTAATTATTACTATAAAAATCAAATTCTGTTACTAGATCAAAGACTACACGTGTTTGTATCCAATCTCAAAGAAGGGCAACTTGTGATTAAGATATTCCTATCGTTTTTATAAAGATGACACTGTCTAAAATAGTAATAGACGTTCTCACAAAAAATTTAAGTCTGATGTATCACCACTGTCTTGTTTTAGTCAAATGACGACTCGTTTATAAACTTTTTTTCGTGTAAATATGTTGTAACCAGAATTGTGTGAGAAGATGTTTAGACCAATGTCCTGTGCAAGGTCAAAGGTTGTCCGATTATCGAACCTTGGCAAAAACCATATTTACTGAAGAACAAACATTATTGTACCATAAAAACAAAAACATATTTAGGAATAAATTACTGCGAAAGAACGAAACAAACATGCAGTAAAGTATCCTATTTTTTATATATACTTTTATGAAGCCTGTTATATATGACGATGTATGGAATGACACGTACACCATTGGCTATGTCGCGTCAAGATCAATTGATTTAGATAGAGCACAAGCACACTCAATAACGACAATATGTTTTTGTATTGACATTCCCATTACACCACAGTCACTTCGTATTTAATTTTAACATGACTGATGGACATGCGAAACAAAACGAAGCAAAAATAAGTAACACCCTAAAGCAAGAGATAAAAAAAGAGACAAAAAGACATAACTAAATAAAAAATAAATATCGTTTAACAATAAAAATCAATGAAATAAATTATATAAAGTGACTGTAAAGAGTTATTTCTTCGCCGTCTTCAAGAACTTAGATATAAAATCGCGAATAACAGATACATTATTGCCGGTTATTTTTGCGGGGATGCTGTTTTCGCAATTCCGATTGGCATCAAAGTGATCGCGAAAATTTTATCAATGGAATAATAGGACACGTGTAAATAATATCTACAACTGGGCTCATGTTCACGTTATTGGTAAAGTTGCAAACCGATTGGGCCTTCTCTAACGGTCTGAAGGTATTTCTCCAATAACAGTCGTTTAGAACGGATTACAGGCTACTTGTTACAGGATAAATAATACTTACGTTTAAAAGAATAAACCATCACTCTGAATTATAGTGATGTCTGTCCTTTGACTTCCTGATCGCGAAATTTCAATTCCTTTAATTCAATGAAAATCGCGGAAATTTTGACTCATGAAAATAATCGACTATACGATGTCTAGAAAAATGAATTATTAGGGCAAATCATAATCCGGAACTTAAGAACCTTTTCCTTGGTAATCAACATTAACAAATATACTACACCTGTAGGTTGTTTTAAAAATATGGTATGGAAAGAAAATATATGATAAGAAAAGTCTTTAAAATAAGTTATAAAAATACGAGCCCTAGAATCTACCATACCGCTGACTAGATAATATTTGGGTTACGGTTATGATATAATCTGTTCAGGAAAAACCATGAAGAAAATATCAACATGGCAATGGGTAATATCTGCGTGAAGTCTTGATGGCTATTCAATACATATAATTTTATACGTTGCAGGTAGGTGTGTAGGTGTAAGAATTGTGCCTGCTTCCGCGATGCATTTTCGGTAAATATGACTAAACCTTCTTGTGATATTTACACTAATTCTTACTATTGTCATTGTCTCTTGCCTTAACGTTGAGAATTTACATTTGTAATGAAACTAGGCTTTAGCTTCTGTTACCAGGTCGTGAGATACCGAAGTCATTGTAACTGTGTAGAAGAAACTAGGCTTTAGATTCTGTTACCAGGTCGTGAGATACCGAAGTCATTGTAACTGTGTAGAAGAAACTAGGCTTTAGATTCTGTTACCAGGTCGTGAGATACCGAAGTCATTGTAACTGTGTAGAAGAAACTAGGCTTTAGATTCTGTTACCAGGTCGTGAGATACCGAAGTCATTGTAACTGTGTAGAAGAAACTAGGCTTTAGATTCTGTTACCAGGTCGTGAGATACCGAAGTCATTGTAACTGTGTAGAAGAAACTAGGCTTCAGCTTCTGTTACCAGGTCGTGAGATACCGAAGTCATTGTAACTGTGTAGAAGAAACTAGGCTTTAGCTTCTGTTACCCGGCCGTGAGATACCAAAATCATTATTACTGTAGTATTTGTACCGACCTTTAAATATCTTTTTACTAGAAGTGTCACGGTTAGAATATACACACGTACGTGGTATTGTTCTAAAATCATCAGATATACGAAAATTACGAATTATGGGTCTAGTGAACCTTCCCGTCTTGATTTTGTTTTATTTTCTTTCGATCAATTTGAATTTTTCTCATTCGCCTCCTAGGCTCCAAAATTTAGGCTCTTAGTATCACTGATGAGTCCTAGAAGGACAAAACAGCTGTATAGTACAGTTTAATTCATTGTTTGGTTCTATTGTATTTAACCTTAAATTTGTATTAAAACTCCAATTGATTGATATCTCTTTTGTACAGCCTTGATTGATTATCAGTACAATAAAATGGATATTGTATATATGACCTTCAAGAACGTTACTAAAAAGAATTAGGGTGTCATTCTAAAGTGTTCGTAACCTGATATTTCAGTGAAATGGCACTACATAGTCCCTAAGTCGGCAGTATTCATGTAAGCACTGGGTTGAATATATAATTTGATGATAATACTCCAAAGAATTCAAGCCATTGTTTTGGTACCATGAATTGCATCTGTTCCGGTTTCTGTATGTCCTTTCTCTTCTATCCGGTAGATTTTGAGAGCTGAAGGGTTTTGTCTGTCCTCTTAAGTTAACAGCATATTGTTGCCATATCGACGTTTAAGAGCCGAGAATAATCACTTTTTTTTAAAAGTCAGATGTTTAAATATTATTAACAAATTGTCAAATCAAAAAACCTACGAGGAAGGGGAAAATTGTTACTTCGGAGTTGAGAAGTTGTTCTGCTTGTTGTAGATGCATAACAAACTATTCATTTTTTCTTGATTCCAAATTAACAAAATTATAATTCTAAATATTATAGAACTGCTGTCAGTAAAACTATAGGAGGTATTATAACTTAAGTGTTATTAAAATTTGAAAGGTTATTCAAAATTGTTTCATGCCACCAAAAAATGGCAAGAAAATACCACCATGTGAACATAATCATAATCCAAAACGATATTCAATAAAGCTAGGGTAAAATATGAACAAAAAAAAGATTTGCAGGGAGACTCTTGTAAAAGTACAAAGAAAATAAGGTGTTCCGCAAGAGTAAGCGTCTTCTGCTTCATCGATTACACCAGATTTGTAAACCTTGGTCAATCCAAGTAAAGTCATGTCAAGTTCTCAAATGAGAACAAGGTATACAGCAACGTAACCAACAGGCAAACTAACGAGCATCAAATACGTCCAGCTACATGTCCCACAAAGAAATACAATATACCTCAATGAGATAACCATGAGGATTGTAAAACTTCCCCATGATTTACATCAACCTTCTTTTGAAATCCTGCGAAACACATATTAATTCTTGATATAAAAGAGTGATGATATAACAGTTGTGTAGATTTTTTTAAAGGATGATATTTCTCCCGGTGTTACCAAAGGTAAACACGAAAACAGAAATATTTTCGCGAAACTCATGAAAAAGATTAGTTATCTCTAGCAATTTATTCCATTCACGAAAATATCGAAACAAATAATATAGACTCCACCAAATAACAACCAGTTAAGTCGAAACACGCTGATTGGTCCGCCCTTTGACGACTCCATGTGTTACAGGCCATTACAAAGTAGATTAATTTATCTCCATTTTAAATTTCGGTAAAAAAAAAAAAAGTAGGTCTAGAGAGACAAATTGGTATTTAAAAATCTACCGCGTTTTAGCTGAGAACATTTGGCTTACAGAATGACTAAAGTATCGGCAGTCTTAAGTGATATTAATTTTTCTTCTTCTTCAAATTGCTTGCAGTCTTAACTTAATACACTTCACTGTTAGGGCTTATTTCACACCGTGTGACAAACTTACCGTGATAGATACAACCGTTCAATGTGATTGACATGTCAACCTTGGGGTCGCCATTCTCTTCTATTTGCACACCTATGTAACACTTTATATCGTCATTGTAAATACCTTGGCTATTATTGTATCGGGCGGGCAGGGAAGTGTCGTGCCTGTCGGCTGATAACCGGAACTTGAAGAGCGCACTCTAGTGGCCGTGATGACGGAGAAAGTGGCATGTTGAGTGACCGCAGATACACTCAAGTGAGAGGCAGATTCCGCACGCGAGATTTCACGAGATCTAGCGAGTCATCAAACTGTCAAGAAGCGCTCTCATTGACAACAATGTTTATCTAATAAGTGCTGTGTTTTTTGATAAACTACAGCGCGGAGGTTAAAACAAACGCTTCATGTCGAATAGGATTACTGAAAATGATGAGTCAATTTGTGTGACAGATGTCATAGGTCGTGTCACGTGACATATTCGCCATAGTATCGTTACTCGATCAACTTCAACATCTACAAATACATTATGCTTTAAATCAAATATCACTGAACACTCAACGCTCCTCAATAAACTGTTAATGCTGATGGATAAAACGGTTTCTAATGATATAAGAACATTATTGAAATCATCATATACTTAATATTAAAGACTGTGTTGGGTGTTAGTTGCTTCGACAACGAGACGTCGTTGAGTCTATGGCGCCAGTTCTCGTGTGACGGCGTGAGCTGAAGCTGATACAAGGTCTGCACTAATTGTGGTATCAGCATGCGGTCTGATAAAGCCAGCTATAATAGGAATGTGGTGTTGTCCACAATGCCATCACGAAGAAATTATCACTTATCTATATACATAGCTACCAAATATCTACAAGGGACATCCACGCACCCAACTATGTAAAGAGCAAAAGTACTTGGACATCGGGAAGTAAGTCCATAGTTGATGGGTCTAAGGAAATATAGGCAGTTAAACTGGGACTTAATAAAAATTATTAAAAATCACATAGTTTTAAAATTTGCAATACATTATTTAATTTTCAAATTATTTCTTTATCATATTATTCTTCTTCCTAACAGCACAATATAATGCTGATAGAAATCTCGACAAGTTCTGTGTGTTATGTTTTTTTTTATGGTTGAAAAATGCCATTGTGTAACCTCTATGAGATGGTTGAGATAATGTGGTACCTCTAAAGCTTTCTGGGATGTTTGCACTACTGATAATGAAATTACAATTGTAGAAGACATCAAGATGCTGGTTGATGAAAATTACGGGGATTTTTTACAGTCGTCATAGTGATCTCATGAAGTGATATTCTATTTCTTTGTGCAATATGAAGCTAGAAGTGTGTGGTGTTCGTCAGTTTGTCTGTTTGTTAAATTGTATATCTTGTTATCATTTGTCATTTACCTCTTAAATTTTAATGTTTCTGTCTGCCTGTAAATATTTCTTTTGTTCATGTTTTGCAATTGTTTTATAGAGTTTGGTTGAAATTTCTATTGATATTTTGGTGTTTTCTTCTAGTTTGCTCTACCTTGTCATCTCCGAGGCTGACTTCATTCTGCCTTCGCAGGCAATCAGCGCTCATTCCATGTCACCTTGTTCGGTATTGCTGACGTGGATTCCATTCTCTTATTATCGATGGTCCAAGTTTAAAGAAAAGATGCATTTTCTGTGGTTTTCTTCACAGTGTTTTAAGTTCAAGATATATATTTTTTACCATTTTATTGATTTCTCGAAAATAGCCGAACATAAAGCCCGTCGTAAATGATAACCTTTAACCATTAACACACCAGTAAATGATACCGTGTCTGGCCAGATATTTCAGACCATGGCATGGTATGCTAAAGGAGGGAGGCGTCATTGGAAGGATTTCCAATAAAAGGAGAAAATCTTGAGTTCCCGAACATTTTATTTGATAGACAAATCTTGGCGTCTTTCGTGTATCCATCAGAGAAAGGAAGAAAGTTCCTAATTTACAGGAGATGTATGAAGTAACTCCTTTAATCACATAGCAAGGTCTTCAGGGATGTCCTTTATCGGGGGATGCATTCCAATCTAGCCTTATCGTATTCCTCAACTAATCATATTATGTCTGGTTCAGATAAGTTTTCGTTAATAAGCATACTTTGGTTTGAGGGTCTACTATTATTATGTTTCCAAATCTAGCTATGTCCGATGTCCGACTTGTCCATATACCGGTATCGTCCACATCTATAATGTGTGGCCCATATAACTCTCCATATATAAATAAATCATGGCTGACTCCAATAAGTTTCCGTACTTAACCATATCGTGGCGGTAGACCGCCAGTTATTAGCCTACTTACCTCGCATGTGTCATTCCAAACGTACGATAGCAATTGAAAAGTTTATAAATGTGAAGGTAATGTTTTGAAACAGAAAAACTCACTTAGATTGCTGGAGGGGTAGCAGAGCTAGCGGCTCCAAACACGTTCTCCATTTGTTTTAGTCACGTGCCCCATGTTTATTGACTCGCTGTCAATCAACCTGCCAAAAATGCAATGACTACCGTCCGGAACCATAGTTAGGTCGTGGTATTGGATATTAGACACCTTTGATAAAAATCTTATATAAATCAAAATGTTTAAAATAAGAAATGTAGCGTGACAGTATCGTAAGTATAACGATGTTTATGTAGACTATCCAATATATCTCAGATTTACAACACAAATAATTTCACATATTTCGAACGTCTGATGAAAGGATAACATCGTAGATATCAGAGTGGAAAGTAAAGAGACATATATAGATAAATCACTTATAGACAATTATCGCACATCATAATCTATCGGATTCACCCCGCACACACCGACGTCACTACATGATGATGTGTTGATTTGTTTAGGATTAAGTGACGCATTTGTTTGTTCATGTTTATCATATGTTTCCGTCAAAGTATATAAATAAGTCTATCTTTTTTCCCGAATCTTATTTCGCATTGTCGTTTACAGGAGTTGTTTCATCTCGTTATCCCAGTAGAGACACTATAATTGCGTTGGCTATTGTTCCATATATACCATCGATTTATAATTATAACACCAGTACTAAACGAACATGAAATGCTCTTTGACAAATATAGGAGAAAAAATGCAAATAATATGGTCCCCTGTAGAATCGCTTTCTTTTTCTTTTCTTTAGGAGACACTTTTTGGAAAGTCGCATTTTTTCTCTTATGTTTTCCGTTAAAGTTTTAATATATTGATTGAGTATATGGACAAACTATTATCCTAACAATTGGAATCTATATTTATAAATGTGAAAATCGATAATATCAAAAATACATGCTCTTTCTAAAATGTTCATTTGTTTGGATAAACTCTATTTGTTCTAAGTTTCATGCTTTCATTAAAATGTGCACAATTTGTCCATAAATTTCAGTATTTCTGCTCGACTGGTAATAGGAGAAACATAAAAAAGATCGTTCATAAATGAGTATAACCACAAGAGAAAAAATTTCTAGAAAAAAAATTAATCAAGATTAAGAAAACCAATTGAAATCGCTGTTGCTTGGTTGGAGTAAGAAATATATCTTGAACATCACAATCGCTACTATTACTTTAAAAAATATGCAGAACGTATCATATTATTTGAAGCGTAAAAGGGGATACGTCGATACCAAATTTTAAGATTTTGATCGAATCAAGTTAAGATTATTCAAATTAAAAGGAATCTAATTATCTAACATTATATTTTTTTATGAATGTGACATATTCAAAAGAAATATTATCCCCTAAAATAAAAGGTGTTACAGTAAGCGGGTACACTAGTCAATGAGAATTAAAAGAAAAGAAATTTTATATTTGCAACCTAGAAACAAATACCCCCATCTCCCTAAACACGTATTGGAACCTTCGAGCAAAGATATTTTAGTGAAGGAGAACATTGCCAAGCATTGAAATCGAAAAATGACCATTTCCTCTTTTCTTTCGGCCGATTTGGATTTTCCTCTGTCGCCTCAAAGATATCCACAGTTAAGGTAATTGGAATCAACAAGAAACGAAAACAAAACACCATTCCCAACTCAAAATGTTAGAAAGCATTTAGCTGATTACATTATTATTTATATTGTGGGATAGTAATATAGATGAGGTGACAAACGAAATAGATTATCTGTAGGAGAATAATCAAGCATTACTTCATATACAGTCATCCGAATGTTTACAAAGTTCACTTCTGATTATAGTATTCCAGAACGGTTCTTGTAACAAACCAGAAACTGTCAAAATAATTAACGTTTATGTGAAATTATCTTTACTTTTAGGATTAACTATAAATTATTTTAAATTCATGGAAATGATATTAAAATATGATGATACAACGTGTGTTCAAAAGGCAAACGAAGCTGTGAATTGTCGTATTTCCTCAGTGAATATGCTTCATTGTCATTATTGTAAAAAAAAATAAGTGTTTGAATACTGCTATACCTCTAAGCTACTAATAACAACATTAAAATATATCTGCTGTTGGTTTATCGAAAATTATGGCATACACCAAACGGTTTTCGGTTTTTATAGGGAATAATCCATAGTGACACACAACTCTGTCCGGAATAGGTTGCATATAATCCATCAGATCTAGAGTTATGACAAAATTAAAATGATTTGGTGCGGATCTATCAGCACCATTTCTTCGGCATTATATAGAAATACAATTCTGATAAAAACCTATAATCATTCCGGATCTGCCGGACCAAAAGTTATAGTATTATAATTCATTATTATGACAATCGAATTTTTAAATAAGTGACCAAGAATAACATTTCCGACATAGAACATGACACAACAAAAAATTGTGGAAATGTGCATATTTAAAAGCAATCTCATTTATTGAAGACTGTAAGAAAATAGAAAAAGTCATTATACCAGGGTGAAAAACAAACTACAAATTATAATGAGAATTTCATAGTTGAGATTTCTTTAGCTAGGCGTTTTTTATCTTTAAATTTCAGATAAATAGCAAACAATATAGCACAAGTATACATTAAATAAGTAAAAAGAGATAAAAAGGTGGAATTATTATGATAATCGTACAATGACGTTCTACCTGATATTTGATACAAATTTAATTATCGCCAGGTTTAGGCGAAATTTCGAAAATGAAAACAAACGAACAGAAACTAGCATAACATTTCACACAAAAATATCATTTTAGTAATTTAACGAGTAATTTAATAAAAACATAAAAAAAATTAACGATAATTTTTCGTTTAGAAAAAAATATTTTTGCTGATTCAGAAGGAATGCCTTATAATGACACAGAATGTGTAAAAATAAAGGAAGTGAATCCTCAGAATAATACATAGATTAAAATACTAATAAAATTTACAACATTATTATATTTAAATCGATCTGACGTCCATGCAAAACTCACTGTCCACATTATGTGGTTGTTTGAGGGATAAGTACACTTAATGACTAAAATGATCAATGGATTTTGAAAATAAATTCAAGGTTCAGACATAAGTGTAACGTATAAAATACAGTAAAAAGGTAAAAATAACAATTACACTTGTTTTAATTAGTTTGTAAATGAAAAGCCCAAACATTCAGAAGAAATGCGACTGGAGAACGATCGATTGACATTGTTTCCTGATAGAAATGAATTCGGTAGAGCAAGGTCGTCAGTAGACAGTCTAACATCCAATTGGCGACATTGGCACATAGGAATGCTTTTGTTAGTGGTTTACATGTGATGAATTCAACTGTAACAGAGAACAATATATATGGAATTACGTTACAAAACTAACACATACAGTGTGGTCGTAGATGTGATGGATATAGCAATAAAAAGAATGGTCAGAGATATGGCAACAATAAGTAACGATCTGAGCGAGAAATGATCAGAGTAAAATGTGACAAATTTTTGTAGGGATTGTGATATGTATCAGAAATATAAAAACAAAGTGGTAAATACGGAGTGTGTGATGGTATTAGGATGATAAATGTAAAGTGTATCGATAAAAAATACTATGTTAGGAACGAATATAAATATATATATCATAGTGATAAATACGGAGTGTGTGATGGTATTAGGATGATAAATGTGAAGTGTGATAAAAAATACTATGAACCATATATATATATATATATATATATATATATATATATCATAGTGATAAATACGGAGTGTGTGATGGTATTAGGATGATAAATGTGAAGTGTATTGATAAAAAATACTATGGTAGGAACCAATATATATATATATATATATATATATATCATAGTGATAAATACGGAGTGTGTGATGGTATTAGGATGATAAATGTGAAGTGTATTGATAAAAAATACTATGTTAGGAACGAATATATATATATATCATAGTGATAAATACGGAGTGTGTGATGGTATTAGGATGATAAATGTAAAGTGTATTGATAAAAAATATATATATATATATATATCATAGTGATAAATACGGAGTGTGTGATGGTATTAGGATGATAAATGTGAAGTGTATTGATAAAAAATACTATGGTAGGAACCAATATATATATATATATATATATATAACACATTGCTATAAATACAGAGTGTATGATGGTTTTAGGATGATAAATGTGAAGTGTATTAATAAAAAATACTATGTTAGGAACGAATATAAATATATATATCATAGTGATAAATACGGAGTGTGTGATAATTGGGATGATAAGCATGAAGTGTATTAATAAAGAGATATTATGGTAGGAATGTAATCAATATGAATGCCGAGAAGAATAATACACATATACGACTGTAGATCCAATACTGTATATATCTTTATGATTCATTTGAAAATATTTTTCGTTATTGAAAATGAAAGCTGATCTTTGGGGTTCTCAATATTTTCTTTAGTCATGCAGTAGGAACAAACTGTAACAATGATGGGTGACATAAATATAAACGTTCTTTGTTGATATACTCTTGAGCTGAAGAGGGAAGATCATATCTATCTCTTCGTGATACGAAATAGACTTTAATGAAATATTAAAACGTGTATCAATTAGTCTATGTTGGCATCAAGTGTCATAGTCGAAATCTTAATCAGAAATATTGAAACATACTAAGTATCGTAACTGTCCTGATTATTCTCTATTGACATCAAGTGTCTTAGACGAAATAATTTGCAAACATCATCAACTAAAATTATTTAGGATTGACCGTGAATAAAAAATTCTTTATTCTACTATCAACAAAACCGAGTGCAAGATTCGAGAATCTAAGCAGTGAGAAACATTCAATATTGGACAAACTTTCTAGTTCCACATTGATTTATTTAAGCTTATTTAGCAGATGTCAATATCAATCCCATCGCGAAACAATATGGTGTAGGGATGTGCTGCCGGATGTACACAATGGCTGTAATATTACAATGGTGTATGAGATAGGAAACACAGCAGTTTGTTCAAACATAATCGCCAATGTTACATCACTTTGATTCAGGGAGATGGTCAAACTGCTGCAAAGTCAATGTTTAGTACTCGAGTTCAGTACCTGACAACAAACTTTTAATCTCTTCTCAATAATTCATAGACCTGTTAGCTTACTTTTAATTTCTCTTGGCTATTCAGCTCGTTATATCTATTGATATTGCTAAATGGGAATATTCTATCAACTTCTGCTGTTGACAAAATCATTCCCATCGTACATTTCCATAAAAAATTAAGTTAGTTCAAAACGCCTGTAACAATTTTCAGGTTATAAGTTTTAAGAATTTTTAAGTTGGCTGTACGTGGCTTTTTGGTTGATTTCATTGAGGTTCTATTTTAAACAGCTTACCTGTGGTATTATTACCGAAATTTGTTTTGATTGACAAGCCAGTAGGCTTTGGTCACGCTCAAGTGTCACTCTAAAAGCTCCGACAACTAATGGCTTGGCCACACATCAGGTGGGTAAACTCGGCCAGGATCCTCTAGAGACGTATCAAATATCATACCCGACCATGTATCTAAACACGGTAAGACTTCTGACCAGTAACTTGCCGACACATCATAATGACCGCATTGTCAGCTTAATTGTCAGTCGTGATTATGAAATTCTTTCTTAGTGCAATATTCTCCATAAGTACAAAAAATATGAAAGCGTGTTAAAGAAAAGTCATGAAATGTGGAAAAAGACATCAGAATGCTAAATAGTTTAGAAAACGTTAAGACACTATACTTGTTGTTGATTAAGCACAAATTAAGCTGCCTAAGTATGGCGTCACACGAATCGCCAGCAGGACATCTTCAGAACGGCGACATGTGGCCACGGACTCTCAACCACATACGTTTGTTTAGAAGTCGAGTTAAACAAATTGTAATTTACTGGTATCACAAGTTATAATCCATTTTCTTTTGAAATTGATCTGTAGTTTGTTTTCATGTTCCAACCATTTTTGTGTCATATGTAAATTTGAACGGGAGGCTTCTAAGAGATCCACCAGACGTTCTGTCTATTTCTTTATACACCCCGGTCACCAAGAGCGTGCTTTTGACTTAAGTGCCCGACTTAGAGCTTGTTCGTTAGTTTGTGGACTTTCACGTTCGGTATAGTTTCGGTAATAGCTAGGTGGGTATGACAAACAAGATTGATGGAAGGAAACAATTAAATAATTACAGGCTGTTGACTTGGATATTCCCACGGTGTTTCAAATAGTTTACTTTAGAAAATTGCTATTTGTACGAAACTAAAGTTGTATTTTGTTCCAACTTTCCATTGGGAAAATTATATACAACTTTGTAAACTGTTGAAATGAATCTGTATTGGATATTGTGTTTAATCTCAAGACTTTATAGGTCAAATATTGCTTTGGAATTATGCATGATCAGGACCTTCACACATATCCGATAAGTTCCTGTTTCCACAACGCGAAAGAGCTACAATCCACTAACTATACATGACAAGGAAGCAGATTACAGTACCTACTTATATATCGTAATATCTATAGGCCTACTTCATACTTCATTTAAACACCCTTCCTTCAATAATGTCATCATAGGTTCAAGTGATATATCTCAATACCTTTCTTTATTTATTTTGTTCCAGCTCTGCGAAAAATTTGATACCCAAATTGCACTCAATTAAAAATAATTGATATATTCTTTAAATTTCATTTTGAATAAATTCGAATGAGAAATGTATAAGATGATACTCGTAGGCTAGATTGTATAGCTTTAATTGAAAAGTGGAACTTCTTGATTACGAGACCACCCTGTTACTTCGAATACAATATATTTACTATTATCGACTTGAACCGTTACTTTAATTGAAGTTAGCTGTATCCTCTTGGTTTCGTGTCATAATGATTTATATATATTCTATCCGAAATTTTTAATCAATTCATGTGTAGCTCTATACGAGACCATCCTCACTATAGCGTACACGCCCCTTCGAACCTAAACAAATCAAGAAATTGTTGGGTTAAATTCATGATTTGTTGAAAATGTCATCAATTCAACTTGTTTATCAAAATGGACATACTCATCGAAAAACACTGGATTTGTGTACATTTTATTCCATTAAGCACAATAAACATCCTCACTCTACCACTAGACTACAAAGATAGATTAATTAACTAATAAAAGATAAAAACAAACCCTAGCTCCCATCTTTTACCTCCAACCACACACCTTTATTGAAATAGAAAATCGAATAAACTAGGTATACACGAAGGTAGACCATCGGATATATACTAGTACTAAAAGACCATGAAATGCTTCCTAGACTGAACTGTGGAGGTGAATGACCAGAGTAATTTACAAGTCACCTAGAAATTCTTGAATGCAGGTGGTGTTAACATGACGCAGTTGTTCGGTATGCATGAGCTTAATCATGACATCACGATCTCCGTGCAAGAAACCGGCAACTGACCGACAAACACATTATCGACACCGGGTGTTTCGAAAGATGCAGGCTGATGATGGTTATGGGGAAGTTTTACGGTCGTTTTAGTGACTTCATTAAGAAAAATCTCCTTGGTTGATATGAAGCTGTACGTGTTTGATATTATTTAGCACTTGTTTTCCCGTTGTTGTATACCTTGTTCTCCTTTGGGAACGTGATATTATTTACTAGCATTGACCAGAATCTACTCCTTGTTCATTTTCTGGAGTCTCCATGTAAATTTGTCTTTTGCTCGTATTTTGGCTTAGTTTCATAGAATATGTGTTTGGATGAAGACAGACATTTCAATATTTTCGTTGTTGTTTTTCTTGAGATTAATATTTCTTAAGTGATTTCTCCGACTCATCTTCTGTATTTCTTTAATTCACGTCTAAATGGTAACTGACACGTTGTGGAAGGATGAAACAGCTGTGTAACTTTTTTCTTTAAATATAAACTTTATTTCATTCGTATATACAATATATTCATTATACAATAAACATTCACAAGAAATCGAATTGGATTTGGAAACAAGTGTTGTATATTTATATAAAATCCATCTTTAGTTTGTATTATTTTACATACAGTATCCAGTATTAATGACAAACTTTCGAAAAGCCTTGTACTATTCTCAGTCCTTGCACTTTTTTTGGATTCTCCATGATATGGTGTATGATGTTAATATTTTCCCAAGTTTCGTGAAATTAAGATTCTGTTGACATGTATTTTTTGTTGTTTTTCTTGCTCTTTATAATTCTGAACTCATTTGACATTACATTGTTAACCGCGTCAAATTTACGGTTGCCTTCACTTAGCTTGACCATTTAAACATTATTTGGATTTCGCACTGTTTTGCTGAATATTTCTAATTTAAATCGTACTGTTTGCTCGTGTTTGATATCATCAGGTTAAACAACAACGCTCCAAAATTCATTTGGTAATTGTGATTTTATTATGAATCTGCAGCATATCACATTAATTAGAATATCAACGCGTCTTAAATGAGATATTGCCACAACATCATAGTTCAGATATCCTGTCCCTAGATGTCCCTACGGCATTTTATGATCATAGTGATTATTGACGATGGTGAAACTCGGAGAACATAAGATGGCCATGTTGGAAGCAAAGCTTAGACACCAGTCCAATTCTCTCGATTAAGATAATTTTATTCTTAAAACAGTCTGTAATTGTGGTATTCCTGGCGAGAATGGCTTTCAGGATATTTTAGAATTTTGCCTGATGGAATGAATGAAATAATATGACACAAAATTATACTAATTACTTTGAAAGTTGAATGTTACCAAAAAGCGGCACCGTATATTGCATAGAGAAGGTATTATGGATTAAACACGATGATTCTTTCACAGACTGAGTGAGGTTTATATAATTACACCACCGTTTGAGTAGATTATCAGCTCTCTGTTTGCAACCTTTGCTGTGATGATACCATAAAGTACAAAAGTCGTATTGGTGTTCTACAATTATCACCTAAGAGTGAATTAATCTAGTTTCATGCAGACGGCAGGAATTGCTGCTCCTTTTTATCAAATTCAGGATAACCCCTCGGATCGGAAAATACATCGTGTATTGAAATAGACATTTGTTATGACCAATGTGGAAAACTCGTGAGGAAATCCGTAATCTTCGTATGTCCACCATCAAGGACTAGCGGTGTTGTTCGTCACCAATATGCATGATGAATACCACTTCGATATTGAAAGACGAACGCAATCGGTTACAATTTCACAAAATCATGCTTCAAATTCATTGTCTTTGTTTATGATATGCGTCCATTTTGATGGCGGCATTGGTATGCCTCTGTGTGATGACGTAACGAAATCAGTTCGGATCAGCTCGCGCGCGTGCGTTCGTGCGTGCGTTCGTGGGTCCATTCTAGAACGATGTTGAAATAATACAACCCTTTACGGAAAGGTGATTTCAGGTCGTATCTGGTCCATGCTCGGTCAGTACATATGTCTGAAGTTACTGGGTTTCAAAGTGTCCAACTAGCAATGTCCATTAATGTAGCAAAAGAATGGATAAGCTTATGACACTTTAATACAAAACGCTACAAAACATAGGCTAATTATCGACCCTTCCCATCTGATATCTGCCACCAGGGTGATATTGGGCGCTAATTTAACAGTTCTTACAGGGGGTCATAAACTTCACCTATCAACCTCTAAATAAACACACAGGTATCTACCCTCCGCGATACCACACAATACTAATGGCAAAGTCGTGTACGGACTATTTGTCCGGAAAAGATAAATCGTACTCAATATTGTTGCCAATGCCATATTTCAATTAAAAGACAAGTTTTAAAAATCCGCTTTCTATCCTTATCGCCTTATTAGCATTTTCTAATAGTTATATTAAACTAATTTTGACAGATATTTTGTGTACCCAAGCAAAGCCGCTGAACTACCAAAACTTGTACCAGCAGGGAGCCTTATACAACTAAACAGTGACACGTCAACTGGTAATGTTCATGAATATATAGGGAAATGTGCTTGGTGAATATCTAGCACAAGTGAGAAATATTCAACCCACAAGTGACATATTATTTTTATTTATATGAAATATTTTAATTCTATCGTATTTTGTCAAATTTACAAAACGGCCAGGCACATTTTTTTGCATTACAGCAACATCAAAAATATTCATAAACATATTTTCCTATAAACAGTGAAAAACGTAAAAAGTTTATTAAAATATACACAGATAAAATAAACTACAATATAGCTGGTTATTTTCGCGTGGATAATAGGTAGTGATACATTAACGTTATATCGAAAATATAATCCATGAAACATTTTACATCCAGGTCGCGAAATTTAAATTCATTGAAGGGTAATTCGTTCGTTTCAAAAGGAAAAATTTGACCTATGAAAATGACCAGCTATACAGTAACTAAAGCAAACCATCATGTAATATAATGATTAATATAATGGTCAAGTTGTAGTGCAGGGGGTATCATTAAAGTTTTTTTTTCATTTCTGAAATAAAAATAAGAATAATATTAACAGGAAAGAAAATTGAACATTTTAAGAATCTAAACTAGGTGCAGTATCGAGTTGTTTGAAATTCTGCGGTGAAGCGGCATGTGATTAATGCAACTGTGATTTCTGGAAATGAAGTTTACATAGAAACGTTTACTCGAGTTATTTGTCCGTGTATATACGTGGTCTTTGGAGTTTATAAGAAGTGTTGGTGATGTATATACATTTCTAAGTAGACAACCTCTACCATTTAAACTCACCACTTTCCATGTGTTCAAACCAATATGTTACACAAATCCCAGATATTTGCGCCATCGTCACAGAACAGTTCTGGTGCCAATATAGCGGCTTGTCAGCTTACGAAGAAATAACACATAACCCTTAATAAGGCAGTTTTATTGAAAATATGGTCAAAACATTACTTCAGTAAAACGACAAATATTCCATATCCACCAGAACTTTGTTCTATTAACTCTTGTATTAAAACGTTACGGAGATTAATTAATGGACATATCTGAAATGACGCTATCCAGATAACAATGTAAAAGAAAAAGAGATTTGTATTGAAGTATACTGCGGAATATAAGACTACGTGTGTTCGACTTGGAGGTCCCCAGCCTTGACTTCAGTCAAATCTAAAACACATTTCCGACATCTTTTGTTGAGCTTAGAGACCAAACAAAGTCGGATTTTCACTCTATCTGGCGAAGGGATCTGGAAATGTCAAAGTATCATGGCGGCCATGATGATGGCGATGGTGTGTATCCGAAGCCCAACTGTTTATTAGTGTTTCCTCGCCCCGGGCCAATATTTCCCCTACTGTAACATGTGTTTCGCGTCAAATGGCTGGAAATGTTTTTACAAATAGTAGCACGATGGGTGATACTGTCAATTTTATCCTATTTTGTTCAATTATTACCAAACAAACCTCTTACTGCCGGTGTGGCTCTTGGACCACCTAACTGGGCGAGACAAATCGTCGGATTATCGCTACTCTGTCGGATTTGCAGAGTACGTACCGATATATGAGTTTCATGTCACATGTTTACATAATAAGATTAAATACATACACAATGATATTTCATGTTGATGTTTTTTCAACATTAAATATCTTAATAAAAAATAAACCAAATTTTTATACGATGTTCCTTAATTTGCATACACGTGCAAGGTATATAAATTTGCACAATTTTCTGCGGTAATAGAAATTCCGATTATCTCAATGTCGTTAACGCCGCGATGTTTGGTGAAAGACTACTCCACCGAATGTAACGAAAAGACGATTTTCCCGAGATGGAAGAAAATATTCATGATTAATTATTATTGCTGCTCAGGAGGAAACCATACAAAAACATAAACTAAAAAAAAAAAAAAAACAACAAACATTAAACAAACAAACACCTGTTACTCTGATAGAAATATTCACCTGTGCATTTCGAAACGGTGAAATGATTTATATCGCTTTCATTCCTTATAAGTAAAGATATAAACATGTACACATACATTTACCAATATATATTATTACTAAACAGGTGTTGATATTCTGCATCAACTCGAAGTTGTTATCCATAACGATAGACATCTTTTAATCATGACTTTGAACTTAGAGAGTGTATAAACAAATACCATGTATAATGTGTTTTCTAAAGTACAGTTGGATGACATATATTAAATAATGACACAGCCTGGTGACTACAGAATTGTGTCATCTATATTAAATAATGGCACAGCCTGGTGACTACAGACTTTTGTCATCTATATTAAATAATGACACAGCCTGGTGACTACAGATTTGTGTCATCCATATTAAATAATGACACAGCCTGGTGACTACAGATTTGTGTCATCTGTATTAAATAATGACACAGCCTGGTGACTACAGATTTGTGTCATCTATATTAAATAATGACACAGCCTGGTGACTACAGATTTGTGTCATCTATATTTAATAATGACACAGCCTGGTGACTACAGATTTGTGTCATCTGTATTAAATAATGACACAGCCTGGTGACTACAGATTTGTGTCATCTGTATTAAATAATGACACAGCCTGGTGACTACAGATTTGTGTCATCTATATTTAATAATGACACAGCCTGGTGACTACAGATTTTTGCCATCTATATTAAATAATGACACAGCCTGGTGACTACAGATTTGTGTCATCTGTATTAAATAATGACACAGCCTGGTGACTACAGATTTGTGCCATCTATATAAAATAATGACACAGCCTGGTGACTACAGATTTGTGTCATCTGTATTAAATAATGACACATCCTGGTGATTATAGATTTGTGTCATCTATATTAAATAATGACACAGCCTGGTGACTACAGATTTGTGTCATCTATATTTAATATTGACACAGCCTGGTGACTACAGATTTTTGCCATCTGTATTAAATAATTACACAGTCTGGTGACTACAGATTTTTGTCATCTATATTAAATAATGTCCCCTAATGTTCATTACCTAGTCTTTCCCTTTCTTACGTTCACAAACAAAAATAACACAAAACCGTTGTTGAGAAATAACATCTTATTTGTCAATGTCGGCACTAAAATAGTTTAAAATTGATAAACCGAATACAGTTTTTGATTTTCTATGTAGTTGATTCAATTATAGTGAAAATTCCAATACACTTAGTGTTAAGCTTTGTAATAAATATATGTCCTGGTGTGAAAATGAAATGAAATCAAGCATTTTTATGTGTTTTGACGTGGATTTTTAGCATTCATGTTAAAGGTATGAAAGATACAAATATCATAGTAAACCTATGCCTTAATTTGCTTCCATTCATCTAACCATCTATTGTCCATGTGATTTATACTTTTTCGATGTTTCTTTGCAGTTTGATAATATTAAAATGCCGTTCCCTCTTTATATCGCCAAAACCCTTCATAACGTTATTTTCTGAGCAAACGAAGGAAGTGTAAAGTGGTTATTTCTGAAACCTTTGCATGCAAACAGAACACCGAGAATGACGGAAAGGGATATCCGAATGCGTTACACATCGTCGTTGCACATCATGGCGGGCCCTTACATGATATATTGAGCAAGATATAAACAGTGGCGTTCCGAATGACCATCTCGTGTTTCTTTGTAATGCAAACCCTATTCTCATTGAACTACAGAAACCATCTCAAAACACATGTAATTGATTTTTTGTGGAATATTTACTTAAGTAGATTAGATTAACAAATTAAACACAATGATGTAAAGTATAAAATTGTTAGTGTTATCGCGAATTATAAAGAACACTCAAATGAAGACCTCATTTCCTTTTGAAATGTTAATATTGACATATATTCCCCCTAGAGCCCCCCCCCTTCCTCCCCCTGCAGGTGGGAGGAGTAGACAGCCTTTTGTGTTGATATTGTAACTGTAAAAATCCATATTCTTATCTACCTGTCAAAAATATAATGTATTCTATATCCATATTCAAATCGGCAAAAAAAGACACTCCTACCTTTTTTTGGTGAATAATGACGAAATACTCAAATGACCAGCTCACTAACGAGATCGAATGGCATTTGAACAGTTTGATAACAAAATATGTTCAATATTAACAAATTGTTAATTTGTTCTGAAAGCTATATAATTAGATTAGAAAATCTCTACTCAATGGATAATTTCAATTTTCTTTTACGTTATAAGGTATCATTACACTAGATCTACCTTTTAAATGTGTTTTAACGCATTACATAATTGAGAATTAGCAAAATTTCATCAATTGTTACAAAGCATTTGAAGTTTGAGTTTTTTTTACCGATGTTAAAAATTCAATCTAAAGTTTAATAAAAAGGTTAGCCCACCTTGAATTTTCTAACCTGTTTTAATAATATATCATAAACTACGTTACTAAATTATATTTGAATCAAATGAGTTGAACTTATTGTATGGCAATACTTGTATTTGATTTGATAAATATCTTGAAAAAAAATGTTTGATGAGAAAATATGACGCAATTGGATAATTTGATATTATCCATTTTAAGGATGGAAACTATTAAGTTACTTCAATGGAAAAGGCTGTACATCGGCGGCAGAGAGTACATGTACGCTTTACTTCAATACACAACAAAATATTTTATTTGTAAAAGATATGATTATTGTATGTAAATAGCTGCCTATAACAAATGATATCTAATTTATATACCTGTACCTGGCAATTTCCAGTTAATTATATACATGTAAATGTTTATCAGGGTTGTTTATGCGCATGGAAAATCTCTATGTAATTAAAAAATCAGTAACGTCAGTGATTTTCCGAAAGTACATTAATTCAAAAGGCACATAAAATTACAACCTGAGAGGTGCATTTGAATAACAATCGCTAAATTTCATGTTAGAAAGAAAATTTGACTTGTAGTTTTACATTAAAATATTCGTGAAACATTGATTTCCTACTTCGACCTTAATTTCATATTTGATAAGAACTAAGTTCTTCAGTAAAAAAAAACAAAACAAATTGAAACTAAAATTGAAAAAATTTAAAGTAGATATTTTTTTTAAAATCAATTAAGTAAGTTTAAGCTGAGTTCATTCAACTTTATTTCGGGATTCTGAAAACTTTTTAACATCAGCTTGAACGACAATCCGTGCACCGTCACTAGTACTGTGGGAGGTATAGTGACGTCAAATTTTGCTGAAGTTAGAAATTGGTTCCAGATTGACCATGTATACATGCAAAGCTACTGAAATAATACCACGAATACCATCCTGCCCTTCTCCCCCTCCCCTTGGAACCTCGTGTATATAATTTACAACACTGGCAGGATCCAGACTAACCACACTATATACATATTTTACTTATATCTATAACAGTGGTACCCCGGCTATTATACAAATCAGTTACATTCATTTTATCGTATATATATTTTCAATTAGACAAATTCATACTGAAGTTGTTAGCTATTAATAATGTTTGTTCATTTACATTTACATATGTGTCTTCACATATAGTTTAATACATCTTTAATACACGTATTTAATAAATACTTTACGTTATGTGTGACGTATAAAAGTGACGTCATGATTTCAAGATAAAAAAGAAATGTTCCTTGATGTTTTAATTACTTGTGGAAAAATGCATCAAATAGTTTTATTAAATCATTAACACATATACATATGATGAAAAGAGTTCAACCCCTTTTTCATTAAACTGGATTTTCATCCAACTTTCCGAAGTTGGAGCTTTGGTAATATTCCATTTCCAATGCCACATGAATTAGATAAAGGTATTTTGTATTTCGGGTTTCTTTTGTTTTACTTCACTACATCAAATACATCCGAAATCCAATTCTACAGAACGATACCTCCCTACGAGTCGGGGATTTTTGTAACTAACATTTATTTTAAATCTTTTAAACATTCGATATGTGTTAACAAAGATACTTATCCTAGGTTATATTGTATCATATTGTCTATTTATATTTTGATTTAATATCAATAACAAAACTTTTACAAATTTTACAAATATCTGTGATTGAAACAACGTTCTATACTACCTTACATATGATCATCATCGACGTGAATGGATGAACTGAGGAGTCGTCTTATAATAATCGATAAGGAAATGATTGATTGACGTGTCTGCTATATTTAGATTGACCTGTTGTAGAATTGGATTTGATCTATCCGGTTTTTGTCATAATTCACAACTAAAGTGTAATTAGATAGGTAGAAACCGCGCCTTTAATTACAAATTCTAAGAATAATATATTGCTAGTTCGATGTTTCGTGAGAATTGGTAAGATCGTATTGTCAAACGTAAATATTTCGTGAGAATTGGTAAGATCGTATTGTCAAACGTCAATATTTCGTGAGAATCGGAAAGATCGTATTGTCAAACGTAAATATTTCGTGAGAATTGGAAAGATCGTATTGTCAAACGTCAATATTTCGTGAGAATTGGAAAGATCGTATTGTCAAACCTCAATATTTCGTGAGAATTGGAAAGATCGTATTGTCAAACGTCAATGTTTGGTGAGAATTGGTAAGATCGTATTGTCAAACGTAAATATTTCGTGAGAATTGGAAAGATCGTATTGTCAAACGTCAATTTTCGTGAGAATTGGTAAGATCGTATTGTCAAACGTCAATATTTCGTGAGAATTGGTAAGATCGTATTGTCAAACGTCAATGTTTCGTGAGAATTGGTAAGATCGTATTGTCAAACGTAAATATTTCGTGAGAATTGGTAAGATCGTATTGTCAAACGTCAATGTTTGGTGAGAATTGGTAAGATCGTATTGTCAAACGTCAATGTTTGGTGAGAATTGGTAAGATCGTATTGTCAAACGTCAATGTTTGGTGAGAATTAGTAAGATCGTTATGTCAAACGTCAATGTTGACAACAATACTACTATCAATATCTCATCGTATCTGTGGCATTCCAGGAAATTACATCTCTCCGTCTTTCTGTCGAACTATTTACATATATATATATATAAATATATATCATATTCCTCACTCTCCATCTTCCTATCTTTCTATTCAACCGATTTGTATATATAATCCTCTCTCCGTCTATCTATCTTTCTATCCGACTGATTTTTTTTATATCATTCTCTCACTCTCCGTTTTTCCACCTTTCCATCCAACTCATTTTTTTATACATAATCCTCTTTTTCCGTCTTTCCATCGTTCTATCCGACTGATTTATATATTTAATCCTCTCTCTCCATTTTTCTTTCTTCTATCTAACTAATTTAAAAAAAACCCTCTCTCTTCGTTTTCCCATCTATCTATCAAAACTGATTTTTTAAAAATATAAAATCCACTCTCTCCGTCTTTCCATCTTTCTTTTCGACTGATTTTTATATTACAAATATAGATACAATCAAATCATGTCTTACACAATTCATGTGTCTATGCTGGAAACAGATTCCTGTTGTATACATACAGGATGAAAAGTTTATTCCAAGTCCAATGCATTTTGATTTAAACATATTTTATTGAACAATTTCAAAGGAATTGGGCACACATTTTCCAACTTATATCAAGCTCTTTCCCTATAAAGTGTGACAAATACATAATGACAAGACAAAACGACACATGTTTAAATAAAATTACACGGAGAGAGAGAGAGAGAGAGAGAGAGAGAGAGAGAGAGAGAGAGAGAGAGAGAGAGAGAGAGAGAGAGAGAGAGAGAGAGAGAGAGAGAGAGAGAGAGAGAGAGAGAGAGAGAGAGAGAGAGAGAGAGAGAGAGAGAGAGAGAGAGAGAGAGAGAGAGAGAGAGAGAGAGAGAGAGAGAGAGAGAGAGAGAGAGAGAGAGAGAGAGAGAGAGAGAGAGAGAGAGAGAGAGAGAGAGAGAAACAGAGACAGAGAGATAGAGTATGTGAGAGACAGAGACTGTTTGGTATACTGTACGTTTTGCACATAAATGAATGAAATAAAAAAGTCAGTTTTTAACAGGAACTAGAGAATAGAACATTATGATGCGGATTCCATTTATTGCAAATTTTCTGGTTTCTCTCTTACACAATACAAGGACAATGTGCGTTCGTGTATCTTACTTCGACTACTAAAGCACTGTATGAAATACAAGTTAAATAGAAAGGTTTTATTTAAACTATCAATTTTCTACTGTCGCGTGAACGATGCTTTGTAATTACATTTGTTTGGTTAAACATATTAATTTTTATTTATCTGAAAAATGTGCTTTTAAAAATGATGATATGCATTCGTGCTATTTTAAATTTTTTGTTATTTTTCGTGGGATAAATTTATATTTTATGTCCAGTAAACACGATATGGTCTTTTCACACGCACTTAAGCAAATAAGATAAATATTCGATACAAAACAAGGATTTAAAAAAAGTTTAAGGGAAATTATAGGTAATACCCCATAAAAAGAATGTATTTAAAATGTGCAATTCATCGCTTTATTGACGAGAATAATACAATTCTACAGTCGTAAATTCAGTTACACAACGACAAAAGTAACAAGTTCAACGTTTCAATACCTTTTCTAATTTGCCCAGTCAGAACTGTCACGCCCCCTCCTGAATACCTTCCTCTCCCCCATTGACATGTACTCTTTAGGCTAGCGAGTAACGTATAATTATCATTTAATAAAAATGAAATGAATTAAAACTATAAAAGGTTGTCAAACCTAATTGTCAATAAACCTTGTTACATTTTTATTGAATACGTATTATGGCCTTTCTATCAAAATGGCTAAGTTGTCATCAATTTAAGTACTGAGTACCAGATGAAATGTGAATATTCTCGATGGTAAATTTAAAAAGGTGAACGTTAATGTAACTTAAAAAGATTAATACTTTCCACTTCTTTGACGGTCTGTCCATCAACTTCGCCTTATGGTAACGACCTCGTTTGTAGGGTTTGTCGATAAACCGAAAGTAAACAAAGCGACCAATGAGAAAGCCGATTCTAAGCCAATATTTATCTAACACCGTTTAGCCAATACCTATCGGAAGTTGCGCCACTGGTAAGTTCTACTGTTCTGGCCGAATGAGGGCGGGGCTTTCAAGATGTTCCGTCAATTTACAAATAGGGGTATGACATGGACGAATAAATCACTTGAGCGGAGACAATCAGACAAGAAGAGGTCGCAATAACTATTAGGAAGTTGAAACGGGTATAGACGAAACTCGGACAAAAACTGAATGAGACATTTTTACAGACAAAACGTTGTTACATTTGGATTGATGTAACAATTTAAACTTGGACGTATCATTTAATCTGGATTGCTATTAAGTTTACGAAGACTGCTACATTTTAAAGTGGTGAAATATAAAAGACAATTTAACAATGAACCCAGTCACTTTGTATCCGCTGACGGAGAAAGGCTCCAGGAAACCCAAATGCGCCAGATGTCGAAACCATGGAATGGTTTCCTGGTTAAAAGGCCACAAACGTCATTGTAAATTCAAGGACTGCGCATGTCAAAAATGTAACTTGATTGCCGAACGTCAACGTATAATGGCGGCACAGGTCGCACTAAAACGACAACAGGCGGCTGAAGACGCCATTGCGTTAGGGCTGCGGGCATGTGCTCAAGACCACATAAATCCCGTGATGACGTCGGGTCCTTTGTGGGGCCCTGGCACAGTGTCCCCACCCCAAGGTGAAACGGAAGGAAGGGGTGATGATGAAGATTCAATCGGTAAGTATATTGTGACGTCATACGACGTCAGTCAAAATGCAGAACTTCAATTCGAAATATTTTACTGTTTTTTTTTTAAATTCCTTTTTAAAATTTTAATTTGCTTAGTTCATTCATGATTCTAGACTACCGAAACTTTAAAACTATTAAATATTTCTATAACTCAGCGTATTATATCCGTCAGATAAACTGTAAATGGGTAGTATCTATTTTTATTGAAGCGATATAATTTAGCTAAAAAGCATTGAACATATTCTTCTATTTCGCCTTAGATAAATAAAGAGAAAACGAAGGTTTTATGTAACTCTATTGATAAATACAAAATATCAATATTTCCTGTTGTCACGTTCACAGATCCCAGTTTGAAATCACAATTACAAACTGATCATGATATGAACACGTACGTTATATATTCTCATGGTGTGTTATTGCTAAGAACTTTATAAAATCTAGAACGTTATTCCTAGGAACAAAACCTAACACGGAAAAGATTACATTTTAACATATTGTATTCTTTAATAAATTAACATATTACTGACGTTAATGCGTATCAACGCTATAGCGGATAGATATTTTTCAACCGTTTGCCCCTTGTCACGTCAAATTAACCGTGTGCAGTTGTAATTGAAACGCTTATATTACCCAAAAGCGATTTAATCATCTATTTAAACATAAAGCTACATTTTATTGAGTACTTGTCTTGAATTTCTTAGGCGCAGTTTCTAGTATTTCATATAGTGAAGGAGGACTCTAGTCTCATTCTTAATGGGTTGACCTGTTTTTGTGATTAATTGCATCTCGATATCTGTCATTCGTTATTTAACTTTCTTTAAACGAGTGTTAGTATTTTCAGTTAAACTTTAGCTTAAAAATCTTCCTTGAAATAGACCAATAGTATTAAAAAGTAATTAAATATTACACAAAACGAAAACTTGCTTGTTAACATAATCTAGAATTTAATTTAACACAACGGTTCTATACTTGCCAAGCCGTAACAAGGAAGAATTCGCCTTTAAGATATTTTTATCATTTGGTTTATCTGTCACAAAGAGAAAATACTGCTTTTCGTCTTGAATCAAATATATCACTTGCGCGTGTACAATAATTAAATTTTGTTTGAGACTCAACGATTCAAATTTTCTTGTCACATTTGTAACACATCGATTTAACCATATGTATATATATTGTATAGGTGTGAATCATGTCGATAAACAAAACTAGCAATACAGTTTCGTGATTTTTATAATAATAAATTGTTTTTGTAAAGACAAATAAGTCTCATTTGATTAATCAATCAAGTTCATGAGTAATTTTAAAAAATCTTAATCATAAGAATTAATTATTAAAATGGATGTTTTGTATGCATATTCTCTGCGTCGTCGTTAGTTTACGAAAGCAAAGCGGTGATCAATTTCATAACAGATGCTTGTTACCGACGTTCCACAACAATACTAAGTAGACAACGCATGATACAACAATTATTTTTTCTTTTTTTCTTTTTCTTTTTTTCTTTTTTAACACAATCATATTTTATTCACAGATAAAATGCACCATTATTACATACATTGTCTTAGTGCAGGAAGGCTCTCTTACTTTCTTCATTTAACTTAAACCAGAATTACACACTTTTTTTTTATAAAATTCATATTATTTTCTATATACAACGTCATCAATAGAATGAATGTACATGTTTATGTAGAATGAATGATGAAACTGTTTAGTTCAGTTCTTTTTTTAATTATTTATATTTATTACAAATGTGAAATGTAACTAAAGACCTGAAAGGTAAAGAGAAATAAATCTGGAATAAGAAAAAAATATTAATTATGCCCATGATGTGTTCGTCTGTGGCAAAGTTTTAATTTTACGTGGAACTGACAATATTCAGTATAGTATCTGTCTGACACCTTTACCTACTTAATACCAGGTTGTAATCGGACGCATATTTTATTGAAAAAGGAAAAGAAAATTCTGATAACTTTCGAAAACATTATAAATGGAATGAACATGTTGCGAGAAAAGCTTAAATGAGAGGAGTATATCGAATTTAATTTTTAATTGAAATCACATTGAGAATAATCCTTGTGGCCATTTTTGAGTGATAGTTTTTTACAGTTGTTACTTGTAGTTTGTAATGTATAAACACTGATTCGGAGTATTCTCACGGCTGATGGTGAGAAATCGATTATCCTACTACGTTCACATTGGTGTAAATGTGGAACCGGGTGTTCATGTTTGTTTGGATAATTTAACTGGAAATTATCCCGTCCCTTGTGATTATGATGGCGAGCATCACTGTTGTAATCGGACACGCCCCCCTTCAATCCCCTCCCCGAATACCTCCTCCTTCTAACAAGCTCTGTCGACCACCATCAGCGATCGGACATGTGATCTTTTAGAGTGTGGAGTCTTACCATTCTTCAAAATTTAGTTTCAAACGTTCGGAATAAATAGCAAATTTATAGAAATAAATAACCATTTAATGTCTGTGAATATCTAATTCACGAAGATTTTACTGAAACTGGCTGAAGTAAACAATTTACTTGTACACGATATATGGTTGATGTTTTAAAAGCTTTCTAAACATAGCCATTTACTGGTAGTAAACATCTAATTGACTGCTGTAAACAGTTAATATTTTTTTCTAAACACAGCCATTTCCTTACATTTTCATTAATGAAATTAATTTCGAAATAAATTGTATTTCATATGACGAGAATAACTTCAAAGGTCCATCAATGCAGGGAAAATAGACAATTGTATTGTCTTTTTAAAAAAGTATTTTCCTTTTAGTAGAACATTTTTATTTTCGTTACTTTAACATCACTTTGACTTGAAAATGATTCATATATATCAGTTAAAAGCACAAATGTTTAATAAAACATCTTATACACATTTTTTATCATCAAATAAAAAAGCCCATCAATTTCAGAGCATGTTGGTGCCTTCATTTTCTGTATAATACTCTCAATCAGTCTCTCGGCTATGCGTTATTATGGAATTTGTGAATGAGTATTGTACTCGAACTTCGCGATGCCGTTTCGGTAAGAATATCAAATTACATTATATAATATACATTTTCTCTTCTGGTTTTAAGTCTGTTGCAGCTGATCTTAATGGAAAACATATCTTAAATATCTAAAATCAAATTATATTAACGACTTGATGGAAATTTTCATATTATTGGATAATTCTATTGAAATGAAAAAAACCTAGACCACTGGTGAGGAAACACGTCATGCTAGATAACAGCAAAATGGCTTTTTTGAAAATCAAATTTCAAATATCATATTGATATATTAAATTTTAAACTGAAGACTAAGCTATAGGGTAAAACACATTCAGTTTATCATTCAAATTTATTTGATTTGCCGAAAATTTATATTCAAGAGCTCATCCAAATATTTTGTAAGATCAGAGACACTTATTGGATAAACACTAAACTGACTTTCCTTTGTATACCGTATTCGGAATGAAACTTTTATATAACAAAGTCTGTTATCATTATCAGAGCCCCGTGTGAGGTCTGGCAGTCCCGTATCTCTGTTGGTTCTGGGGAGTGGGCTGGGAGGGAGAGTTTGTATAACGTGCTCAGTGTATCAGTTTAACGTATCGATTCTGTGTATCCTTCATGTGACAGTGTTGACATTTATTGGAACAGAGAGTGTAGTTATTGTTTATTTAAACTTATCAACAATGAGTTTGAGTATATACGGCAATACTGTAGTGGAGGAATTAGCTACTTTACGGAAAGGTCACATACTCGAACGTTCAAAGGTTTCCAGTTTGAGATAATGTTCCTTAAATAGGAATTAATTTGAAACATTATTGTGTTTTTTATGCTTGAATCCCAAATAACACACGAGGTTCGTTTTAAACATCGGTTAAATTACAGCAGAAACTGATTGTGCATTGGCTCGTATTTTACATAAATATTACTTTGAAATCCGAGGACAAAATAGGAAATTCTATCTAATCGAGATGAAAGCCAAATAAACTCCAGCTATGTAATCCTGCATTATAAACTGTGATAGATTAGATATATTTTAAATTGTCCCCTGCAAGTTCATAAAACTGATATACACCGATGATAATTAGGTTTGATCACAAACTCATCAAATTATGAACATTGTAAACTACACGGTTGTGAATTCTCTTGGTATCATCATAATCTCAATTCCATTTGTTTTCTTACGTTGACAGAAAACACTCCGAAGATTACCGAGGACAGCAGCGAAGATGACCGAGTGGAAGCATCATCACCCGAATCCATCAACGACGTTACGGAAACACCCGAACGACCTAAACCTTACTCTCCTTATACATCACTTGCACGGGCACGTGACCTACCTCCTCCGACCCCGTTCCTTCCGGGTCACCTAAATAACCTTGAGATTTTGGAACGTGTATTTCCCTTTCAACGGAAGTCTGTGTTGGAGCTCGTCCTTCAAGGCTGTAACGGTGATCTCGTGAAAGCAATAGAACAATTTTTGTCAACGCAAGACACTTTAATAAATCAGCAGACGACACCTCGTCTGAAACAGGATTTCCGGTCTCATCCTTATTTTGGACAATTACCCCTTCACACCATAAAGTCACTCAACGCTAAACTGCCCAGTGGTAGCAGCATGCGATCGGCATTCACCCCGTTTTCAAACCCCGCACCTATGGCCCATACGGGTCTCCACTCAGCTTTTACGTCACATGTTAACACAATGTCATGTGATGCACTCAGAGCACAAATGTTTCCTACAGGCATGCGTTCCGGTGATGTACTTCCGCCTTCTTCCCAATTTCCTTATCCTAGTTTTTCGCACTTGACTTCCGGTCCCCTGCCAGGTTTTATGAGTAGCCCTTTCTCGTTGTATCCATACAGAACTGGCGTCACAGATATCAACTGTTTTAGGAAAACAGCTGAAAAGGCATCCGAGCGAGCAGCTCTACAAGAAAGTAATCAAAACGTGGAGAACTGGGATGAAAGTGCGAAAGAACGTGACGTCGAATAAAACCGACGGCTAAACTGATGGTCACGCATATTTCTAGATATATAACTCCTTAATGTATTTGAATGTTATGTACACCTCGTGTAGAGGTAAACTAAAAAAAATAATTTGTTATTTATTCTTCAACCAGATGTGTTTTTAATTGTATGCTGATGACAATTTCTAGGTAACCTTTACGGAAGGTTTACCAGCCAAGTTCATGTCCTCACTATTAATATCCCATTAGTCATGTAATTCTCGTTTTGGTCACGTGATGTGTGAATGAATGGCAGTTGAGACATTCTATGTGTGTCATCCATGTGGAAAGAGATAAAATTGTAATATGGACTTATAGAATAACTACTTTACATTAACATTGAATACTTGTCGTGCTGCAGTTGTTGTATATATGATAATACATTTAAAACTGTGTACATTTGGTCACGTGACAATTTTATGTATACGAAGTTACCTCATCATACAATGTCTAAGATGTATGTAAGTAAATGGCGTCCAAATACCTGATGTTATTCATTTATCTTTTATAAGTTTTATTTTATGACATTCTTTCCAATTACCAAACAGCACCTAACTAACACCATCTACGTAAACTGGTAGATAAACACAGTTTATATCTAATTAGTAGGATACAAAATCGTCCTGAAAATTTTGTTATCAGGCCAGGTTGTCGGGTTGTGCAATGGTATTTCCGGGTAATGCCGTTTCCTTCCGCATTGACCACGCGCTTAATAAAGTGAGTTTTATTTTCTATTGTCGTAGATTAAATAGTTTTCGTTAAAAACTTAATTAAAAATGTTAAAATATTTTCAAACAAAATCTTTAAATAGATTATGGGGACAGGGCTTGTAAAATTTTCAACACGTGTTTTCTAAGTCACGTGACACACCAATCAAGGATATGGGGAATCCATTATTTGATAACAAATTTGTGATTAGGTAACCAAAATACATTAATGGAGTCGAACCACTGAAATTTTGTTGGTGATAATGATTTTGAAATAGTTATTTATAGATCATTATATAACTTATGATATAACTTGGAGGGTAAGTGGGGATCTTTACTATCAAACATATCAATATCATCAAGAGATACTACTTAATATATATCAAAACGGTTAAAAGTTGAATATGACTTACCTGATATATATACCACATCAGGAGACACCAAGGAGACACATAAATAGACAGAGACGACATCAAATACAACCGATAAAACATGTGGAATAACGAAATAACCAAGGAGACACATGAATAGACAGAGACGACACCAAATACAACAGATAAGACACATGGAATAACGAAATAACCAAGGAGACACAAAAATAGACAGAGACGACACCAAATACAACCGATAAGACACATGGAATAACGAAATAACCAAGGAGACACATAAATAGACAGAGACGACACCAAATACAACAGATAAGACACATGGAATAACGAAATAACCAAGGAGACACAAAAATAGACAGAGACGACACCAAATACAACCGATAAGACACATGGAATAACGAAATAACCAAGGAGACACATAAATAGACAGAGACGACACCAAATACAACCGATAAGACACATGGAATAACGAAATAACCAAGGAGACACATGAATAGACAGAGACGACACCAAATACAACAGATAAGACACATGGAATAACGAAATAACCAAGGAGACAACGTAGGAGACGTTAAATACAGCTAAGGAGAATCCAATGACAACTTAAGAGACTCAATTCACACTCCAAAATATGTAAAATACAATCAAAGATTGTACAAAAGACACACGAGTGAATATCGCCTTTGAAATTAGATTTAGAGTTATATACAGTAGAACCAAACAATGAATCAAACTGCATCATACATCTGTTTAGTCCTTCTAGGACTCCTCAGTGATGCTACATCATACAGTTGTTTCGTCCTTCTAGGACTCCTCAGTGATGCTACATCATACAGCTGTTTCGTCTTTCTAGGACTCGGCAGTGATGCTACATCATACAGCTGTTTCGTCTTTCTAGGACTCGGCAGTGATGCTACATCATACAGCTGTTTCGTCCTTCTAGGACTCGGCAGTGATGCTACATCATACATCTGTTTAGTCCTTCTAGGACTCGTCAGTGATGCTACATCATACAGCTGTTTCATCCTTCTAGGACTCGTCAGTGATGCTACATCATACAGCTGTTTCATCCTTCTAGGACTCGTCAGTGATGCTACATCATACAGCTGTTTCATCCTTCTAGGACTCCTCAGTGATGCTACATCATACAGCTGTTTCATCCTTCTAGGACTCCTCAGTGATGCTACATCATACATCTGTTTCGTCTTTCTAGGACTCCTCAGTGATGCTACATCATACATCTGTTTAGTCCTTCTAGGACTCCTCAGTGATGCTACATCATACAGCTGTTTCGTCCTTCTAGGACTCGTCAGTGATGCTACATCATACAGCCGTTTTGTCCTTCTAGGACTCGTCAATGAGGTTAAGGGCCTAGACTTTTGAAACATTGGAAACGAATGAGGAAAATTAAAAGTATTCGAAAAAAAACTAGACGGAACGTGACATCACAGACAACGAAGAAAGAGACACATAAAACAGCCAAAGAGAATGCAAAGGCGGTCAATGTTTGGGAGTTGACAGTTCCAAAACTGGTATATTTTTATTACATTTTTGTTTATGTCATCAAGAATTGCTTCAATAACATAAACTTGGAATGTATCTCGCAAAACCAAATAAAAAGTAGAAAACGAAACTAAGAATGTTTGATTTTTTTTTCGTCAAAGACATGATACTATCTACTGTGCATGTTACACTTGACTATATAAAATCACCCATGCCTTCCAAACCTTTGACCAGAGCGTTTAACACCCACACACCCACATTACAAGTAGCATCACCTTGTACACTATGTGAAACTGTACTGGCACCCGTCTCTCCTTGAATACTAGGTAAGGGTATCGGTTTGTTCGTGTGCACATGCTTTCACGTGCTGGTCTGGGATGGCAGGGTATTTTCACATCAGAATCAAAATTATCCACAATGGCGGGGTTTAAATCCATATTGATCTCCATTTTTTGTCACATCCAATCGAAGGAATTCGGACTATTCCGGTTTTAGTTAAAGGTAAAATTCGGGATTTCAAACCTGTGTAGGATGTCGGCCGCTTAGGTCAGTCCGGACAAAATGGCCAAGGCGGTTCTTTCAGTACAGCATCAACGGGTGCCGGTAACTTGATTATTGGACGAGTTGAATAAATAAAATGTTCAGTATACACAAGTGTGAAATTCTATTGCTCATATACCTCAAATAAGAGAAAATTCTTTTCTCTAAAAGACAAGCTCATTTCAAGCAAAACGGAACTACTTAGTTTTTCTTCCGATGTAATCTATCACGTGATCATTTATGTCGTCACTGAGGTGTTATAACGTGTTTTTACGATACAAAATACCATTGGAATGTCAGAAATATGACATTTTTTCATTATATATTGTACGATCTTGATTGTCGAGTGTGACCTGGGAGATGATATCAGTGTCATCATCATTTATACAAACATTATGACGAAAACCGTCGTTAGTAACAACAAAAGCATCAAAAACAAAACATAGAGACGGCAACTTGAAATTTGCATAATTTTTACATCAGAAACATAAGCGGATAATGATAACAAACAAAAGACAAACGAGAGAGTATAAGAGGGGTCAACATTTATAGATAGATCAGGTAATATACTGCTCAAGTTTCACTAAAATCCCAAAGAGAATCAACTGACAGCACTAAGTACCAACTTCTCTTTAGAAATGGATACCGGTAAGTAGATCTCTTTGTGGAAACGTCAAACTAAACACAAGAGTTAAGAGTTTGATTATTTAAATGAGGCTGTCGGATTAGTGGTCAGTGTATGCTGTAGGTCGGACATTGGTATCGCGGTCGTCATAGGACACCGCGGAAGCTTTCCGAGTGTTTGGTCAAAGTATCTCTAACAAAAGTGTCATGTAGCAATGTTGACTACCTACAAAGCCGATGTGTACCGAAGACTGTCATTTACAGCTCGCTGTCTCCGAAGGACAATACAAAGATAAACATGGCAATGATCGGTAAGGTCCTTAAAGTAACAGGGTACACCTCGTGTCTAAATCTTTGTCAGCTTGGTGTGATTTTAAATTGAAAAGTAAGCTTTTGATTTTTGATATTGTCGTATGTAAGCTAAAACGGCACAGGAAATTATACGAAAAACACATGTGATGGAATAGTTCATACTGACAAACGCACAGCTCCTCTGGTGTCACGAGAAATCAGAAACATGCTATTGTGAATCCATGTTAATGTATTTGGTGCGAGAACAATGACAAAAAACCAAAAAACAAAAAAAACAAAAAACAAAAAAACAAAAAATGACTATAAGTAAAGAAAATCATTGTTATAAGTATGATACAATATCCAATCGTGATCATATTCATTTTATCATCACATTATCACAATATTCGTCTGCTTTAATTTAACAAGACTTTGGTATATTCAAAAATATTTTCGGAAATTCTTTGAACATTTTCTGCATATGCTAATTAGTCCATCGGAGTAGACACGAAGGTTCGTCTTACCGTGGTACCGAGGCTTTTCGATTTAAACTATTTTTACATGAACTTGATACAAAAGAAGCGGACGCAAAGTTATCACAACTTATCAATATACTCTCCATAACACAGATGTTTATATACACAAAAGATACCAATGAGCTTTTGTTCAGAACATATTAACATAGTGTAAGAACACAAGGTAACACACACAGCAATACTTTAATACCGTATACCGCACAGTGACACACGGAAATCTTCCGGAATCGTCCACGATGCTTTATTAAAGGTTTGATGTATATATAAAGGGAAATGAGGATCAACATGTTTGTTTTCTCAGTGACTACTACACCTCGATACTCCACGAGTGACAGGTAGTATCATGATCAGGGTAGAACCTGAATATAATTATACCAACATCTCGAGATGTTAGTCTAGCTAAATATTGTAAACACTTCACTGAGGTTCGTTTGTTGTCCGTTGGGGTAAGAACAAACACCAACACTTTTTGCGTCTCATTTCAAGAAATATTTTCACAACTTAAACACATGTTATGTAATGGTTTCTTCATACATAGAGGGACATATTGATGACAGAATATAGATATATTCTGTAAAATATAAAAGATGTTGTTTCGGCATTTTAAAGAAAAATAAAGCTTAAAACGATTTTCTAAGCATAAATACCGGGTATTCAGAAATTGTACAATGGTAAGTAATTCGGGGAGGGGAGTGGGTGCGGGGGGGATTGGTTGTTTTGTAACAACATTCAGTAAAAGCACGGAATTAATGCTCTCAACATCATTTGATAAATTCCGAAAATGCTCGGGATAAAGTCAGCGATAGGTTTTGACGACATTACGAGTTTAACAAACGTCCTAAAGGGAAGTATATAAAAAGTGAAAGTCTGTAGTCATGTGATAAAAATCTCTGACAAAGCGCATTGTAATTTTTTTACTTTCGCATTTTTTCTGCTAAACTGTAAGTTACCATTTCGTAATTGCTGTTTTGGCGATGATCCATACTTACCAAGGTTCTTTGAAGTCATCAGAAAAAGAGTTTTATTTTCAGTAAAAGTCGTGTGTGATTATTTACTGTCCAGTGAAGGAGTTTTTGGGTTGGAGATTTGCTTACGAATTACTACTATATATTCCCACCGGAAGAGATAGTAACTTTCACCTGTTCAACACCTGGATACAGTGGGTGTTCACGGTTAATCAACACTAAGGCGATAGCTAATTGATTCGAAGTACGTCAATTAGTGGGAGGGGCAGTCTCTTCCGTCACGAAGGGAGACCACCGTCGGTGTCTCGGTCTTTCGAACGGCGCCATCTGACACAGAAAATATTTAAATAACATGAATTACAGTGATAATGAGCAAACAAAGACACCAATTCACACTTCACCGGAACATACTGCATCATCAACTTAACTTTTATATTTTATCAAAATATAAATATTCTCACAGCTAAATACGTAATTTGTTTTTGTCATAAGAACTAATTTTGAATTAAGATCACTAATATTTAAAAACCCACTTTAATAAAAAATGATTAGAATATTGAAGTGTCGGACATTTATTGTGCTATCTTAAGCTGAAGAGACTCTCTACAAACTTGTATTGAAAACAAGTAATTGAGTCAACTCATACTAGAAATATCTATATACTTGTAATTAGATATTTGTAAAAACTGACTCAATATAATTGATACCAGGCACTTTATTTTTGTTTGCTCATTATATTTACGCTAATCCGCGCCACCCCCTTCAGCATACACTCTTCATTTCGTCCACTTTGAATTTTTGTAGACATAAATATATATCTATTGAACAATTAGTATCAAAGCTAAACAGAAATATCCGATAATTCAACTGGCCACCGTATATGTGGATTTTATATTTCCCGTATGTTGTTTAGATCAATATTTAATTTCAGTTTACGATACATTTGTAAATACTTGATACATTGGGTATTAAGCAAGGCGACGACTTGGCTCCTTTATCGTTGTGTGGTTTTAGTTTTAGATGGGACTCTATCGATGCTGTGCCACTAGTAACACTAATACCTTACATAACTGCACTGATAAATCACCACGATGTTTAAAGCTTCCTAAACAAGAACCTTACACGTTGAATTTAAGCCATTTAGCAAAGTTACACGAGTGTGTATATAATAATGTTTCTCTACGTCCGCTGTGTAAGTCGGCTTTATTTTCACAAATAATTACATTTGAGTGCACAATTGACCATGTACGAGTAAAATTTCGCCATAGAATAAAATATTTTTATAATAATAGTAATAAAATGTTAAGACGCACATTAGTAAAAAGGAGTTATGTAGCAAATTCAAACAACCAGAGTGCTCCGTTTTTAAAGAAAAATTCTTTTGTTTAAAATAAATACATTTTGTCAAACGATTTCCGCTGGTTTTTTACAATTTCTAGAATACCATAGATTTTTGTATATATTTGGTTACTTCAAAAATGACAAGTCGACGATCGCGAGAATATAAGAATAATAATTAACATTACCCTCCTACCGACTTTATTTTCTATCCGTTATATAACGAAACTGAATAAGCAAAAATCATGAAATATTTTGTGTTTTCTTGGTAAATATTATTTCATTGCTGTAGTCAATAATATCACCATTTCTGTATGTATAGTGTTTTGGGTCACTTACTAACATCAAGATTTTTATATCATAGGAGTGTAATCAGTTTTTAATTTATCGATCTTGACTTGAACGGTAAGCAAGGAAAACCTAATTTTTTCTTATGAAAAAAAGGAAACAAAACAAAATAAAACAACAAAAACCAAACAAACATGATGCGCCGGATACACGTACATCTGACTACAAAGATAGACGAGTGGTTCTAAATGCTACCTATTTCACAGAGTGAAATATTCACGAGGTTCTCACGTAGAAATACAAGTCAAGATGACAAAACTGTAATAGTTGTGCACAGTGTTAAGTAATACATATTAAACAAAGGGACATAACTCTGTTTATTTGAGTGAATAACTTGATATTTGTTGATTGACTGTCTATTATCAAATGTGGCGATAATATTCCAAGTTTTGGCAATTGAAGTTGACAGAGTACATAATTTATACCCCAGGCAATGTACTATTCCCTTGTATCGAACCTCGAACCGCGAAGGCTGAGGACAGGGAGTGACTTTGCTTGGCGGACATTATTATTTTTAAACTCGCAAACCTATTCTCACTCACTGCTCTCCATCTGAATTAACTGTTTTATTACTATTATTCCTGTTTGTGAAGCGTTAATCCGATCTCGATTAAATGCTATAAAGCATGTAGACGATCCAGATCAGTGCTATCTATAATGGCCCACTTCACGTGTTACTGTCACTGTCTGATGCCAGAACAAACCAACATAGGACTTAAAAGTTTGAAAAATTAATCCCTATCTCTACAAGCAAACATGATCGTAGTAACAGCTTCGGGTTGTAACAATGCCGTCACTTATGTCGAGCTGTTTTCATCGCCCCACATCCGTATTACATGATAAATACACACGCGCGAACTGTTTCAACAAATATTTTACGTCCAGAGGAAATGGAACAGTGTTTGAAGAAATGTGTAACTCTAACGTTAAACTCGCTTATCAAGGTCGGATTAAATACATAACGAGAGTTTTTCAACCGCGCTTTAATGGATTTTTATAAGCTCCGATAAAGTCGTGTTGTTGAATGGTTACATCGGATACCGAGTGTTATATGTTAGTCACACAGCACAGCTGTCATGTTTATTTTTCATATTATTATAATGGAAAGTGAAAGTAGCGAGGTTCTTCCGGTTGTCAATTTCATTAAATCCTCTTCCATTAATTAAACAATCGACAATTCTATGTTTGGTTACTTGTATCATGTTGAATTTCATGTGGAATAAAACTAAACTGAGATTCAGAATGAAAAAGATTAATTTTATAGTTTAAACATATTTTATTTATTGTCATGTAAGAATGTCAAAATGATTGGTCAGTAAGTTTTACCAACTGATAAGTGACCTCCTCATACATACAGATACACTGTTATGAGATAAGAATAGTCGCAAGATTAAGCATTAGGAGAAATAAGAAAAGATGAGATAATCAATGTATCAGAATTAGTACTACATATAGTTTAATTAACTATAAATTACGAGAGAATTTACGAGAGAGAGAGAGAGAGAGAGAGAGAGAGAGAGAGAGAGAGAGAGAGAGAGAGAGAGAGAGAGAGAGAGAGAGAGAGAGAGAGGGAGGGAGGGAGAGAGAGAGAGAGAGAGAGAGAGAGAGAGAGAGAGAGAGAGAGAGAGAGAGAGAGAGAGAGAGAGAGAGAGAGAGAGAGATTAGCACATGGTCGGACATAATAACAAAATCAAATTTTGAAAAATACACGTTCGTATGTAATCAAATTTTATAGAAAACGATTTCAAGACGAATGAGTTGTTTAGCTTTGGCGATGTTTTCCTTGGAAAATAAACACAAGCTGTTGAAATATATAAAAGTCTCTCATTTTCATCATTGATGACCATTTTTAAGTGACGTTGTTTGTCAAAATATATGACGTCAAAGCGTTTGCCATTTTCTAAAATAAGAAGTACACTATCGGGAATCACATGACTTCAATATTGCGAGCGCCCTGGAATAAAAAATGGCGAAGTTCATGCCACCACAAAAGACGATCACCTCGAGATTTAGTGTAACGAATCCATTGGTATCTTATTTCGGTTTGGGAGGACATTCTGACAAAATATTTTACTGGAGCATATTTTATAAAGGCGATTTCCACCTCTAGATGGCGTCTCGTGATGATTAAAATCAGACAAGATTTATTGAAAATGTCTCGTTACACACCACAACTCAGTTCTGGTAGTTCGTATGTGTGTTTTATGTCAGTCATCTAAAAAAATCGTAAAGGCATTTAAATCTATAGATAAATTTATTTTCTATAAACTTGCACTGTTAGTGGGCGTTCTCCATGCTTTCTCATTTGTGTATTGTTTAAGATTATCGAATCATTTGATTTTCAATGGTAACATTTATAAGGGAAATAACCGTGTTAGACCGGTTTTCCAATATGTTGCCGGTGTTGCCCGCAAACTACGCTTTTTATATCATAAGTCATAAAAATTGTTGGATAATTTTGACAACATGTATTAATGAAATTAACAGCAATGAATGCCGTTACCCCTATTTCAATCAAATCGTTCAGGACACAAATAACATATGTCCCTTAAGGGTTTATGTAAAGTTCCTAAACGTGTGAAATAGGAACCAATATAACGTTCAAATAGGACCTGAATCGACGTTTATTTTTCATTAATTGGGTTTTGTTTTTTTGCTAGCAATTAATTCGGTAAATACGCACATCAACAAGCGGTTTAGTCCATACGAACACAAATCTATTTTTTCAATTGTCCTCATAGAATCTGAACAGACATTAATTGTATCTAAACACGCGATGCATTTGAAATTCTCTGTACATACTAATTATAATTAGGAATGAAACAAGTCTGTTCAAGTGGTATATGAAATATGTGATGTTCTGTCTAATCATATCATTTCAATGAAATTGAAATAAAAGCAGCATATTTCCAGTCTCCAAATGTTTCCCGCGAAATTAAATAGGCTTTGAGAAGTTGCAGCCGTTCACAATACTCGAGATGTGAAACTTTCCCTTAAGTAACATGCAATGTACACAAACACATATTGGTCTGAAACGATAAAAGGTTTCAAATTACGCCGTATCGAACCAATCAAATACATTGACACATGTCAAATACTTAATCAAATATGTTCTGTGTCAACACATCTCATTGGCTTCTTACACAGTTTATGTATTCAAAAGTCCAAGTCGCTGAAACGCTTAAAACAGTTTTTATGTTATATTGTTGAATATCGATACGGACTGTTGACTTTGGAATAAATATGAATTTTGATGATACGTCGATAGGATTACCTGTTCAGGTAGCTCATCGGGCTCGGGTAACGTGTGTGAGAAGAGAAATGAAGTACGTGGCTGTTTAAAGATCAATATGGGGAGGCAACACTCGGGATGTGTAAAGGAAATATGTACAGAAGCTGTCCAAAGTCCACTTGTTTTGGTTACCAAGCAATTAGAGACACGGGAAGGTATCGACCAGAGTGGGAAGACTCCGTAATGGATACTTGCCTTCCTGTCTCAATGTGTTTACGTTAGCGGCAGGTAGACTTCAATTGCATTGTCTTTTTTTCCCTTTCCCAACCATCGATAAATCATACAGCAGAGTCCTTATCGATTCGGTTTATTCGAAGTGGATCTCCTTAATCCGGACATTTAACAAAACCAATGTGTCTGAATCAGCAATTCTCCGGTTAAAATGAATGTTATTGTATTAAATAAATCTATACAATCGTCTATTAATCACTGTTATTGATCTATAAGGCATCTCGGAGTGGCTTCATCTAGGAGATAGGAGTCCCGGGAAAATCCCCAAATTGTCGGCTAGGTGTTACACGTCGAATCAGAGAATCCGAAATTTCGTAATCTAAATTAACAAAGACTTAAAGCATCTTTGTTTGATGGAATAATTAGGTATTATTAAAAAAAATCGCCCAGGTTTGTTTGAGTTGATCTGTTAATGTTAGTTTTATTTTGAAAGAAGCCATTACGGATTAATAGTATGTTTATTTAACCATATATTGAAAAGTTCACAATTATTCAATACGTCTTTTACACATTCGGTCCATGCTATTGCACCACTATTTTCTTAGTTTACAATAACTGATACTTTGTATAATAACTTACTGATTTTATCTTTATGTTCTTTTAACTTTGTCCATAAACTTATCATTCTGATTTTAATTTCAATATCGAGCAGAAGTCTACTAAGCTCTCCATATTCCTTAAAATCAGGAGTAGAAGATTTAAGATGAAGAAGCTGTTTACAAAGCATTCTCTTTCATGAAAACGTAAACACTGCTTCAACATCTGCCTAGTACAATTCCTCCTGACTGCTTTCTACTATGTTTCGTCCTATTTTTCATGACAAATTCATAATTCTCTAGTTCTAATACACTGTTTTGGTTTCTTGGAAACATCAAATCGCATTGTGTAACTAAGATTTGAAATTCATGATAATTCAATCTTCGTTTATTTCCACAAAAGTTGAGCGAAAGTATCTTAATACACTTAATTTGGGAGCTAGTATCAGCGGTTCTCGTGGATGGAGCCTGGAGCCAAAACGTCCTCGGTTTGGAAAACGTCGTCTATTTTGTTTTTCTTTGACGTCACGTTGGGCATGATTTCCTGTAGACTGAGTCGTCGGCAATCTTCCTTCGTCATAGGGTCGTTCGTTTAAGTATAATTCGCGATGCAACATTTTAACGTGTTCACTTCCCTCGCGAAGTTCTTTTAATTTTGTGTATAGACTCATGCGAGCTTGTTCGATCATTTGAAGAAATTGTCTTTTTATTCTAAATGGTTTTCAGTGTTCAGGCGACGTGATGGGGCGACCAGTATCCCTGTTAGAGTAAACATCGATTTGGGCTTCTTAATATTCCCTCATAAACAAGGTTAAATCTAATGATTTCTCCAGATCTTTCTCTTTGGAATACGAGTCTAAAGTAGGATAGATAGGCTTTCATTTGCATTGTTTTGCTAGTTTCATAATTATAACACAAATGTCAAAGATTGAGGTGACAACAATCAGCATCACAAGGAGTCAGTGCTGATATGAAAACATGAAAGAAAATGCCAACACGTCCACAGAATCTTAATTTAAAATTCAAATCGATGAAACTAATGCAAACTATGAACAAAAGGGGAGAAACGAAGAACATAAAGTTGAAAAATACAAAGATAATAAGACCACGTGATCCTGAAGTTAACAGAGCCAGAAATTGGTCGTTAAACATGCTGAATCTCCTGCCAAATAGACCTCTACTGTATGTGAGTGACATTATCGTATTGTAAGTACACTGAATTATATCTCACCCTCCTCTCAGAGGACGGAGCAGTAGTATTACTGACGTATTTTTTAACAGAGAGAGTCCCAGCCCTCTTCAACGCGAGGCTGTAAAATATGACTTCGACAAGATACATGACAAATATTCCCAAGGTACTTGGTCTCAGATAAAACCATCCACAGAACGTCCGTCAGACGATGGTTAATATAAAACGTATGATTCAAAACGAGGCAGATTCAGATTCTGAAGTAAATGAAGATGAAGATGCTTGTGATTATTTTTCAATAATAACTCGCAAAAAGGTCATATTAAAGGTTTTAAGGTCTTTCCTCTGTAACAAGGAACACAAGTTCTGTGTAAATGTATTGATCCTTTCCGTACGTGTGATTTCCAGTACTACCAATCACTGTCTCATTCGTAACATAGCCCATGAAGTGCAGACATGACATCATATCTGCGAACACCAAAACAACTCATTTTGAAAAAAGACAAAGATAAATATATCAACAGAGAATTTCTGACAAAGAATGAAGTCACCTTAAACAAGGTTTTCTGTTGTGTGGGTACCAGGATTTCTATCATGAAAAGGTGCACCGGACAGGTACATTACAACATTGTATGTATAACCAATTATTTTGGCTGCCCCTTAGCTAGGGGTGTACGAATATACATGTATATTGAAACTATTTAACCACTTTCTTGGGAAAATATATAAACAGAATAACAAATTATTTCTGTTCTACTTTGATTTTCGTGTCATTTTCACTTTAATTAATGTCATATTGCTCTTCAGAACGCTTGTAATCTTACAAAAATAAGGAATTACAAACTTTGTGTAAAGATGTCCGAAAGGTCATCCTCGATGCTCCAGGGTTCATAATCACTATTGCTCTCAGCACCCCTGAAACATGCCATGGCAAAATCAAAGTCACAAAAAATGTGATTTCATAAGTTCCATGAGAAAAAAAAACTGACCAATCACAGGCTGATATTCTCATTTTTACTATTACAAAGGAGCGACAGGCAATATATCATAATATGCCTCGAGATTCGTTAGATGAACATCAAGGGATCACACTTTTCGTTTTGTCTACAAGGTTTCGCATATGGAACCTTCAAATTTGCAATGAAATGTTCCAGGGGTGTAGAGAGCGAAAGTGATTGTGATCCGTGGAGTATCGAAGATGGCCGAAGGTGTGATGTTTGATCGAAATTCTGAAACTCTGAAACCTGAGCTCGTCTGTGATATGGGCCTTCGTATGAGTGTGTAATTTGATCAGAAAGCGGAAATCGTGACACACAAATACGAGTCCAGGAAATGGATGGTAGATGTAGAAAGCAGAAGAGATGTTAGTATGTTTGTGAAAATAGAAGTACACAAGGTGACAACGAATCAAGGGTAAGATGTACAAAAGTTAGCTTAAGGTAATGTAATTAAATCTATCCTCAGAAAATTCACGTGGAGCAACTATTCAACAGGTGACACTACATAAGAATGATGATAATCTGTATCTGTGCACTTCAGATTAACTTGTTTTCGTATATTCTTGGATTGAAGAAGCCCTTGTTATTAACAGAAATCACTGCACACAGTCCCGGTAATCATTTACAATTCAGCAGTCCAGGCTAATTTCTATCAATTGTTAAGCATCGGAATATCGGTAACCATAATGACCCTAAGTCCGAATTAAATGATTAAAGGGACGAAATTCATATATATTTCGCGAGAGAGCGTATAAGATAAATTATAAAAGGATTGTCTCCCTTCAACCATGGATGAAAAGACGAGCTAAGTATGACATTTCACTTGGTTAAGATAACTTTTTTTGTCACAATACAAGCCAGAGTCACTTCCCAATGTGGAAAGTCAAATGTTCGCAATGTGATAGTTAAAAAATGTGAATATTAACAGAATATTTGAAGAAAGTAATAAGTAATAAGAAAGTATAAGAATGGCCACGCTTATATTTTTTGCCCAAATTCCATCTTATTCACAAATTTCAGACTAAAAACATAAGGATTGAAACTAAAATACTGATTTTCCGCAGCTTGATAGTGGTTAGCATCATGTAAACAAAACTGTAATACCAAATATAAAGAAATAAACTATTGCCATCGAGATTACACGTAACCGACCAAATGACAACGCAAGACTTACCAGGAGTTAAAAGTACAACTGTACAAAAGAAACGACACAGATCGATGCTGCAGTAACAGCAAAGAAATAAGTAAAATGGCGACTTCATAATTTCTTTTGTCAAATGTAAATAGATGCGAACGACCAAATTAAGGGAAAATAATATACAGGTAATTATTGCTGCCAAGACATGAATGTTCAGGAGTTACTTCCCTTATACCATGCCCTCACATATAAGTAAACATTTGGGTTGTATGGGTTTTATTGGGCTCCGTTGTGTTATGTTATGTTATGACCTAGAGCAAGGTAAGGAATGGCCAATTATTTTAAAACAAAAATCCTTTTCAAACATTTATATTGGCTTACTGTGTAATTTCATACCCGAAAACATTAATTTTCGTACACAAGAGAGTAAATAATTATCTATACACAAGAGAGTAAAACTTTCGAGAATGCTATCTTGCAAATTCCAATCATGTTATTTATAGAAATCTGAAGAAGCTTATTCACAACATCAATCTTGAACATCCTTCGGAACACGTTCACAAAGGCATTGTACATTCTTATAACCTGACTGATCAGCAAGCCGATATATATTTTCTTACTGTGAAAGTTCTGTTTCTTGATGGCAACACATTTGCTGATTTGATATTCAATGGCTAATTCCCGATGTGAAAATTTCAGTGATAGATGCCGATTGCTAATGAGAAATCTTGCGATAAAAAAATGATAAAGACTATAAAAGGGCTATGGATGCCATAGTATTCTCATTTGGAAGTATCTCTTCGTCTGATATGAAGATGTATTATCAATGTCCGTCGTTATGTTTTGTTTCTTTTTATATCCCCATGCTCTCATTTTGAGAACCTCCCATTCTTTTCTTGGACAACAACCAATGATCCTATCGTTTTCGATCGAAGGATAAGGAAGGAAGGATTTGAAGGAAATATTCCATTTTCATAAAAATATTCTCTGTTTTGAATTTATTTTTGTAAGTAATGTAAAAACAAACCAAGTTTATCAAGACCGAATTTAGCAGACATGGGTTTATATTTGATATCTCCGTGTATTCTTCATCAGATAAAACTGTTGGGATTCTTATCTCAACGGGGTAAAGTTGAACTCAAACTGATATTGTAAACTCAAGCACTTCCGTTGCTATTTCGTGGAAGAGCAGAACAATGAATCCGTCGTTTAATAAATCTTAATGCGCATCAGATCTTTGTCCCTGTACTAACATGTCCGACGTTTTTTTTATTTAGCCCGGTTAAATGTTATTTCATACACAAATTGACATTGCCTGCCAATGATAACATCCGTCATGATTTACTTCATAGTGTTACCTCTTTGAAGACCGTCTGATAGTAGTACGAAGAAAATATACATATATTATGATCTAAGCAGAATAGAAGACGACATAATGGTTTCTATTCCGTTCCCTTAGTAACATAATAGTGTCTACATCGTTCTCAAGGCAACTCGAAATGAAAATATAGTTTTTTTTTATCGTTTTCCGAACAGCAGAAGTGTGTTTCTTTTTCTTTTCCTAAGCAACACAAACAAAGTAAAGGGTTGGTATGATGATTCCTAACTAGACAACATAGAGAAAGAAATTTGCAGATATTCATTCTGTAAGATTTGTAGACACACGTCTTTTTCATTCCAAATGGACCATGTCCATCAAAAGTCTGTGCTTTCTATTTGTGTGGCTATTTCACTGATCCTTAAACCGATCGTTCGGGAAGTTCCGTTGCAGGTCGGTTTAACGAAACTTGTCGAGTCTGTCAGGCAGGCTGTGAAATGGTGGAATGTATTCGGGTGTGTCCGTACTGGGAATCTGATACTTCGCAATAGATCGGATCTCTGATCTGATAGGCTATCAACTCCACACATCGAGTCCTATACTGCATGTTACTGGTGTTACTGAGACGAAGAGGAGGGGGAGAAGGGGGTTAAGATTACTGACTCATAACAACCTACTGACAATAGCTACTGTATATCAACAGAAACACATAATGAACTGTCACACAGTTCGACACCTATCGCTCGCCGCCATCTTGAAAATCACAAGTTTCTATTTGTTAGAAATGGAAATTGTTAAAAACTTTAAACAATGCACGGGCTAGTGAGCTTTAGAAAAATCGTTTTTATCACGATGTAGACATTATCTTTGTGCGTGAATCGATACTTCCTTTCTATATGTAAGTTTTAAACCTAAATAAAAAGGAATTGTTTAAAGCACTCAAATATAACACGCTAAAACGCTTATAGATATTAAGTTTGTATTGTGTACAAGTATTCAAAGTGCTAAGGATTTGATACTTTTCTTTGTTTGACACCCTCATGAGAAAATATGATGTTTACAATTTGTTATTTATGAAGACATGAGTTGTTAACATAACCAGCCAAGTGTCATATGTTATCATTACGGTATGAACAACTTGGTGGAATTGATATTTCCTCTCGGCCTTATCTCTGCTGCTTTGTATACAGGAAGTATCAGTATTTCAACAGGATAGCTGTATACAAAGACAAAAAAGATAATAAAAAAAAATCTGTGGAGAAATTATTTTTCATTTCAGAGGTGTAACGAATTGAAAAAGAAAATGAAGATACAATAAGTTTTTAAAAAAAGGTGAATAAACAAAAAGATAAATAGTAAATAAAAAGTAAATACATAAACTTATAAATGATAAAAATGTACATGCTTTGTAATCTTTTGATCTTGTACCCTACAAAATATAGCTCAATTGGTTTGTTATTTGTGCCTAGTTACCACTGATGCAAGGTCGAGTTATTTTCCTGCTTACACGGGTATCATCTAGATCAGACGTGGAGTTCCCGTGAAATAATTAACTGTGGTAGGGATTTTATACGGACATTAAATCATCTAAACCATACTTAGCAAACTTCATATTTAGCAAACGTCTCGTTTATTAACGTAATTACATTGGTTAAAAAACCCCATTTTAAACAGATCATTACATGGTTTAAAAAGATCATATCCATTACTTAATTTGGACGTGCAGAAATATGTACAACATCAGTAGTCTTGTGGATAAACATTCTAAAGAGACTATCGATAGGAATACAGATATAATTATGGAAATCTTTTCACCTAATGTCTGCCGAAAAACAAGTTATACTCGGGATTATAAGAGCATATTTATATCTTTAGATGAAACATGTTTATATTAAGTCATACTTTACACTTTACCCCCCCCCCCTCCTTCCTCCATCCTTCATCCCCTGTATTCCAACCCAATTCCCCATTTCCCATGTGAGTACCTTTTTCATCCCTATTCTTGTGGTAATCACTATACGGTATAGTGAGATAAAAGAGAAAAGATCTCTTAGTTACAGGTATATTCTTCATCTTGCAGCTTTACGCCTTCAAAATGTTATTCTTGGTTACAGACATGTTTCGAATACTGTGACTAGAGACATGAATAATCCCCCAGGTAGGCATATATAACTAGACACCTTCGTGCCGTAAGGACTCCCAGATATATGTATCCTTTGAAACATGTGGTTTTATTTTTATGACGGCGGGTGTACATATAAATTTAAAACCGTTATCTATCATGTGAGTTATTCACAAATAAACATTATTTACATATTTGAAATCACATGGTTCAAAGACGCCGTTGATGATATTTTGCAATTTTAAATCATTTTTCGTCTTTCACATTTGAAAATCATTTATTGCAAGATATCTCAGATTTCGTTGTTTTGTTCATATAACACTAGATACGCGAAGTTCAATAGGAAAGAAAGTTGTAATACATTTTCTAAATAGCACCATTTGACATAAGACGAAATATATCTTTTTTTTTTAAAAAATACTTCCATTCAGAAATACTTTGTATCGTGTTTTAACGACATTTTTTGTGTCTTTCTCATGAATCAAAAATCAAATTTTAGTAAAAAGACTTCCCGATGCAGTAATTTATAATTAAAAAATCATATCATTCATTATAATATTTTAAACATCAATAATAAAAGAAATAAAACTTTCTAGAGAAAATCCACAGCCTGGCAGTTTTTATTTACTCTTCCGTGCTGCTTATTGTTAACAGTTATCTAAACATCCAGTATGAAGACCACAACGGTAAACATTTGACAGCAGGCTGTGAATTATTTGAAAATTCAAAATTTTATTACTTTTTTATGAAACAAATGCTACTGGATTTATGAAGCAGGTCTCTGGTTCATCTAGCATTACCATTAGGAATAAATTTACCTTGAAATTTGTCATAAAGTTTAAAAAAACTATTTTATTTCAGTGTTCTATTTCTTTTCTTCCTAGATCGGACGGGCATGCCAGATTATTTTACAGCTATTTCACGATGAAGACAAGGGCAAGGGACAAGGAAGGACATGTGTTCGCAGGTTTTGCCTGGTTACACATGTTGGAACCGATAAACTGTGATGTGTTTTTTTCTTCAAGTTTTGTTCCCTTTTTTATAAATAGTTTTAACAACCCTTCCCCCTACCCTCCATTCCTGCCCCCCCCCACCCCTAAAAAAAGGAAAAAAGAAAAAAGCCCCAAAATGCGTAATTTTTTACGTTTTCTTTCTCTTGTTGTCGCGGATGTCATTCTGGTGTATCACCTCTATTGTTTTAATGTATCATTTTTTCTTTAATTTTTCTATTGTTCTGTTCATGTTATGAACTGGTATACTCTTTAATTCTTGTTTCATATCACTAATACTTCATGTTCTATTATGTTGTTGTTTGTTACTGGTTTGATTTAACGTGTAAACTTTCTCGTTCTATAATGTTGTTGTTTGTTACTAGTTTAGTTAACGTGTAAACTTTCTCGTCTTATTGTGTTGTTGTTTGTTACTGGTTTAGTTAACGTGTAAACTTTCTCGTCCCATTGTGTTGTTGTTTGTTACTAGTTTAGTTAACGTGTAAACTTTCTCGTCTTATTGTGGTGTTGTTTGTTACTGGTTTAGTTAACATGTAAACTTTCTCGTTCTATAATGTTGTTGTTTGTTACTGGTTTGATTTAACGTGTAAACTTTCTCGTCCCATTGTGTTGTTGTTTGTTACTGGTTTAGTTAACGTGTAAACTTTCTCGTCCCATTGTGTTGTTGTTTGTTACTAGTTTAGTTAACGTGTAAACTTTCTCGTTCTATAATGTTGTTGTTTGTTACTAGTTTAGTTAACGTGTAAACTTTCTCGTTCTATAATGTTGTTGTTTGTTACTAGTTTAGTTAACGTGTAAACTTTCTCGTCTTATTGTGTTGTTGTTTGTTACTGGTTTAGTTAACGTGTAAACTTTCTCGTCCCATTGTGTTGTTGTTTGTTACTGGTTTGATTTAACGTGTAAACTTTCTCGTTCTATTATGTTGTTGTTTGTTACTGGTTTGATTTAACGTGTAAACTTTCTCGTCCCATTGTGTTGTTGTTTGTTACTGGTTTGATTTAACGTGTAAACTGGTTTTTAACGTGTCGTTCCGTGTAAACTTTCTCGTCTTATTGTGGTGTTGTTTGTTACTGGTTTAGTTAACGTGTAAACTTTCTCGTCCCATTGTGTTGTTGTTTGTTACTTTTCGTCCCATTGTGTTGTTGTTTGTTACTGGTTTGATTTAACGTGTAAACTTTCTCGTCCCATTGTGTTGTTGTTTGTTACTGGTTTGATTTAACGTGTAAACTTTCTCGTTCTATAATGTTGTTGTTTGTTACTAGTTTAGTTAACGTGTAAACTTTCTCGTCCCATTGTGTTGTTGTTTGTTACTGGTTTGATTTAACGTGTAAACTTTCTCGTCCCATTGTGTTGTTGTTTGTTACTGGTTTAGTTAACGTGTAAACTTTCTCGTCCCATTGTGTTGTGTTGTTGGTTTGTTAACGTGTAAACTTTCTCGTCCCATTGTGTTGTTGTTTGTTACTAGTTTAGTTAACGTGTAAACTTTCTCGTCTTATTGTGTTGTTGTTTGTTACTGGTTTAGTTAACGTGTAAACTTTCTCGTCTTATTGTGTTGTTGTTTGTTACTGGTTTAGTTAACGTGTAAACTTTCTCGTCCCATTGTGTTGTTGTTTGTTACTGGTTTAGTTAACGTGTAAACTTTCTCGTCCCATTGTGTTGTTGTTTGTTACTGGTTTAGTTAACGTGTAAACTTTCTCGTCCCATTGTGTTGTTGTTTGTTACTAGTTTAGTTAACATGTAAACTAGTTTAGTGTAACTTTCTCGTCTTATTGTGGTGTTGTTTGTTACTGGTTTAGTTAACGTGTAAACTTTCTCGTCCCATTGTGTTGTTGTTTGTTACTGGTTTAGTTAACGTGTAAACTTTCTCGTCTTATTGTGTTGTTGTTTGTTACTGGTTTAGTTAACGTGTAAACTTTCTCGTCTTATTGTGTTGTTGTTTGTTACTGGTTTAGTTAACGTGTAAACTTTCTCGTCTTATTGTGTTGTTGTTTGTTACTGGTTTAGTTAACGTGTAAACTTTCTCGTCTTATTGTGTTGTTGTTTGTTACTGGTTTTTAGTTAAACATTGTGTTGTTGTTTGTTACTGGTTTAGTGTAAACTTTCTCGTCCCATTGTGTTGTTGTTTGTTACTAGTTTAGTTAACATGTAAACTTTCTCGTCTTATTGTGGTGTTGTTTGTTACTAGTTTAGTTAACATGTAAACTTTCTCGTCTTATTGTGGTGTTGTTTGTTACTGGTTTAGTTAACATGTAAACTTCTCGTCTTATTGTGGTGTTGTTTGTTACTGGTTTAGTTAACATGTAAACCTTCTCGTCTTATTGTGTTGTTGTTTGTTACTGGTTTAGTTAACATGTAAACTTTCTCGTCTTATTGTGTTGTTGTTTGTTACTGGTACAGTTAACGTGTAAACTTTCTCGTCTTATTGTGTTGTTGTTTGTTACTGGTACAGTTAACATGTGTCTTATTGTGGTGTTGTTTGTTACTGGTTTAGTTAACATGTAAACTTTCTCGTCTTATTGTGGTGTTGTTTGTTACTGGTTTAGTTAACATGTAAACTTTCTCGTCTTATTGTGTTGTTGTTTGTTACTGGTTTAGTTAACATGTAAACTTTCTCGTCTTATTGTGGTGTTGTTTGTTACTGGTTTAGTTAACATGTAAACTTTCTCGTCTTATTGTGGTGTTGTTTGTTACTGGTTTAGTTAACATGTAAACTTTCTCGTCTTATTGTGGTGTTGTTTGTTACTAGTTTAGTTAACATGTAAACTTTCTCGTCTTATTGTGGTGTTGTTTGTTACTGGTTTAGTTAACATGTAAACTTTCTCGTCTTATTGTGGTGTTGTTTGTTACTGGTTTAGTTAACATGTAAACTTTCTCGTCCTATTGTGTTGTTGTTTGTTACTGGTACAGTTAACGTGTAAACTTTCTCGTCTTATTGTGTTGTTGTTTGTTACTGGTACAGTTAACGTGTAAACTTTCTCGTCTTATTGTGTTGTTGTTTGTTACTGGTACAGTTAACATGTAAACTTTCTCGTCTTATTGTGGTGTTGTTTGTTACTGGTTTAGTTAACATGTAAACTTTCTCGTCTTATTGTGGTGTTGTTTGTTACTGGTTTAGTTAACATGTAAACTTTCTCGTCTTATTGTGGTGTTGTTTGTTACTGGTTTAGTTAACATGTAAACTTTCTCGTCTTATTGTGGTGTTGTTTGTTACTGGTTTAGTTAACATGTAAACTTTCTCGTCTTATTGTGGTGTTGTTTGTTACTGGTTTAGTTAACATGTAAACTTTCTCGTCTTATTGTGGTGTTGTTTGTTACTGGTTTAGTTAACATGTAAACTTTCTCGTCTTATTATGTTGCAACTTTTATTTTCATTCTTGTTTTTGCTGTGTATAGTTCCATTCTACTATCAATAATAATTCTCTCTTCGTTCTATTTTTCTATACCTTTCCTTCCTCTCTTCGTTCTATTGTTCCATTGTTTATCTGTTCTATTGTTCTATACCTTTCCTTCCTCTCTTCGTTCTATTGTTCTATACCTTTCCTTCCTCTCTTCATTCTATTGTTCTATACCTTTCCTTCCTCTCTTCGTTCTATTGTTCTATATCTTTCCTTCCTCTCTTCGTTCCGTTGTTCCATTGTTTATCTGTTCTATTGTTCTATACCTTTCCTTCCTCTCTTCGTTCCGTTGTTCCATTGTTTATCTGTTCTATTGTTCTGTATCTTTCCTTCCTCTCTTCGTTCTATTGTTCTATACCTTTCCTTCCTCTCTTCGTTCCGTTGTTCCATTGTTTATCTGTTCTATTGTTCTGTATCTTTCCTTCCTCTCTTCGTTCTATTGTTCTATATCTTTCCTTCCTCTCTTCATTCTATTGTTCTATACCTTTCCTTCCTCTCTTCGTTCTATTGTTCTATACTTTTCCTTCCTCTCTTTTGTTGTATTGTTCTATACGTTTCCTTCCTCTCTTCGTTCTATTGTTCTATACTTTTCCTTCCTCTCTTCTGTTGTATTGTTCCTTTGTTTATCTGTTCTATTATTCTATACCTTTCCTTCCTCTCTTCGTTGTATTGTTCTATACCTTTCCTTCCTCTCTTCGTTGTATTGTTCTATACGTTTCCTTCCTCTCTTCGTTCCGTTGTTCCATTGTTTATCTGTACTATTGTTCTATATCTTTCCTTCCTCTCTTCGTTCCGTTGTTCCTTTGTTTACCTGTTCTATTGTTCTATACCTTTCCTTCCTCTCTTCGTTCTATTGTTCTATACCTTTCCTTCCTCTCTTCGTTCTATTGTTCTTTACCTTTCCTTCCTCTCTTCGTTCCGTTGTTCCTTTGTTTACCTGTTCTATTGTTCTATACCTTTCCTTCCTCTCTTCGTTCTATTGTTCTATACCTTTCCTTCCTCTCTTCGTTCTATTGTTCTTTACCTTTCCTTCCTCTCTTCGTTCCGTTGTTCCATTGTTTATCTGTTCTATTGTTCTATACCTTTCCTTCCTCTCTTCGTTCTATTGTTCTATACCTTTCCTTCCTCTCTTCGTTCTATTGTTCTATACCTTTCCTTCCTCTCTCTATTGTTCTTTACCTTTCCTTCCTCTCTTGTTTGTTCCATTGTCTATTGTTCTATACCTTTCCTTCCTCTCTTCGTTCTATTGTTCTATACCTTTCCTTCCTCTCTTCGTTCTATTGTTCTATACCTTTCCTTCCTCTCTTCGTTCTATTGTTCTTTACCTTTCCTTCCTCTCTTCGTTCCGTTGTTCCATTGTTTATCTGTTCTATTGTTCTATACCTTTCCTTCCTCTCTTCGTTCTATTGTTCTTTACCTTTCCTTCCTCTCTTCGTTCCGTTGTTCCTTTGTTTACCTGTTCTATTGTTCTATACCTTTCCTTCCTCTCTTCGTTCTATTGTTCTATACCTTTCCTTCCTCTCTTCGTTGTATTGTTCTATACGTTTCCTTCCTCTCTTCGTTCCGTTGTTCCATTGTTTATCTGTACTATTGTTCTATATCTTTCCTTCCTCTCTTCGTTCTATTGTTCCTTTGTTTATCTGTACTATTGTTCTATACCTTTCCTTCCTCTCTTCGTTCTATTGTTCTATACCTTTCCTTCCTCTCTTCGTTCCGTTGTTCCATTGTTTATCTGTACTATTGTTCTATATCTTTCCTTCCTCTCTTCGTTCCGTTGTTCCTTTGTTTACCTGTTCTATTGTTCTATACCTTTCCTTCCTCTCTTCGTTCTATTGTTCCTTTGTTTATCTGTACTATTGTTCTATACCTTTCCTTCCTCTCTTCGTTCCGTTGTTCCATTGTTTATCTGTACTATTGTTCTATATCTTTCCTTCCTCTCTTCGTTCCGTTGTTCCTTTGTTTACCTGTTCTATTGTTCTATACCTTTCCTTCCTCTCTTCGTTCCGTTGTTCCTTTGTTTATCTGTACTATTGTTCTATACCTTTCCTTCCTCTCTTCGTTCTATTGTTCTTTACCTTTCCTTCCTCTCTTCGTTCCGTTGTTCCATTGTTTATCTGTACTATTGTTCTATACCTTTCCTTCCTCTCTTCGTTCTATTGTTCCTTTGTTTATCTGTACTATTGTTCTATACCTTTCCCTCATACCTTCTGTTGTATTGTTCTATACCTTTCCCTCATACCTTCTGTTGTGTTGTTCTATACCTTCTGTTGTATTGTTCTATATCTTTCCCTCATTCCTTCTGTTGTATTGTTCTATACCTTCTGTTGTATTGTTCTATACCTTCTGTTGTATTGTTCTATACCTTTCCCTCATACCTTCTGTTGTGTTGTTCTATACCTTCTGTTGTATTGTTTTATACCTTCTGTTGTATTGTTCTATACCTTTCCCTCATACCTTCTGTTGTATTGTTCTATACCTTTCCCTCATACCTTCTGTTGTATTGTTCTATACCTTCTGTTGTGTTGTTCTATACCTTTCCCTCATACCTTCTGTTGTATTGCTCTATACCTTTCCCTCATACCTTCTGTTGTATTGTTCTATACCTTCTGTTGTATTGTTCTATATCTTTCCCTCATTCCTTCTGTCGTATTGTTCTATACCTTCTGTTGTATTGTTCTATACCTTCTGTTGTGTTGTTCTATACCTTTCCCTCATACCTTCTGTTGTATTGTTCTATACCTTTCCCTCATACCTTCTGTTGTATTGTTCTATCTTTTGTGATGTATTCCTCTTCTGTATATTGTTTTTTTTTATTCTCTGTTCTATATTGTTGTGATTTGAATATGTTGTATCATTTTCCTCTATTCGTTAACCTCTTCGTTTTTAAGTTCGTCCGATATCCTATAACATTGTTTCTTTTATTGAAATGTTGTCAATTCTCTTCTTTTTCTTGTGATGTTATCTTGTAACTAATTGTCTGCAAGTTTTAGTTTTTGTTTATTGTAATCCGCCATGTTGTGTTGTATCATTTACTAGATTGTTCTGACATACCATTGTTTCTTTTCGATGTAATCATTTTTCATTTGCTTTTTCTCAATCTATTGCATTATTTGTTCCTATTATTTTGGGGTTTTTTTTATTGTAATTAACCTACACTTTCATTTTTCTATCATTTCATTATTTTACACATTTTCACTATTTCTCTTCGTATATTACTGAACCATGAAGTTATATATAGAAAAAATCCATGATAAAAGAATAAGGATAAAGATGTCCCGAAGAGCTATCGAACAGCGATAGGCACTGAAACTTTTCTCACTTTTTAAATTTAAAACAAATTTAATTGTAAGAATTCAAAGATTCTATTTTCATGTTTTAATTCCAGTTGTGATATTAACATATTCATAATTGTTTAAAGATGATTGCATTTACTTTGATAAAAAACGAATTCCTAATTAAAACATATTTACATGTTTGTATTTGCATTTTTTCCTTTTTTCATTTAAACAATTCCCTGCCGATATTTATATACTGTAAATCTCTCTTCAATTCTTCCCTTTCAAGAATTTTAGACAAATTCATCGTTTCCGAATGCATCAACACAACACACCCCCCCCCCCTCCTCTTCCCCTTCCTCATTAAAAACTTCCGATGAAAATTGTGTTATGTATCTGATAGAACAAAAGTAGAAATACAGCAGGAAGTGGGGCACCACAGAATATATCCTCCCTCATTCATGGACGTGTTTAAACTTCAAACACCTGTCCATGTGTCTACTACGTATGCTAATTGATAATTTTAATTGATATCGAGACCGGCATATACCGATAGATGTCGCCTGTATCATATTACGTGAATTGACGCCTGTCCACGTGTGCAATGTCAGTTTCAATTTCATCCCTGACCCCGCGAGTGGTGTCTTATTAGCGTATTACCTTCGGTACAGAACAGGTGTTACTCCTAATCCCGCGGGACTTGCCCACTCATGGTAATTCTGTGGTTGTATGGGAGATAAAGTGTTATTATATTTTGTAACTTTATCGCTTTATTATAACAACTTATCAAAATACAATGTAATTGTGGTAATGACTCTACACTTCTTTTTTAACGTATTGTAACTTCAGGATATTTAACGTAAAAACATCATGTTTCTTCAACATTCACAATCATTTACAAAGGTATCTTACCTTATGATATAATTTAGCTTATACTGTATTCTAAATCGGATTCGAGGAAAAATCTGAAACTTATGACTTTTTTTTACTCGAGATCAAGTTGTTCTGTCTTTCGTGAAACTGGGCCCTAGTTATTGTTCTGTGCATGATGACTGTGAAAAGATTGTGCGGTTTTCTTTCACAATATTATGTAGTGGTATACGAAATATCTACAATCAAACTTGTCTTTCAGGCCACGACTACACAACAAATACCTGTCTATGACGGCCACTTCGTTTGATTACCAATTCATAGTAAATGAAACTCTTTATAAAGACCGAATGTCTATCTAGGAAACTTTTCTCTGCTTCCCGGACCTTTATAGACAGGACTGACCTTTTTTATCCATGCACACAACATGACTTGATTAGAGGGTAGAGAAGACACTACCTGTACATGTGAAGTGATGATAAATCGAAAAGTCAGTTAAACTATTTATAAACTCTATTTTCAATGTGTGACTTACATTAGCAAGTATTGTAGACTCATACCTTAGTATACAAATAATCTGTGATAGATTTAAATAGAAATAGGCTTTACCGATATTACTATAATATGACGTTACAGCTGTTTTTATCATACGATGAGACATAGATATGAAAATATGGACATATCTGAAAAACCGGGACAAAAGTTAGCCTTTAATGTTTTGCTCTTTCATTCTGATTAGTTTGGTTATCGTAAGGTTGGACAACAGCTATGGTCATCTAAAGACGGCATCTCATCAGTTAAAGATGCCGATAATTTACGTCATAACCTGATTGGTTGGTTACAGAATGGACTTGGACGTGGTTTCAGGTTTTCCGTCTTTGTGAGTGACATTCACTATCACTACGTGTTGTCTCACCGACGGTCGTCAGTGTTCTCGCGAGGTGAACGGGATAGAACTATCTGTCATCTATACTATTTACCACATAGCCGGACAAGACAAAACATTTTATTTGGTCACAATAAACTGACAACAGGCTAAAAAATCCATAACGCCCTCCAACAATGACCAAGCTTCGATCAGAAATATCTAGTGTGTGGATGATTGATAAGTATGAGAATCCATACCATTTTATTTTTCATATGTCCTGTATCAACCCATGGGATTATTTACAGAAAGCAATATGTGTTATAAGTAAATAGCACAGTTAAGTAACATTACCATTTTTCCGCCGATGTCATCCGTCTCTATGCAGTATCGGACATCGTTGTTCCTAGTTGTTGCAAGGGGAGATAACTGAATAAAGAATGACGAGTATATCAAAATATCAGAAAATAAGAGAATAAGAGATAAATAATAAGAAGAATTTGAAGAAAAATGTAAGAGGAACATTTCACTTATATAATCATTGTAAGAAAGCCTTCTGGTGTGAATAATTGTTGTTAGTTATGACAAAGCACGAAAGAGGAACATACCACCATTTGTTGAACCAAACGATAGGAATCTATCAAGAGGACTGAAGAGATAAAACAACAGATAAAGATCGGAAACGAGTCGCTCAATGATAGGTCGCAAATAACAGTGTATACTACTAATACGTCAAATCTTTGTCGCGAACTGCATTAATCTGCACAGCAAAGTTTTATCCCTTTCATAGTAATTGTTAAATAAGCGTTAAATTACTGCACCCGAAATCTGTGACACTGGGAGTCTTTATAATGTCGCAGATAGTTACAGGTGTACTTCGTGACAAAGCGCAATACCTTCGTTAAGGTAGGTGACAGTCGACAAGGTTTCAAAAGGAAACACAAAACTTGATACTCTTTAAGATGTAGCCGAATTATTCTCATTAAACATGGAAGGTTCACGACATTACAACAGATGACAGTGTTACGACCACCCGCTATTCATAAAGTTCCTGTATTAAATGTAACAAAAACATTTTAACTTCATATGACGTTTAATTTATATCTTTATTTTTGTTTACGTGTTAATATAAAAAGTAACATAACAGCAGATGCTACACTATGTGCGACAGAATGATACCTGCTTATAAGAAAATCTCTAAAATTTGATATCAATTGAGCTCGTAAAACATGAACGTGGTTTTATGAAAACCAATATCATGTTGATTTCGCTTGTTTATGATGACAACAGGACGACAGCGAATGACACCTGTTAGTTATATAGGTGGTCTGATTCTAATCCTTTTTTGTTTTGTTAAGACCAGTTCCCGTCATTTTTGTAAAAATCTTTTCTTTGAAATAAAATGTGTTGATTTACTTTTTCTGTTTTATTTCTGTGTAATAGTCTCATAAAACAGATTCTGTAGATTTTAAGAATTTAAGAAATTATCAGAAATGTTCATGCACATCAAATAATGTACAAATGAATCGAGTAAAATGAGATATTTTAATTTAAGAGGTAACACTCCACGCTTTAGTGAATTCTTAATGTTTCAAATATGAATTGTTAATGATTAATTTTTTTCATAAGAGTGAGCAGCTGTTTAGTACCCTTGACAAAAACCAGTTAGGTGCACTCTAAACAGGAGGCTTATTTCCTAAATATTTCTTTTGATACAAGGTTATTCTAATTCATTTTCTAGCTCGGCGATGTTCAGTATTTGAATGGCTCTCTGGAACATCCCACGAGGTCAGGTGACCCCGTAACTTTACATGTCCGTTCCGGGAATCGATTCCCGGACACCCAGGTCAAAGGCGAGTACGTTACCACTGCGCCAACCGACCACTCATAAAATGTCAATATATATGTAAGTGTGATGTTTTTTAAAACCTTTTTAAGTCTCATATGTACTTCATTTTACACCATTATCTAGTATTTAATTAACAACATTTTGTATTACTCCAGCTCACAGAGATTTGGCACGAATTCCCTACCCACTGTCCTTATGTATACGTGACGTTACACACGGACTGGCGAGGTCGTTATCAGTATAGAGCGACCACGAGGGATGTCATCCAACCAAGTTCGGGTTATTCTATTTACTATAATTTGGGTACCTAACCTCCAGTCTCACTTTATCCTATTTACTATAATTCCAGTACCTAACCTCTAGTCTCACTTTATCCTATTTACTATAATTCCGGTACCTAACCTCCAGTCTCACTTTATCCTATTTACTATAATTCCGGTACCTTACCTCCAGTCTCACTTTATCCTATTTACTATAATTCTGTTACCTAACCTCCAGTCTCACTTTATCCTATTTACTATAATTCCGGTACCTAACCTCCAGTCTCACTTTATCCTATTTACTATAATTCCGGTACCTTACCTCCAGTCTCACTTTATCCTATTTACTATAATTCCGGTACCTAACCTCCAGTCTCACTTTATCCTATTTACTATAATTCCGGTACCTAACCTCCAGTCTCACTTTATCCTATTTACTATAATTCTGTTACCTAACCTCCAGTCTCACTTTATCCTATTTACTATAATTCTGTTACCTAACCTCCAGTCTCACTTTATCCTATTTACTATAATTCCGGTACCTAACCTCCAGTCTCAATTTATCCTATTTACTATACTTGGGTTACCTTACGTCCAGTCTCACTTTATCCTATTTACTATAATTCCGGTACCTTATCTCCAGTCTCACTTTATCCTATTTACTATAATTCCAGTACCTAACCTCCAGTCTCACTTTATCCTATTTACTATAATTCCGGTACCTTACCTCCAGCCTCACTTTACTTTATCTCCAGTCTACTTTATCCTATATAATTCGGGTACCTTACCTCCAGTCTCACTTTATCCTATTTACTATAATTCTGGTACCTAACCTCCAGTCTCACTTTATCCTATTTACTATACTTGGGTTACCTTACGTCCTGTCTCACTTTATCCTATTTACTATAATTCGGGTACCTTACCTCCAGTCTCACTTTATCCTATTTACTATAATTCCGGTACCTAACCTCCAGTCTCACTTTATCCTATTTACTATAATTCGGGTACCTAACCTCCAGTCTCACTTTATCCTATTTACTATAATTCGGGTACCTTACCTCCACTATAATTCCGGTACCTAACCTCCAGTCTCACTTTATCCTATTTACTATAATTCTGTTACCTATCCTCCAGTCTCACTTTATCCTATTTACTAAAATTCTGTTACCTTACCTCTAGTCTCACTTTATCCTATTTACTAAAATTCGGGTACCTTACCTCCAGTCTCACTTTATCCTATTTACTATAATTCCGGTACCTTACCTCCAGTCTCACTTTATCCTATTTACTATAATTCGGGTACCTAACCTCCAGTCTCACTTTATCCTATTTACTATAATTCCAGTACCTAACCTCCAGTCTCACTTTATCCTATTTACTATAATTCGGGTACCTTACCTCCAGTCTCACTTTATCCTATTTACTATAATTCCAGTACCTAACCTCCAGTCTCACTTTATCCTATTTACTATAATTCCAGTCTCACTTTATCCTACCTTTATCCAGTACCTAACCTCCAGTCTCTATTTACTATAATTTTACCTCCAGTCTCACTTTATCCTATTTACTATAATTCTGGTACCTAACCTCCAGTCTCACTTTATCCTATTTACTATAATTCGGGTACCTAACCTCCAGTCTCACTTTATCCTATTTACTATAATTCGGGTACCTTACCTCCAGTCTCACTTTATCCTATTTACTATAATTCGGGTACCTTACCTCCAGTCTCACTTTATCCTATTTACTATAATTCGGGTACCTAACCTCCAGTCTCACTTTATCCTATTTACTATAATTCGGGTACCTTACCTCCAGTCTCACTTTATCCTATTTACTATAATTCCGGTACCTAACCTCCAGTCTCACTTTATCCTATTTACTATAATTCGGGTACCTTACCTCCAGTCTCACTTTATCTTATTTACTATAATTCGGGTACCTCCTACCTCCAGTCTCACTTTATCCTATTTACTACTTTAATTCGGGTACCTTACCTCCAGTCTCACTTTATCCTATTTACTATAATTCGGGTACCTTACCTCCAGTCTCACTTTATCCTATTTACTATAATTCGGGTACCTAACCTCCAGTCTCACTTTATCCTATTTACTATAAATTCCAGTCTCACTTTATCCTATTTACTATAATTCGGGTACCTAACCTCCAGTCTCACTTTATCCTATTTACTATAATTCCGGTACCTTACCTCCAGTCTCACTTTATCCTATTTACTATAATTCCAGTACCTAACCTCCAGTCTCACTTTATCCTATTTACTATAATTCGGGTACCTTACCTCCAGTCTCACTTTATCCTATTTACTATAATTCGGGTACCTAACCTCCAGTCTCACTTTATCCTATTTACTATAATTCGGGTACCTTACCTCCAGTCTCACTTTATCCTATTTACTATAATTCGGGTACCTTACCTCCAGTCTCACTTTATCCTATTTACTATAATTCCGGTACCTTACCTCCAGTCTCACTTTATCCTATTTACTATAATTCGGGTACCTTACCTCCAGTCTCACTTTATCCTATTTACTATAATTCCGGTACCTTACCTCCAGTCTCACTTTATCCTATTTACTATAATTCGGGTACCTAACCTCCAGTCTCACTTTATCCTATTTACTATAATTCGGGTACCTTACCTCCAGTCTCACTTTATCCTATTTACTATAATTCCAGTACCTAACCTCCAGTCTCACTTTATCCTATTTACTATAATTCCAGTACCTTACCTCCAGTCTCACTTTATCTTATTTACTATAATTCGGGTACCTTACCTCCAGTCTCACTTTATCCTATTTACTATAATTCGGGTACCTTACCTCCAGTCTCACTTTATCCTATTTACTATAATTCCAGTACCTAACCTCCAGTCTCACTTTATCCTATTTACTATAATTCGGGTACCTTACCTCCAGTCTCACTTTATCCTATTTACTATAATTCCAGTACCTAACCTCCAGTCTCACTTTATCCTATTTACTATAATTCGGGTACCTTACCTCCAGTCTCACTTTATCCTATTTACTATAATTCCAGTACCTAACCTCCAGTCTCACTTTATCCTATTTACTATAATTCCGGTACCTTACCTCCAGTCTCACTTTATCCTATTTACTATAATTCGGGTACCTTACCTCCAGTCTCACTTTATCCTATTTACTATAATTCCGGTATCTACTTTACCTCCAGTCTCACTTTATCCTATTTACTATAATTCCGGTACCTAACCTCCAGTCTCACTTTATCCTATTTACTATAATTCGGGTACCTTACCTCCAGTCTCACTTTATCCTATTTACTATAATTCGGGTACCTTACCTCCAGTCTCACTTTATCCTATTTACTATAATTCGGGTATCTTACCTCCAGTCTCACTTTATCCTATTTACTATAATTCCGGTACCTAACCTCCAGTCTCACTTTATCCTATTTACTATAATTCGGGTACCTTACCTCCAGTCTCACTTTATCCTATTTACTATAATTCCAGTACCTAACCTCCAGTCTCACTTTATCCTATTTACTATAATTCCGGTACCTTACCTCCAGTCTCACTTTATCCTATTTACTATAATTCGGGTACCTTATCTCCAGTCTCACTTTATCCTATTTACTATAATTCAAGGTACCTTACCTCTAGTTTGACTTGGTTATATTTGGTTGTAGGGTTTGTATATTGCAGTAGATAGAATTCATACTTTCCCTTATTCAAAATTCTTCATTTATAAGAACATGTTTTTCACGTTTTATCAGCGTGCCTTTACCGACTGTGATGGGATAATTGTAAAAACCATAGAACCTCTCTGATGAACGATGGAATACAACTTTCGAATTGGGCCCTATTTCTAGCAATTAAGAAACTCGCCATATCAAAATACATGTTCAGTTCGTAGCTCATGTTCAGCAAGGGTTTTTGACAGAAAAATAAAAGAAAAGAAAAAAATCACGAACGATAAGCCGGAATCGTTATGACATCAGTTGGTTACGGCGTTGTACAACATAATCTCAGGTTAAGATCGAGCTTAAGTGGTTTGACGGTCCCTAGGTACCCGTGGCGGTTTATGTGTTTCTCATTTAGCTGATGACCTGTCTTTGCTGACGTGGTTGTGTCATTGAGTAAGATGCTCTATCCTTATTACTCTGGACAGCTTGCGACGACTCTCCCGTATGTTGTTCTGCGATGAAGAAATTATCTGCTACATAAAGACCCCGCCTCAAAATGACCATGACTGTTAACAGGGTAAAAAACTTCGCTGACCAAAACAAAGTAAATCTAATAATGGATGTACAGAATTGGAGTTTTTGCATTTTCTTACATTAAGTAAAAATCTTTTTATATCTATATTTTAATAGATTATTTGATGCATAAAAGACACCGGATACATGTGTGTTCAAAATAAAAATGTATACAAAAGCAACATTCAGATCTTGATTCATACAAAATGTCCAGAGAATTATTGCTTGATTTTAAGTTTACTGTAGAACACAAAAGTGAATTACAGAATCAATAAACGTTAGAAAATTTTGTCAGCAAACTTTTCCTTGACATTTCGTTTGTTTCGTGGGATTTTCAGACAAACTTAACCACAAAGTTCGATCCCATGGCTCTGCCAGACAAAGCACCTTGCTGACACCGACTGACAAAGCGTCCCATGAACACTGACCGTGAAATCCGCAGACTAGTCTGCGGTAGATCTACCACGTACAGCATAAATATATATACATATGTATTGTCCGGTTTTTGTAGCACTTTAAAAGGTCATGTCTGCACTTTACTGGTAGCCACGCGATTTTCGATTGATTCATGGGCGGATTATCGAACCAGAGTATCTAGAATTATCCAAATGACTGACCAAAGAGAAATATACCGAGGTTAAAAGATTATTTTCAACATTGAAGTTTTTATATAATTCGGATATAATATTACTTCTATCGAAAAACCACAACACAAAGACGGACTGTAATTTAGTTTCATTTAGGCTATTTAAGTATATAACATTGGAATAGGGTTTATTTTATATAAACTTACAAACCAATGGGTCATACCGATTTTATGCGTGATAAGTCATTATCTTTCTACATAATCTTTTCTCGGTTGTTGTCACTTGTGAAATTGATTAGTGCACACACGGAATGTTAAAATCAATGTTGGCTACATGTTACAGATTGGTGATCTGCGAGTTAATATATGATAATTCCATGGGAAAATCGACTTCAGATGAGATAAAACGTCGAATTATGTAAAAATCTCGAAGTCTATTTAAGTTTCTTTTTTATATTTACAAAAGATTATTTTTAATAAAAGCAACTATTCGATATGATGAGTGTCACAAGCTCTGTATATAGAAAGCCATATCGTACATAATTTTATAATGGGTCATGTATGGTTAGTGTGAAGAAAAAAATAACAAAAGCTGAAAGAAGATAAACAACAATAAAAAAAGAACAGAAATTTACATGAAGAACTATTTAACTGAGATCATCTGAAAATTGAGAAATCATTTTTATTCTGAAGACGATTTCCTGGGAGAAAAAGAGGAAAACCCGGCGCAATTTTCAGCTTTCAACAAGTTAAGCTGACTGTGCTTTGTTAACCTATTAATGATGACACACCAGATGTTTCAAAATAAATAGTAGTCTGTCTTTATCAACTGCAGTATCACATTTTATACTGATAACATGTAGTTTACATAGTGTTAGTGTCACTTGTGTTGTTATATGCATCCTTGGAATAAACTGACATGTTTTGTCTTTATAATGAAACAGCAGGTAACGATCGGTGACGTCATAACAACTGTGTAATCATGAAAGGACTATCGATCATATACAAAGATAAGATATAAATAAAGTGATTTAAAGATAAATTTAATTTTCATAATAAAAAACGTACTTTTGGTAATGTGTGTTTTCCAAGTAATATATGTAGCGTCAAATTCTATATGAAAATACGAGTATCATTTGAAAATGAATATCTGTGTTGTTTTATTTGTATGAATCAAACACTATCTGCTAAAATGGCTCACAAATAATCAAGGTATTCCATTTAATTGATAATAAATTGGACGTCAGTTCATCATTTAATGTATTGATAAGAATATTTAGAGTAGCATTATTCATTATATTGGAAGTATTTATGGAGAAGAGTCCGCAGTTATCTGTAATTCATTTATCTGATTTTGACAATAAAACACGTGTAAATTATATAAAAAATGGACATCTCACATCTTACTACTAAGACCAGTAAACAGACAAATTGATGTGTTGGCCTCTTCTCCCTGGAGTAGTTAATGTTATATCGGTATTGTAAGATTATAAAGATCTCTTAGTGTTCACTACGATATAAGTAAATCGCTGTAGAAATGGAAGTCATTTAGACTAGAAATATTTGTTTTATTTGTCAGATTGTAACATTTCTGATGTAAACATAGGGTCGTTGAGATTGTTACTAACTGTAGCCTTCCTGATGTAAACATAGGGTCGTTGAGATTGTTACTAACTGTAGCCTTCCTGATGTAAACATAGGGTCGTTGAGATTGTGCCTAACTGTAGCCTTCCTGATGTAAACATAGGGTCGTTGAGATTGTGCCTAACTGTAGCCTTCCTGATGTAAACATAGGGTCGTTGAGATTGTGCCTAACTGTAGCCTTCCTGATGTAAACATAGGGTCGTTGAGATTGTGCCTAACTGTAGCCCTAATGATGTAAATATAGGGTCGTTGAGATTGTGCCTAACTGTAGCCTTCCTGATGTAAACATAGGGTCGTTGAGATTGTGCCTAACTGTAGCCTTCCTGATGTAAACATAGGGTCGTTGAGATTGTTACTAACTGTAGCCTTCCTGATGTAAACATAGGGTCGTTGAGATTGTGCCTAACTGTAGCCTTCCTGATGTAAACATAGGGTCGTTGAGATTGTGCCTAACTGTAGCCTTCCTGATGTAAACATAGGGTCGTTGAGATTGTGCCTAACTGTAGCCTTCCTGATGTAAACATAGGGTCGTTGAGATTGTGCCTAACTGTAGCCCTAATGATGTAAACATAGGGTCGTTGAGATTGTTACTAACTGTAGCCTTCCTGATGTAAACATAGGGTCGTTGAGATTGTGCCTAACTGTAGCCCTAATGATGTAAACATAGGGTCGTTGAGATTGTTACTAACTGTAACATTCCTGATGTAAACATAGGGTCGTTGAGATTGTGCCTAACTGTAGCCTTCCTGATGTAAACATAGGGTCGTTGAGATTGTGCCTAACTGTAGCCTTCCTGATGTAAACATAGGGTCGTGGAGATTGTGCCTAACTGTAGCCTTCCTGATGTAAATATAGGGTCGTGGAGATTTTGCCAAACTGTAGCCTTCCTGATGTAAACATCGTTGAGATTGTGCCTAACTGTAGCCTAATGATGTAAACATAGGGTCGTGAGATTGTTACTAACTGTAACATTCCTGATGTAAACATAGGGTCGTTGAGATTGTGCCTAACTGTAGCCTTCCTGATGTAAACATAGGGTCGTTGAGATTGTTACTTGTTACTAACTGTAGCCTTCCTGATGTAAACATAGGGTCGTGGAGATTGTTACTAACTGTAGCCTTCCTGATGTAAACATAGGGTCGTTGTGATTGTGCCTAACTGTAGCCTTCCTGATGTAAACATAGGGTCGTCGAGATTGTTTCTAACTGTAGCCTTCCTGATGTAAACATAGGGTCGTTGAGATTGTTACTAACTGTAACATTCCTGATGTAAACATAGGGTCGTTGAGATTGTGCCTAACTGTAGCCTTCCTGATGTAAACATAGGGTCGTTGAGATTGTTACTAACTGTAGCCTTCCTGATGTAAACATAGGGTCGTTGAGATTGTGCCTAACTGTAGCCTTCCTGATGTAAACATAGGGTCGTTGAGATTGTGCCTAACTGTAGCCTTCCTGATGTAAACATAGGGTCGTTGAGATTGTGCCTAACTGTAGCCTTCCTGATGTAAACATAGGGTCGTTGAGATTGTGCCTAACTGTAGCCATCCTGATGTAAACATAGGGTCGTTGAGATTGTGCCTAACTGTAGCCTTCCTGATGTAAACATAGGGTCGTTGAGATTGTGCCTAACTGTAGCCTTCCTGATGTAAACATAGGGTCGTTGAGATTGTGCCTAACTGTAGCCTTCCTGATGTAAACATAGGGTCGTTGAGATTGTTTCTAACTGTAGCCTTCCTGATGTAAACATAGGGTCGTTGAGATTGTGCCTAACTGTAGCCTTCCTGATGTAAACATAGGGTCGTTGAGATTGTGCCTAACTGTAGCCTTCCTGATGTAAACATAGGGTCGTTGAGATTGTTACTAACTGTAGCCTTCCTGATGTAAACATAGGGTCGTTGAGATTGTGCCTAACTGTAGCCTTCCTGATGTAAACATAGGGTCGTTGAGATTGTGCCTAACTGTAGCCTTCCTGATGTAAACATAGGATCGTTGAGATTGTGCCTAACTGTAGCCTTCCTGATGTAAACATAGGGTCGTAGAGATTGTAGCCTACTAACTGTAGCCTTCCTGATGTAAACATAGGGTCGTTGAGATTCTAACTGTAGCCTTCCTGATGTAAACATAGGGTCGTTGAGATTGTGCCTAACTGTAGCCTTCCTGATGTAAACATAGGGTCGTTGAGATTGTTACTAACTGTAGCCTTCCTGATGTAAACATAGGGTCGTTGAGATTGTGCCTAACTGTAGCCTTCCTGATGTAAACATAGGGTCGTTGTGATTGTGCCTAACTGTAGCCTTCCTGATGTAAACATAGGGTCGTTGAGATTGTGTAGCCTTCCTGATGTAAACATACTGTCCTGATGTAAAGCCTTCCTGATGTAAACATAGGGTCGTTGAGATTGTGCCTAACTGTCTAACTGTAGCCTTTGATGATTGTTGAGATTGTGCCTAACTGTAGCCTTCCTGATGTAAACATAGGGTCGTCGAGATTGTTTCTAACTGTAGCCTTCCTGATGTAAACATAGGGTCGTTGAGATTGTTACTAAGTTTAGCCTTCCTGATGTAAACATAGGGTCGTTGAGATTGTTTCTAACTGTAGCCTTCCTGATGTAAACATAGGGTCGTTGAGATTGTGCCTAACTGTAGCCTTCCTGATGTAAACATAGGGTCGTTGAGATTGTTACTAACTGTAGCCTTCCTGATGTAAACATAGGGTCGTTGAGATTGTGCCTAACTGTAGCCTTCCTGATGTAAACATAGGGTCGTTGAGATTGTTACTAACTGTAGCCTTCCTGATGTAAACATAGGGTCGTTGAGATTGTGCCTAACTGTAGCCTTCCTGATGTAAACATAGGGTCGTTGAGATTGACTAACTGTAGCCTTCCTGATGTAAACATAGGGTCGTTGAGATTGTGCCTAACTGTAGCCTTCCTGATGTAAACATAGGGTCGTTGAGATTGTTACTAACTGTAGCCTTCCTGATGTAAACATAGGGTCGTTGAGATTGTGCCTAACTGTAGCCTTCCTGATGTAAACATAGGGTCGTTGAGATTGTTACTAACTGTAGCCTTCCTGATGTAAACATAGGGTCGTTGAGATTGTGCCTAACTGTAGCCTTCCTGATGTAAACATAGGGTCGTTGAGATTGTTACTAACTGTAGCCTTCCTGATGTAAACATAGGGTCGTTGAGATTGTTACTAACTGTAGCCTTCCTGATGTAAACATAGGGTCGTTGAGATTGAGATTGTTACTAACTGTAGCCTTCCTGATGTAAACATAGGGTCGTTGAGATTGTGCCTAACTGTAGCCTTCCTGATGTAAACATAGGGTCGTTGAGATTGTTACTAACTGTAGCCTTCCTGATGTAAACATAGGGTCGTTGAGATTGTGCCTAACTGTAGCCTTCCTGATGTAAACATAGGGTCGTTGAGATTGTTACTAAGTTTAGCCTTCCTGATGTAAACATAGGGTCGTTGAGATTGTGCCTAACTGTAGCCTTCCTGATGTAAACATAGGGTCGTTGAGATTGTTTCTAACTGTAGCCTTCCTGATGTAAACATAGGGTCGTTGAGATTGTTTCTAAATGTAGCCTTCCTGATGTAAACATAGGGTCGTTGAGATTGTGCCTAACTGTAGCCTTCCTGATGTAAACATAGGGTCGTTGAGATTGTGCCTAACTGTAGCCTTCCTGATGTAAACATAGGGTCGTTGAGATTGTTACTAACTGTAGCCTTCCTGATGTAAACATAGGGTCGTTGAGATTGTGCCTAACTGTAGCCTTCCTGATGTAAACATAGGGTCGTTGAGATTGTGCCTAACTGTAGCCTTCCTGATGTAAACATAGGGTCGTTGAGATTGTGCCTAACTGTAGCCTTCCTGATGTAAACATAGGATCGTTGAGATTGTGCCTAACTGTAGCCTTCCTGATGTAAACATAGGGTCGTTGAGATTGTGCCTAACTGTAGCCTTCCTGATGTAAACATAGGGTCGTTGAGATTGTGCCTAACTGTAGCCTTCCTGATGTAAACATAGGGTCGTTGAGATTGTGCCTAACTGTAGCCTTCCTGATGTAAACATAGGGTCGTTGAGATTGTTTCTAACCGTATCATACTACAACTTGGGCATTACTGTTTTAAACAGTTTAGAAGATTTCCGAGGATGAGCTCGAACCCCAATGCATCCTTGCAACTCAGATGATAAACTCATAGATTAGTCATAGAGTGTATTTTATGAATTAAATCACAAATTCACTATTCAAATTCACAAAAAGATATAGGTTAATATTAGAAAAAAAATGTGTAATCCAATGTACAGCCACAGTAAAATCATGCATAGGTGGAGCAGAAGATGCTTTCTCTTCCGAAATACGTGGTCTTATTATCTTTTTACATGCACTTAATCAGGAGTGTCTATGCATGTGAATCTTTCGTTTGTTTATTTTTAAGCTCGGATAATAATTCTGTTTACCTGTCATTTTCTTTGTTGTTTAATAATGTGTTCACCTACAATATATTCTGAAAAACAAAAAAAAAATTACATTGTAATGAATGACAGGCGGTATGATTTAAGAATTTGATTAAGACCAACACAATACATTTTGGGAATATGGATAAAGTTGTAAAAAAAATAATTACACTTGAAATGAAAAAAAAGATGAAATCATATGCTAATATGTTTTCTGATTTCCCTTAAAATATACCCATTTTTACTTCAAGGTTTTGACTAAACCCTCAAAAGTTAAAAAATAAGGAAGACAAAACTTCATGATATTGACTAGTAAATGGAAATATGCCATTTTGTAAGCGGAAATAAAATATGCCATTTGGTAAGCCTATTTTTAAACAGCACTTATTAACTTATCTAATCAGCCGTGTGTCCATAGGACTTAGACTGACTACTAGCCATTAAGTTTTTGTAAAGCTGATCTAAATTCTCAACTAGCTTATATTCCTTTTGTTTGAAAATTAGGATCAAAAACATGTCATTTATTCATTTGTTTACTTTTTCATTTTTGATTTGTTTATTTTATTTTACGTAAATTACAAACGTAGGTATTCAGATGTTGGTATAAAGCACAGAATAACACAATTACTCACCATTCACTGACTTTGATTCCTACACATCTCTTCAACAATATAAAATGATAATTATATTAAACATCAATATATTAATTAACTTTCTTTTTTCACATTTGACGTCGCTCTATTAATATTACAGTTCGGACTTATGGAAAGTGTTACATGCCTTTCCTAACTTATACCAGAAGGAAAACATGAAATGAAAAAATCTTTTAAAAGTATGGAGGTAATATTAGGAAAATGAATGATCCAATCGTTGTTGTAGCTTTACTGATAGTTTTTCCCATCAAATAATGGAACTCCGTCAAACTGTCTGAAAGTAGCTTTGAACCATTTTATAGCACGTTAGGTACTAATATATGCTGACATTCCATGTGATATCATGACAGAGTAAAATTACTTAAGGAATTGGCCTCAATTTATACAACAATATCCAAAATACCCAAGATTCGTCTGTATTCCTTAAAAAGCAAGACTTGTGGAATATTTCGTTCGACCACACAGCAAGAGGTTCAATTATTTCCTCGATCCCAATCAGTTTGTCACAAACCATTTATCACACTAGAAAACAAACAACACTCTCCCACAACGGGTAGACAAACAGTTTCCATGGGAGCTGTACTAGACAGTGCACTGAAAACGTCCAGAGCTTCAGACAAGATGATAAATGATTAATAAATGTTATGAATTCCTCAGTGCTTATGCAATTATCCCTAACTACGAAAAGACATGATCTAATCTCCCATAGATGGTATTAAAGACCGTACATTTAGTAATAGGCCTTAATTTGTGACATCTTTTCAATTGTATAGTGTATGTTAAAATTATATTTCCAAACTACCGAAAGTTATAAAGTTGGAAGTTTTAACAAAAGAAACGTCACGTATTTTATAAAGCAATTATAACCATGCAAACAGCAAACTGTCAGTTCTCAGAGCATTATTATACACAATAGACTACACACTAGCCAAAACATTACCTTATCTTATAGAAATTCTTTAACAAATGTGATTTCTGATGTTCTTAAACAAATTCTATTGTAAGTGAAAATGTTATCAAAGTTGAACCAGGGGGCAATCTATTATCAACATAACTACATAACCTACAAGCAGCTAATTTCATGAAAGAATTTTCTGGTAAATTTATTCATTTTTTTATTCAATTTTGGAACAAAATGATGCTGAACTTGTATAGATATTTTTGGATTGCAGGTGTTTTAATTATTGTGTTTTTAGTGGGGTTTAAATTATTGACAGAAATAGTGTAATTAAAACGGGAGACAAAACTGTCAATTAACGGAGTGAATATTTTGCTCAAACAAAAATATGATTGAATACTTAAATATTGTAGGATTGCAAGGATTAAAAAGTTACATATACTAAAGAATGAAAGGTCAATGTCAATGTAGGTGTAACAAGGAATATAAGGTCACACAATGTAGGTCACACAATGTAGGTGTAACAAGGAATGTAAGGTCACACAATGTAGGTCACACAATGTAGGTGTAACAAGGAATGTAAGGTCACACAATGTAGGTGTAACAAGGAATATAAGGTCACACAATGTAGGTAACACACAATGTAAGTGTCACACAGAATGTAAGGTCACACAATGTAGGTGTCACAACAATATAAGGTCACACAATGTAGGTCACACAATGTAGGTGTAACAAGGAATATAAGGTCACACAATGTAGGTGTAACAAGGAATATAAGGTCACACAATGTAGGTCACACAATGTAGGTGTAACAAGGAATGTAAGGTCACACAATGTAGATGTAACAAGGAATGTAAGGTCACACAATGTAGGTGTAACAAATAATGTAAGGTCACACAGTGTAGATGTAACAAGGAATGTAAGGTCACACAATGTAGGTGTAGCAAAGAATGAAAGGTCACACAATGTAGGTGTAACAAAGAATGTAAGGTCACACAATAAAGGTCACACAATGTAGGTCACACAATGTAGGTAACACAATGTAAGTGTAACAAAGAATGTAAGGTCACACAATATAGGTGTAACAAAGAACGTAAGGTCACACAATGAAGGTCACACATTTAAGGTGTAACAAGGAATGTAAGGTCACACAATATAGGTGTAACAAGGAATGTAAGGTCACACAATGTAGGTGTAACAAGGAATGTAAGGTCACACAATGTAGGTGTAACAATGAATGTAAGGTCACAAAATGTAGGTGTAACAAAGAATGTAATGTCACACAGTGTAGATGTAACAAGGAATGTAAGGTCACACAATGTAGGTGTAACAAAGAATGTAAGGTCACACAATGAAGGTCACAAAATATAGGTCACACAATGTAGGTCACACAATGTAGGTGTAACAAGGAATGTAAGGTCACACAATGTAGGTGTAACAAGGAATGTAAGGTCACACAATGTAGGTGTAACAAGGAATGTAAGGTCACACAATGTAGGTGTAACAAAGAATGTAGGTGTAACAAGGAATGTAAGGTCACACAATGTAGGTGTAACAAGGAATGTAAGGTCACACAATATAGGTGTAACAAAGAATGTAAGGTCACACAGTGTAGATGTAACAAGGAATGTAAGGTCACACAATTTAGGTGTAACAAAGAATGAAAGGTCACACAATGTAGGTGTAACAAAGAATGTAAGGTCACACAATGAAGGTCACACAATGTAGGTCACACAATGTAGGTGTAACAAGGAATGTAAGGTCACACAATGTAGGTGTAACAAGGAATGTAAGGTCACACAATGTAGATGTAACAAGGAATGTAAGGTCACACAATGTAGATGTAACAAGGAATGTAAGGTCACACAATGTAGGTGTACCAAAGAATGTAAGGTCACACAATGTAGGTGTAACAAGGAATGTAAGGTCACACAATGTAGGTGTAACAAAGAATGTAAGGTCACACATAAAGGTCACACAATGTAGGTCACACAATGTAAGTGTAACAAAGAATGTAAGGTCACACAATATAGGTGTAACAAAGAATGTAAGGTCACACAATGAAGGTCACACAATGTAGGTCACACAATGTAGGTCACACAATGTAAGTGTAACAAAGAATGTAAGGTCACACAATATAGGTGTAACAAAGAATGTAACGTCACACAATGAAGGTCACACAATTAAGGTGTAACAAGGAATGTAAGGTCACACAATATAGGTGTAGCAAGGAATGTAAGGTCACACAATGTAGGTGTAACAAGGATTGTAAGGCCACACAATGTAGGTGTAACAATGAATGTAAGGTCACACAATGTAGGTGTAACAAAGAATGTAAGGTCACACAGTGTAGATGTAACAAGGAATTTAATGTCACACAATGTAGGTGTAACAAAGAATGTAAGGTCACACAATGTAGGTGTAACAAAGAATGTAAGGTCACACAATATAGGTGTAACAAGGAATGTAAGGTCACACAATGTAGGTGTAACAAGGAATGTAAGGTCACACAATGTAGGTGTAACAAGGAATGTAAGGTCACACAATGTAGGTCACACAATGTAGGTGTAACAAGGAATGTAAGGTCACACAATGTAGGTGTAACAAAGAATGTAAGGTCACACAGTGTAGATGTAACAATGAATGTAAGGTCACACAATGTAGGTGTAACAATGAATGTAAGGTCACAAAATGTAGGTGTAACAAAGAATGTAATGTCACACAGTGTAGATGTAACAAGGAATGTAAGGTCACACAATGTAGGTGTAACAAAGAATGTAAGGTCACACAATGAAGGTCACAAAATGTAGGTCACACAATGTAGGTCACACAATGTAGGTGTAACAAGGAATGTAAGGTCACACAATGTAGGTGTAACAAGGAATGTAAGGTCACACAATGTAGGTGTAACAAGGAATGTAAGGTCACACAATGTAGGTGTAACAAAGAATGTAGGTGTAACAAGGAATGTAAGGTCACACAATGTAGGTGTAACAAGGAATGTAAGGTCACACAATGTAGGTGTAACAAAGAATGTAAGGTCACACAGTGTAGATGTAACAAGGAATGTAAGGTCACACAATGTAGGTGTAACAAAGAATGAAAGGTCACACAATGTAGGTGTAACAAAGGATGTAAGGTCACACAATGAAGGTCACACAATGTAGGTCACACAATGTAGGTCACACAATGTAGGTGTAACAAGGAATGTAAGGTCACACAATGTAGGTGTAACAAGGAATGTAAGGTCACACAATGTAGATGTAACAAGGAATGTAAGGTCACACAATGTAGGTGTAACAAAGAATGTAAGGTCACACAATGTAGGTGTAACAAGGAATGTAAGGTCACACAATGTAGGTGTAACAAAGAATGTAAGGTCACACAATGAAGGTCACACAATGTAGGTCACACAATGTAGGTCACACAATGTAAGTGTAACAAAGAATGTAAGGTCACACAATATAGGTGTAACAAAGAATGTAAGGTCACACAATGAAGGTCACACAATTAAGGTGTAACAAGGAATGTAAGGTCACACAATATAGGTGTAACAAGGAATGTAAGGTCACACAATGTAGGTGTAACAAGGAATGTAAGGCCACACAATGTAGGTGTAACAATGAATGTAAGGTCACACAATGTAGGTGTAACAAAGAATGTAAGGTCACACAGTGTAGATGTAACAAGGAATTTAATGTCACACAATGTAGGTGTAACAAAGAATGTAAGGTCACACAATGTAGGTCACACAATGTAAGGTCACACAATATAGGTGTAACAAGGAATGTAAGGTCACACAATGCAGGTGTAACAAGGAATGTAAGGTCACACAATGTAGGTGTAACAAGGAATGTAAGGTCACACAATGTAGGTCACACAATGTAGGTGTAACAAGGAATGTAAGGTCACACAATGTAGGTGTAACAAGGAATGTAAGGTCACACAATGTAGGTGTAACAAAGAATGTAAGGTCACACAGTGTAGATGTAACAAAGAATGTAAGGTCACACAATGTAGGTGTAACAAGGAATGTAAGGTCACACAATGTAGGTGTTACAAGGAATGTAAGGTCACACAATGTAGGTGTAACAAGGAATGTAAGGTCACACAATGTAGGTGTAACAAAGAATGTAAGGTCACACGATGTAGGTGTAACAAGGAATGTAAGGTCACACAATGTAGGTGTAACAAAGAATGTAAGGTCACACAATGAAGGTCACACAATATAGGTGTAACAAGGAATGTAAGGTCACACAATGTAAGTCACACAATGTAGGTGTAACAAGGAATGTAAGGTCACACAATGTAGGTGTAACAAGGAATGTAAGGTCACACAATGTAGGTGTAACAAGGAATGTAAGGTCACACAATGTAGATGTAACAAGGAATGTAAGTTCACACAATGTAGATGTAACAAGGAATGTAAGGTCACACAATGTAGATGTAACAAGGAATGTAAGGTCACACAATGTAGGTGTAACAAGGAATGTAAGGTCACACAATGTAGGAGTAACAGAGAATGTAAGGTCACACAATGTAGGAGTAACAGAGAATGTAAGGTCACACAATGTAGGTGTAACAGAGAATGTAAGGTCACACAATGTAGGAGTAACAAAGAATGTAAGGTCACACAATGTAGGTGTAACAAAGAATGTAAGGTCACACAATGAAGGTCACACAATTAAGGTGTAACAAGGAATGTAAGGTCACACAATGTAGGTGTAACAAAGAATGTAAGGTCACACAATGTAGGTGTAACAAAGAATGTAAGGTCACACAATGTAGGTGTAACAAGGAATGTAAGGTCACACAATGTAGGTGTAACAAGGAATGTAAGGTCACACAATGTAGGTGTAACAAGGAATGTAAGGTCACACAATGTAGGTGTAACAAAGAATGTAAGGTCACACAATATAGGTGTAACAAAGAATGTAAGGTCACACAATGAAGGTTACACAATTAAGGTGTAACAAGGAATGTAAGGTCACACAATATAGGTGTAACAAGGAATGTAAGGTCACACAATATAGGTGTAACAAGGAATGTAAGGTCACACAATGTAGGTGTAACAAGGAATGTAAGGTCACACAATGTAGGTGTAACAATGAATGTAAGGTCACACAATGTAGGTGTAACAAAGAATGTAAGGTCACACAATGTAGGTGTAACAATGAATGTAAGGTCACACAATGTAGGTGTAACAAGGAATGTAAGGTCACAAAATGTAGGTGTAACAAAGAATGTAAGGTCACACAATGTAGGTGTAACAAGGAATGTAAGGTCACACAATGTAGGTGTAACAAGGAATGTAAGGTCACACAATGTAGGTGTAACAAAGAATGTAAGGTCACACAATATAGGTGTAACAAAGAATGTAAGGTAACACAATGTAGGTGTAACAAAGAATGTAAGGTCACACAATGTAGGTGTAACAAAGAATGTAAGGTCACACAATGTAGGTGTAACAAAGAATGTAAGGTCACACAATGTTAAGATAAGGAAAGATTTTCACATTTTCTTCATTGCGTGATTTCAATTTTAAAATGTTTTGATACTCATAAGTATGGTGATTGCGGTGTTTTGTTTTCCCCTCGATCTTACTTATTTGATATTGACCAAGATGGATCGTGTCGTCGATGAAGCAGAAAGAAGGTTACGTTGCGATATGTTTTCTATCTCTCTTTTTTTTTTACCTCTTTGGAACCTTCTTTGATATCTCTTTCATTATAGTTTAAAAATCTTTCTTTTAATATGAATTTTCTTCGGCAGACAAAATTTATATCACATTCAACGGCTACATGTAAATGATGTCGTTATCAGCAATGAATGGTATTGCGACTGTTAAACCGATTCAAAATAACTTACAAAGCAAATATTCCTCAGACAAGAAATTGGTTGTTCTTGAACATTTGAAAATAAGATGCAGAACTAAAACTACATGAGAGAACAAGAAATTACGAAGCTGAACATTTTTTCCTGTAGGCAATTTGTACACCTAGCTTTTACCGATATCCGTGACAATTCACGTTCGTTATGTTTGTAATTATAAGAGTTGGTTGTCAGAATTACTATTTATCACGCAAAATTGCCTCGTTAACGAAAATATCGTAGTTCTTGTAAGAAGAGAGTTTTTCTTGTACTTTAACTGTTGCCCAATTTATTATATATATACTGTTGAGTTGGCAATATTTGTGATGGATTTAGTTTCGCGAGGTTTGCGGTAATTTAAGATCGTTCAACTGTTCAAAAATAAATAACAGCAATTATTTACAATTGATATATTGGCAAATGGGACATTGCACAAAATTTAATCCCCGTGAAGTAGCGCCCATATCAAATCTGATCAATGAAATATACAGTGAAAAAGGCTCATTTAGTTGGGGAAAACATCATTTGTGTGATCATCCTGCCTTCTAGCTATAAGACAAGGAGGGTCATTGACCTATTCATTAATAATGTCCTTGGTGTTGTCAATGGTTTACCATAACCAGCATGCTACGTTTGAATTCATTCGATGAGTGGCAGGGGGCAGGATATACAAAGTTAAAGGATTTTTTTCCCCTGAAATTATCACATTTATAAAAACTACAGAACTTATCAAGTTGTGGAGCTACTGTTCTTTTCCCACCAAGTATATGAAATTTCTCTCGATCACATTGGATTTTCCTCAGTCGCCTCCTTGGTTTCAAAATGTAGGCCCCGGTAAGTTAACATCACTGACGAGTTCTAGAAGGATGAAACAGCGGTATGAAGCTGTTTAATTCATTAGTTGGCTCTACTGTATCAAATTCTAACTTTGTCTTAGAAGATGATCTTCATTGCTGTGACCTTTGTTCAATATTCCTCGAGATGTATCATACATTCTGACTTATGGATAAAGGAAGACGGGTTTGTTAAAAAAAATCACCGAAGTTGTTTTTATTTTTCAACAAATTTCTGTCTTTTGACCGATCACTAGATGGATCTTTGAAAGACTAAAACAGAAAGTTGACTAGGGAGCAAGTTCATTGTTAGTGAGATGTCGTGTGATCTGAAACAAAGATGTGTTGTTTTGGTCATAGTGATGGGTATTTTCCTAGGTAGATATAGCTCATGAGATCCTAAATATGAATAAATATAAACTTTATTTATTTTTAGACAATGACGATACAAACTTATAGTTTATATTGCTATTGTTAGTTATTTTCACTTCCGATCTGGGATAGAATTCCTCGTGTAGGTGAAGGCGTTACTATCCGACCATGTGACCGCCTCAATATAATATAAATTAACGGGTTTTTCGTTCAAGAATTTTGTTTTCATGACAATGTAATATTTTGTAAATTTACGACAATATTTTACTTATTAGATTGTTTCAAACAGCTTACAATAAACAATAAACTTTTACAACGTCAGTAAACACTCGATCAAATTAAAGGAGTGGAAATATATCGCCCCCCCAACACAGATATAGTACCAGTATCATCAAATGGCGAATGTTCCTTTAAAACTTCTGATTATAACACTACACGTATGAATGACAGACAGCTTTGATTTTGCGAAATTCTCTGCATGTGTATACGTCTATGAATTTACAATTAATGAACATTTTAGTGTTTGGTAAGCTTACGTAACTAGGTATAACAAAGGGAAAAGTGAAATATTGCTTCCGTTTGTGGTATTTTAGACCGAACATCCAGTCTCTAAAATAATCTTTCATTGTCTAATTCTTATTTAAAAACATTTTCATTTATCAATTTAGAACAAATATTAATAAAGGAATACAGATATAAATTCAGCTATTTAAAGGATGAAAATTGGATGATAAAATGTTATTTTAGAGATCCAGTCTTGTAATATCTATACATTGAAATGGTTTTAATTTTGAAATTAACGGATTTTTTTCTACAGTCGTTAAAAGTGTTCACGCATAAACACTGTCGAGGAAACAATTTCTTCAGTAATATGAGACAGTTGATTAAATTTCTATAATAAAAGATTTCAATATTAAAAGGTTTATTCAATGGCCACAACAGGTCTGCGCGAATGTGTAAAGAAAGTTATGTATGTGAAAAACGTATTCGCTATTGATATATTGATTTAGATGAAATCTTTCTCTGACAGGAGAAAGGACGTCACAAGCATTTATTTATTCTTTGTAGACAACAATGCATTATAATTCATCAGATTTCTCAAACAAATCTTTTCATGAAAATAAAACTGCCGTAAACAGTAAGATGAGAAAAAAATAACGCAGTCAGATTGTCGTACGTAGGAAACATTTCTTACAATAAAAATAATTAACATACTATGACGACAGAAAGAAAAAAAAAATGAATATTCAAAGAAAGTTTAAGTTAATAACTATTGCAGTATAATCATCATAATTTAAACATTAACTTTCACAAAATGCATAAACCGTTTATTCTAGCTTGTCAATTCCAACCTATTGATGACGACAAACAGCCGATACATAGATAAATCACTGACATAATGGAGGGTCATTCTACCCAAGACCTATGACGTTTCACACATAATTTGCACGCGACATTTATGCACGCGCTACGGTTATTACGAGTTTAAAAATGGGTTGATATTTGTGTTGAAATACGGTCCAATACTTTAGTAATTAATTGAGTTTTTCATGCTAAAAGGTCAAATTCTACGACAATTTGCGTTCAAAAGAGATAAAAATTAGCAAATAGTTTGTTAGAGATTTTGTAGAGAATATCCACAGCTGGGGTTGTTGTTACCAATGGTTTTTATACATAATTTCCTCTGAGTAATTGATAAGATTCATATTGTCCTGCTAGAAACTATGAAAACACAAAATATGTTTAATACATTTTTTTCGGTCAATAAAAATAGGAAAACTATGTTAATTTTCGGACAAATCATTGTTCGGTATTGTACAATCACGCCATTGAAACCGATAATGATTTCATATCCATACCTTAATGTATTTAAATAGTATTCAAGTACACTAAGAGGATGTCTCTTTACAAATTAATGTTGTTGACGTGAAATGAATTTTTAAGTGTCGGTACAAGTAAATAAATTGATAAACTTTGCTCCTCGTTTCGTTATTAAGAAATTCGAAACCGGTAATTGATTTAAACCAATTTAATTATTACTTTGAATTACTGTTTATGTATTTTTAATGACTTCAAATTAATAAACAATTTCCCTGAAATTAAATTACGGTCAGCAACGGTCAATCGACATATTGATTTAGTATAAGTTAAATTTGGAATTATATTTTTATTTGTAGGCCCGTCGCCACTTTTAATCATATATCGGAATTTTTTCCCGTTAAGATTATGACATAAAATGGTTTTTCATTATCTATAAATATTTGCAAACAATTATGAAAGCGATCGTAAATTATTTACATGACAAAAATTGTGTGGAAACGTATGACATTTACAAAGAGAAGAATGTTATATAATTATACACATTGGCGGCAAAACATGATATCTTAATGTTTACTAAGAAATCATCAATCACTCAAATTCAAACCAAAGTCAAGAGCACTAGGTTCGTAGTTATTCAATTCACAAACTGGTGACGTAAACCCCGAACAACACATACACTTTTATAATAAGCAGGAATAATTCCGTTATTTGAGATATATATATATATACATATATTACTAATTTCGATAGTACTGGTGGTTGATCACGATCTTTGAATAAAAATCTATTTATTTTACAACAATTACAAAACAAGTTATTTCAGCTTATACTTATCACTCTTGTGGTCCGGATGTAAGAGCGTTAGGGGTCTTACAGTGGGAGGAAACATGAGTATCCACGGGGAAAACCCACGTGGTCGGAGACGTGACCCCCTAACTTTCACGTCCGTTCCGGCCGAATCGAACCACGGGTGGCTTAGGTGAAAGGCGAGTGCGTTACCACTGCGCCACCCGACCATCCTCTTTGATCTTTGTTTGGACCATTTAGTCGCAGTTCCTAGACAGAGCTAGTTGGGACTTTATTGGGACGATCTAATCACTACCCCCTATAGAACTAGTTGTAACGATACCTAAACCTCTTGTTGACACCATGTATAACATGTTTGTAACTAAAAGTACAATAGTTAGGTAGTGCTAATTATCGTGTTTTAGGTAAACTTTAACCTAGACATATAATGACTGGTCGAAAGTTTTGTTTGAATTTGCTTCTATTTGAACATTTCATACTTCTATCCGTTACTGAAAATGACCGATGAAGATTATGTTTTCATTATTAATCTTTCTCTAATGAAGGTATAACAACATTGTAGAAAAAAAAGCTAAAATTTCTGTGAGGTTAAAAAGGCGGAAGTTGGAAATTTTGCCATGTTGACGTGGTAGGATTCCTGATGGCAAAGTAATGAATTTCATCTTTACAACTATGAAACAAATAGGCTTAGGAATATTTTGAAACACTACTGTAAATCAATAAGATCTGTTTTCATTTCGTTGATTATAACAGTGAAATGATACAGCAACTAGGATAAAACGATATTCAGCACGAAAAATGGCCTTGTCTGCCAAATATTTCGTCAACTGCTTATTTGTAAAAAGACTTTTTATGCCATTTTGGTACCAATGTAGCAGGATGTATGTGGTTACTTTTTGCTATTAGTATTATACATGATTTCTCACTGACTACAAGATCACAGCCCCACGATCTTCTTTTGCTAACGTTACCAAGGCTACCAGTACACATGTTCTATGTAGTTTGGGTGAGGTTCGTTACTTCTCCGCTTACCGACTGTTTTTCTCAACACCCGAGTCTCTGCCATTAATGAGAACTCATTGTAGATACGAGGTTTGTTCTGTTATAAGAGTGTCACATGACATCAAACATGTTTATCCCGCTGTCGGTGTCAACGACTTTGTATAGATTGTACAAAATATTTAATTATATACCGAGTATAAAAGTGCAGTTTCTCTTTATTTGTTTATCAATAATGGGAGACCACAGCAAGAAATGTACATTATAAATGATACTAAACTAGGTGATTCATATGAACAAAACATACACCTTTGGAATGTTTGGCACCTATGACCTTTAAAAGTAAATTAGAGTATTTTTTTTTCTCTCTAAGTGAAACTTTTAGATACTTATCTTCATTTGGTCGTTCATCAAAAGAATAACGGAGTTCTCCATTTCTTGGATGGACGGTCATCTTTATCTATTGTGCTCTTGACTGACAGTGTAATATTACATGATAAACGAGCGTTTGAGTGACGTTGCATATTGAATCGACCACCATGGCCTGCCAACTGACCCCTCTATCAATGTTGATAAAAATGGCAACTTCCGAGTTGATTGTATATGATTTTAATAGAATTATGTTAATTTCGTTAATATTTTCAATGAAAAATATGATAAGTCATAACGTTGTTAATTCATCGGGCGACAAAAATGATTTATAGATTTTTAAGTGATCTAGGCCCTTATTTGGCGAGAATACATGGACGGTTAGTCATTCTAAACGTAACAGGGTTAATCTGTTCGTTTCAATGAAATATGTACTTTATGTAGACTACGAAGAATGTGTACCAGAGTTGTGGAATTCTATCAGATGACAATTTAGTAAAAATATGTCTTCTACTGACAGAATTTTTCTTTGAAATGGAGCATTGGGGAAAGGGATAGTAACTCAAGTTTAAAGCAATATTAATTGATCAGTACCAAAGTGTTCTTCATACAAGATGAAGTGCAAAGAGATTGTTTTTAATCACACCCACACCCACACACACACACGCACCCTCACACACACACACGCACACACTCACACACACACACACACACACACACCCTCACACATACATATATATATGTGTGTTTGTGTGTTTGTGTATATAAGTTATTCAAAATTTAAATTAGTTTACTATTTTTTATTAATATTTTCCTGATGAACCCTTTCGGGTATAACAAGAACAACGTATATAAGTTTTCATATACATACAACAACAATAACAGATGAATTTTGATCTGATATTTAATCATATGCAGACTATTCAAGTATCTAAAGCCCCCGACAAAGCAGAGAACAAAGCGAGGGAAAGTGTTTACCGACTTCTTTCAAGAACCAGAGCAACATCTGGTCCTAACAACATGAAGTCTTTGATATGGGCGTAAGTTTGACAATTCTTGTAAGTTTTGCAGATTTTTTTTTTTTTATTTTCATATCTCTCCTTTGTCATTTTTTGGCCTGACAGTTTACGTCAGAATGTCATGTCAAGTTTGTCTCTATATCAATTACCTTCAATGGATGGCACCATTTGTCGCTATTGGGTGTCATAATTGATTTTTTTGAATTTTTAAAAATAATTTGAATTATACTTAAGAGTTGATAAAAGCAAGGGAAGCGTGACGAGTTGACGCAATACGATATGGCAGCGACATTTAACAAACGTAAATAATTCAAATAAATACAATTTGTCCTTATTCGTCGTTGTGTGGATCGAAATGAATTAAAACTTTAACGGTTTCAGTCGTTTTTAAGATATTTTAATTTACATAATAATTTATCATAAATATTTCAGAAGTTACAGACACACAATGCACAGAACAATAAACGACCGGCTGTATAATTGCAGATGGATGCAGCGTTGTTCGAAAATATGTTGATAGCAATCTCTCTCTTCCTCTCTTTCTCCCTCTCCCTTTCTTTCTTTCTTTCTTTCTCCTACTTTCTGTTTTTCCCGCATTTTAAACGATTCTAGTTTATCTTGATAATGAATTTGTCGTGGGATAAGAATTCTGTTGTAGGTTGTATCGGAATCAAATACTAAAGTGATAAAATTGCAGTTTTTATTTAACAAAACGCAGAATGGAAAACTATTTGCTCATTTGATAAATTTTATGTTTATTCGTCGTTAATTATTTTGCCATTTACTAAAATACGGGTTTCACACAATTTGCAGCAGACGGCGTCATATAAACATCACGGAAATACCAACATGTCAACAGAATCATAATTAAAATCTAAAATCAGAAGACCAGGTGTTCCACAAGAGAAAGTGTCTTCTGCTTCACGGATGATACACCTCGTGTAAATCATAACTAATCCAAGTATGTTATGAATCGAGGCAAGTTCCAGAAACATTTTCCCTTCTTCATGACGTCTGGCTACCTGGTTTATTTATGCTGATTACCAATTTCTTTTTCTTTTTTCTCCTCTTTATTTTAGTCACACTCATAACAGTCTTTGTTAAGGTATCTTCGATTTAATCGTGTCTCTACTCTTTTGGTTTCCTGATGTTGATAAGTATTACGACACGTATGAGAAGAAATCTTGATGTGTAATTCTTTAAATTCTTTTAATTTTTTTCCTTTTCGTGTACAAATTGTGAAATATTAATCAAATATTTATGTGGTTATCATTAATGCTTTAGGGAGATGACTACGATTGTACAGCAGTCTTTAAATTTTCAATAAAGGACAATTAGGGAAGGCGTAATCCGGTTACATGTGTATACCACCCACGCTGGCAGGGACGATCAGGGGTGCCGTCAAAATTTGGTTAATTTATTCAAGACACAAATAACGATGGTGTGCAACACTTTTGGCGAAAAAATGAAACATAACTTATAAAATTTCAGCAACCTTCACGGAAACGAATTAAGGTTTATTAGATTTCGAGTCATTCTTTTTCAGCTTAAGATAAAATAAAATATCAACATTCGTTTGAAGAGATGTATATAAGTTTGAATGTTAACACTCACATTCAATAAAACACAACCAAAACTGCATAATGTCAAAATATCTAGAAAAAATATACAAGAACACCATTAATCAAAGTATATTGTGTCTCAAATTATATTCTAAATAGAGGAAAGATATTATCTTTTTAGATATGCATTGTTACATACTGCGTTGTAAACAGGGGGTATACTACACTGTTGAACATATCGTGTTCATCACTAGGTCTATACATCAAATTTAATCATGTTTCTATACAATATCACAGGTAGCTAGGACATTTACTTGTCTCTGTATCCAGCGGCTACTTGATCCCTGATTAACACCCGAAGGAGAACACGTTCACTACATGAAATCACATGTCAGCTATCAAGTTGCCTTGTTCAAGAATAATCTCTTTACGATGGTGGTATCTGTAGACAAAATGGCTGTATGTGATCACAAGTAACTGCACTACAAACTACAGAGGTAGGAATCGCACAAAATCAAAAACAGGTCTTTAAAAAGCTATCTGGTCTTTTAATCATTTTATTATCTTTGGAAAATGTAACCTAACTCTTCTGTAAGGTCAAATATATTTCATTAACTTTCAATTGATTTTTTGTTCGGTTTTAACTAAAAATGTTAAATGTTGCGTTTTTACATTATTTACACAATAGAGACACAATGAAAAAAGACAGACTCTTGAAAAAAGTACGACAGTGACAAAAATGTTCCTTTAGCGCGAATCCGTCTTGAGCATCAAATTCATAATTTAAAATGTTGACCTTAACATATCAAAAACACGAACAAACTACCATGAAGCGACATTTAAACGTTTCTATCAACATCCTTTTCTAGAGTCTTTGTTACACTAGTCCAGTGTAACGGCAAAGTGACAAAATATAGTTATAACATTATATTATTGTGACATTGTACCGAAAAGAAAGACATTACTTTCGCGACATTTCATACTAAAACAATGACTCAAAAATACATACGTTTGTAATATTATACTTACAATGATCCTAAACACATAATTAAGTCTTAGCCCGGAAACTTCAGGCTAGCTTTAGCTACGGAGAATCAACTCTTTCAATATTACTGCTGTAAAAAGAAAGTGGAAACTATTAACTCATCTTTTATTTTCGTCCTATTGATATAAGAGCTAAATTGAATAAAGTCACGATGATCTAAAATCGCTTCATATAACAGGAAATAACAGCTAACACTCGAGTCTTATACAATGGACTTGTTACTTCTGTACTGCTTACTCATTAATTACCAATTAGTCGAATATTACAAGATATGAAATTATGAATTTGGCTGTTTGCTTCTAAAACTATAAAATGAATAAATAAATTTTACAATTGCGAAACATGTTTTTCAATCTTATATAAATCACTCTTGCTGGCTCGGATGTAATCATATGAGGGGTCTTACTGACTTGTTTATTTACTTCTGATATTTGACGTCGAATCGCCCACCAGATGACCTCGACGCACTCGGAGTCACCTTGTGTCATTAATAGCACGAGGAGGTAACCTTTGTGTGAAAATAGTTGCTGTCTTGTATATTCCGTAAATACTAGAGAAAACATGAAACACCTATATCTTTTAAAAACGAATGAAGTTGATAGGCCTGCAGTGCAATTTTATGCAACGAAAATGTATTGGATGATATGGAATGGAAATGTTATCTTTTCATATGATGTAGCAACTTTAATGCATCCTTTCAACTGAGATAAAAATGTAAGTAAAGGTTTACTAGTACAAAGCTGTGATATAACCAAACCATTTATTTTGTTTCCAGTTTATATTTTTTCTAGCGTATTGTCTACAATTCAAACATTCATTAATCTTTAATGGCTGTCATCAGATTTAACGGACATCTAAAGGGCATCAATGTCTGCAGAAAAAAACACCCGTTCGTCATAATGCATGCATGCATCGTCACATTCGTTTATTTTAAATTGGTTGATTATTTAATAAAGGACCAGTTTTGAAATCTCATTCAAGCATAGTTTAAGGTCGTCTTTCATATACCATTCATTAAATAACACATACTTAAAATTCTTTATAAAGGAATATCGTAATTACTCTCTTGACACTTTACATTACATATCGAAAGAAAAAAAAATGGACATCTGGATTTCGCCTTTACTTCAAGACAAGAAAACAGAACTATGAATTTAATTTGAATTCAGGTATCAAACTAAACACAGGATTTTCTTTCTTTCGAAAAAAAAGTGGAAAAAATGCATCTTAGAGTAGACACATTGTCTGAATTCAACGAGAGATTTCACAAACATGTTATTATTTCTATTTCATATATATCAATTGATAGTTAATTTTCATTGATAAAGATTGACGGCTGGTGTCGACAGTGAATCAGGAGACGCTTACTCTTCCAGCACACCTGGTTTTATTCTCACTGTATTTTTTTCAGGAGTCTCCATAAAAATCGTTCTTCTGTTAATTTTTGCCCGAGTCAATATAAAATTTTAGTCTCGATTATGATTCTGTTGGTATGTTTGTATTTTGTTTGTTATTAACACATATAGTTTATCGATATCATTATCGAAAGTATTTCGGACTACAGTTAAATGTTCTATAATTTGCACTCGGCTCATTACGCTTTCTATCTATACTTTGGTGAACTGATAGTATAAACATATTTATCAAACTTTCTGATAGGTACAGTAAAGCTCATTAATATACTATGAATCTTCATGTAGGTATACAGGGACCAATTGTCATATATGTCATTAGCTCTACGTGTGATAACTCGTTCTTTGCTAACTGTGGCAAATGTAGTGACCTTTTAAGAACTGTTATGAAGTTGAATCCAACAGGGATGTTTAAAAATGTAATCCGACTTTTATAAATCTTTGTTATTATTTGGCTGAATAAAATATACTGTGTTAAGGATATACAGTCACACCTGTCTGTAAAGGCCACTCAAGGGAGCAGAGAAATGTGACCTTTATACACAGGTTACATTTCATAGAGGGCTAATTACCATGAATTGCATTACATGAGGAATCCAACAAGCAGCCTTTGTAGACAGGTGGTCTTTGTAGACAGGTAGTCTTAAAGACAGGTTCATTGTGTTATCAAGCTTAATATGAACGGAGATATTCCTCATCTTGTTTATAACTACCTTGAACATACTGGGTTGTGGTGTGTCTAACATGTTTAGGAATATATCACCTGACCCCAATCTAGCTACGTATAATCATATTAGTGGGGCCTTTAAGCACTTTTTTTTATCAAATATGAACGAGTAACAAAGATTAATGCAGAAAAAACGGCACAAAACCACTTGAGAAATTTTATTTGAGCAAATTCATTAAATCCCCCTTTTTAATAGCATGCATACCATACAGTATAAACATTTTTTCTCGTTCATTTTCAGCCTAATTGAATGAACAGACATCCTTCATATGGACATCGTTAGTGTCAAAAATTATTTGGGAATGCCACTTAACTGCTACACATATCCTTATGTGTCTGACCTTCGATGAAATATCGAACGCATAATCGAGTTGTGTCATTTCTAAGTAGATAATCTCTTTCTGTCTGCATTTTTCATTCAAAAGAGTCATGCAAAGTCGTTCTTGCGCAGTTTTACTGATGGCTGCCAGTTTTAAAATGCACATAATTCACATATAATTTCAACAGATAACGATTTCAATGAACAATCGATTCTGATGATGACAAAATTAATTTTTGTTATGTCTTCGTTATTGAAACCCTTGGTCTGCTATTGACATTGCTGACGTCAGACCGAATCATCATGGTTCATAAATATCGATTTAGATTCCCACCAAACTCACAATTACCCAGTTAATATTTGTTAATTTATACGTATTGCCAGGTCAAATAGAGTTTGTGAACTCAGCCGAAAAGCAAGACCAGTGATATTTTTTCCTACACAGGTAGATAGTGTCTAAATGCACCACAATTGATGGCTAAATTAATTATAATAATTATTCAATCTTAACGTCCATTCAGGCGTGTTTCAGACCTCTTTATATTTTTGTATTAATTCTAGAATGCCTCTGAACTTTAAAGGTCTAAGGTTTACTGTTTTCAATGTTATATCGTCAACTTGAAATTATTTATTTGGCACACATAATTGTTAACGTATTCGAATTCACCACTTAAAACCGGCATCATATATCCTTATCAGCTAATCAGCTGATTATCAGTCTTGATGAGGATGAAGAAGATGGAGACGACGACAACGACGATGACAGTCATTGCAAAAGATGACGATATTATATAGATTTAGCTATTTGCGTTTTCAGTTAATGACAGTAAAAATCCAAGGCATTATGGTTGGTGTAGTAATGATAACTGTACAGATGATGTTGACACTGTTAATAATAATAAAAAATACTGTAAATAATGACAACGATAAAGGATAAAAATGAGAGATAAAACAATTGTTGTTGTAGTTGTTGATGCTACTGCTGCTGTTGATGATGATTTGATCAACAGCTGATATGCCAACAAAAGTTCAAAGTTACAAATTTCATATGAAGAATAAATTCCGATGTTACAAAAACTCGTTTCTCATGTATGAACATTTTATTTTAATTTTTTATATGCTAGAGTTATAAGCATGGGTTAACGTTGTCCTTCATATCGATGACGGAATCTCACTTCTAAAACGTCAACTACTGTGTGACATCAAAACAGAAAAGAGATGTAGGAGACATAGTTACTTCTATGTTGAAACAACATTTACCATGTTTCTTGTACTCTATATATATATTCAAACGTTTTTGATGGAAGTATAACACGGTTATTACTGATATACATACATCCGTACTAAACCCTACATCCCTACTGATATACACTACATCCCTACTGATATACCCTACATCCCTACTAATATACCTACATCCCTACTGATATACACTACATCCCTACTGATATACCTACATCCCTACAGATATACCTACATCCCTACTGATATACACTACATCCCTACTGATATACCTACATCCCTACAGATATACCTACATCCCTACTGATATACCTACATCCCTACTGATATACACTACATCCCTACTGATATAACCTACATCCCTACTGATATACCCTACATCCCTACTGATATACCTACATCCCTACTGATATACCTACATCCCTACAGATATACCTACATCCCTACTGATATACCTACATCCCTACTGATATACACTACATCCCTACTGATATACCCTACATCCCTACTGATATACACTACATCCCTACTGATATACCCTACATCCCTACTGATATACCCTACATCCCTACTGATATACCTACATCCCTACTATACCTACATCCCTACTGATATACACTACATCCCTACTGATATACACTACATCCCTACTGATATACCCTACATCCCTACTGATATACCTACATCCCTACTGATATACTCGTCATCCCTACTAATATACCTACATCCCTACTGATATACCCTACATCCCTACTAATATATCCTACATCCCTACTGATATACCCTACATCCCTACTGGTATACCTGCATCCCTGCTGATATACCTACATCCCTACTGATATACCTACATCCCTACTGGTATACCTAAAACCCTACTGATATACCCTACATCCCTACTGGTATACCCTACATCCCTGCTGATATACCTACATCCCTACTGATATACCTACATCCCTACTGATATACCTAAAACCCTACTGATATACCCTACATCCCTACTGGTATACCCTACATCCCTGTTGATATACCTACATCCCTACTGATATACCTACATCCCTACTGGTATACCTACATCCCTACTGATATACCCTACATTCCTACTGGTATACCTACATCCCTACTAATATACCCTACATTCCTACTCATATACACTACATCCCTACTAATATACTCTACATCCCTACTGATATACCTACATCCCTACTGATATACCTACATCCCTTCTGATATACCCTACATGTTTACTGATATACCCTATATCCCTACTGATATACCTACATCCCTACTGATATACCTACATCCCTTCTGATATACCCTACATGTTTACTGATATACCTACATCCCTACAGATATACCTACATCCCTACTGACTGATGTACACTACATCCCTACTGATATACCTACATCCCTACTGATATACACTACATCCCTACTGATATACCTACATCCCTACTGATATACCTACATCCCTTCTGATATACCCTACATCCCTACTGATATACACTACATCCCTACTGATATACCTACATCCCTTCTGATATACCTACATCCCTACTGATATACCCTACATGTCTACTGATATACCTACATCCCTACTGATATACCTACATCCCTTCTGATATACCCTACATCCCTACTGATATACACTACATCCCTACTGATATACCCTACATCCCTACTGATATACCTACATCCCTACTGATATACCTACATCCCTACTGATATACCTACATCCCTACTGATATACCTACATCCCTTCTGATATACCCTACATTCCTACTCATATACACTACATCCCTACTAATATACTCTACATCCCTACTGATATACTGATATACCTACATCCCTACTGATATACCTACATCCCTTCTGATATACCCTACATGTCTACTGATATACCTACATCCCTACTGATATACCAAAATCCCTTCTGATATACCCTACATGCCTACTGATATACCTACATCCCTACTGATATACCTACATACCTACATCCCTACTGATATACCTACATCCCTTCTGATATACCCTACATCCCTACTGATACCTACATCCCTACTGATATACCTACATCCCTACTGATATAACACTACTGATATACCCTACATCCCTACTGATATACCTACATCCCTACTGATATACCTAAAACCTTACTGATATACCCTACATCCCTACTGATATACCCTACATCCCTATTGATATACCCTTCATTCCTACTGATATACCCTACATCCCTATTGATATACCTACATCCCTACTGGTATACCTACATCCCTACTGATATACCAAAATCCCTTCTGATATACCCTACATGCCTACTGATATACCTACATCCCTACTGATATACCTACATCCCTTCTGATATACCCTACATGCCTACTGATATACCCTACATCCCTACCGATATATCCTACATCTCTCCTGTTTGGCAATAAATAATTTGTTTGTAAAATATTGTTTTTATTTTGAATGTGATTATTTTTCATGTTTTGGGCTTCAATTTAGTCACCAAATCCTAACAAATTTTTGGATTAAGCTCTTGAAATATGTGTTATAATATCAGTGACACGCCTCTACCATTACCAACTTACATTGTTGAAATAACATGGATTTTAGCCGACATTTAGCATAATTAGTACCTTACCTTTTTAGCATCAGAGCTGACTTTAAGTTTCTGGTATGCTTATTATTCTGTAACTTTAGACCCTGCTCCCCTTCTAATTCGAAGATGCAACCAAGTCATATGTATTAGTCAAAGTTAAGCTATATCATTTTCAAATTTATTTCTTACAAGTCTAGGTACTTCTTAGGAAGGGATCGATCAGTAAAGTCTCCACACACATGACATTCATTTTAATGATCTCCAGTCACTGCATGTGGCACGATGTGGCACTATGTGGCACATATTACAATAGTCTCCAGTCACCGCATCTGGTACAGATTACGACAGTCTCCAGTCACCGCATGTGGTACGATGTGTCACAGAATACGATAGTCTCCAGTCACCGCATGTGGCACGATGTGGCACAGATTACGATAGTTTCCAGTCACCGCATGTGGTACAGATTACGATAGTCTCCAGTCACCGCATGTGACATGATGTGGCACAGATTCACGATATTCTCCAGTCATCGCATGTGGCACAATGTGGCACAGATTACGATAGTCTCCAGTCACTGCATGTGGCATGATGCGGCACAGATTACGATAGTCTCCAGTCACCGCATGTGGCATAATGTGGAACAGATTATGCTAGTCTCCAGTCACCGCATGTGGCATGATGTGGCACAGATTACGATAGTCTCCAGTCACCGCATGTGGCATGATGTGGAACAGATTACGATAGTCTCCAGTCAACGCATATGGCATGATATGACAAAGATTACGATATTCTCCAGCCACCGCATATGGCACGATGTGGCACAGATTACGATAGTCTCCAGTCACCGCATGTGGTACAGATTACGATAGTCTCCAGTCACCTCATGTGGCACTATGTGGGACAAATTAAGATAGTCTCCAGTCTCCAAATGTGGCACGAATGAAGTTGGTGTCTAGTCACTACACATGGAACGAATTAAGATAGTGTCCAGTTACCACATCCGGCTATTGGCAGATCTGAATTGTAAATAAGTGTTTAGAACGACGACAATAAACACTCTCTAGTGAATACAGAGGTATGAAACAGCATTCTACTGACGTTGCTTGCTTTCATATATCATATATTTCACTATCTTAGATAATCCTTTTTATATCCTTATCGACAGATAGATGATTCACCTAACGGCTGAATAATTTGGTTTAGTCAATTGTCGACCAAATACTAAATTCGATAGAAAACAAAATTATTCTCTTTTTGTCTGTGCTATGAGGTTGCCAAGTGGATGGCTTGGTTAGTTGACTTTTTGTTCTTTATTGTTTTGTCTGATATATCTCTGTATGTCACGTACGATAAATAGCAATATTTCAAAATAAATGTTTCTTTTAAAATCATATTGCGGTAAACACTGCTGATGGACGTTTAGTTCCCGAGTTTTGTTGTAACATGCATGCCACATTTTAACTCGTTCCATTAGTGGCATGGTTTACATCATGCGCATGTACCAGCAATTCTTTTGAAATTATCACTTATATGAAAATTACAAAACTTATTGAATTATGAGGCTGATGTGCCTTCACATCTACGTTTTGACATTGCATTCGTTTAATCTTGGTTATCAACAGTTGTCCTCTGTTTCAAATTTTTGGTCCTTAGCATCACTGACGAGTCGGTTTTTATTTGGCTTTGCTGTATTTAATTCTAAATAGGTGTATTTTGTATAATCTGTTACTTACCAAAGTATAATTGTATTAGGAAGTGATGTTATTATTTGTCAAATAATAACTTCTTAGTTACAATATTGTGTCACAACTTTTGTGTGATAATGGCTGTATTGCTTGTGTTGAAATTGGCAAAACAGAGTTGAGAATGGGAATTTTATTACTTTCGTTTGACATTAAATATTTTATAGAAAACAGGAAAACACGCAAAATAAATTAATAAAAAGGGAATAGAATCTTCAATATTTCTTACCATTTTCCGAAGAAAAATGTGTGTTTTAATTGATTTCTAAATGTTATCCCATATATATATATATTACCTGCGAGTGCATAAAGGTAACATCCAGTCTCAAGACAAGACAGCTGTCTAATTGAGTAACTCAGTAATTTAATATAAATAAATGTGTTGTATTGATCTCGATTTTCCTGCCATTACAGTTTTTTTCTTCTCACTGGAGATCCTTTATTACGTGTAAACATGAAGGGAAGTCTATCAAGGACGACTATATATCATACAAGTTCATTGTTGATTTTAAAATTCGGTTAATAATTTAACTGTACATCAACATTTAGTTTATCGCAAACTAAGATCAAAATAATGTTAAAAGGAAATAGAATAACCGGAAAAAGACAGATGGATGTTTTCATGTTGGTTTTGTGTCAAGTTCTTCGACCATAGCGGCCATCTCATGGTGGCAAAAAAAAATTAACATAACACATATATAACGGTTTACGTATCCTTTTAATTTGCATAAAACATTTACAAATGTATAACAGAATATTAAATATTCTTATGACGTAGGGTGTGAAGAAACAGAGTCAGCCAAAATGGTGCCTGATAAATTATTAGGTTTCCTGAAGAAGGAGAAAGTGATTAATATTTTAATTGAAATTTCGAATCGGAAATATTCTGAATGTGTCTCCGATGATATATGATGTTTCGTAAAGTTTCACTAGTAAGGAATTTCAGAATAAAACTTAATGTTTCAAAAATGATTTAGGTTTCGCAAGACACAGTTTATGATATCGTTTAACCTGGCTGTCAGTTCTTCTTCCAAGTTGTACATTTTATTTAGTGACTTATCTAGAAAATATATAAACAATACACGGTTGTTAATGTTGGTTTCCATTCATTGTCTTCATAAATTTGATATGTTGTTTAACAATAATTCACAACTGAACACAATTTTCGAATCACGCCTCATTCCCGCGGTTATCTAACGCCAAATTACCCAATCTACATATTTCCACAGATCATATTCCAAAGGGATATATTGCTGCAGTGTGACGGTATCACCTAGATTACTGAACTGATACTTTCCAATGCGTAACGTCCCAAAACATTTTTCTTTCATTTTTGGGTATTTGTATGTTTTCTCATATCATTATGTGGTCTTTATGATTAGAGAAATTGCCATTTATATTGTTAAGTCGGAGTTAATTTTTTTTCTCAGTTGAAACATATAAAATTGATATCCGCTATTGAAGTGTCGGGACAAGTTTAGAGGATAAAATTCAAAACAGTAACAGTTAAATAAGTATCGATATAATGATACTATGGTGACGACCGTAGCGACTTTACAACATCCGAATTCATCTTGAATAGGTGAGATGATCTGACTACACAGGAACATTGAACAAGATTCACTTCCCGACATATACTCTATTCCAATTCGAATCAAAGCTGTCTTGAATGATCTCCCTTGTAACAAAAGTTTTGTAAACATTTCATTCATTTTGAATACTCTTAAATCATTGATGATGAGTTCAATTACCAGAATGTACTATGAAACACTGAAAATGGATATTGACATAATCTATGTATGTATGTATGTATGTATGTATGTATGTATGGTATGTATGTATGTATTTATGTATGTTGCAAGATGCTTCTTTGTAATTGAATAAATGGTGTAAGTACGCAAATGTACTGATACCCTCGAAAAAAGTCTATCTCTAATATACACGGGCCTCGAAATCGGCGTAGTCAGATAGATGTCGTGATGATTGTAAACACATTTGATTCAATTATGTAAAACAAGGGATTGTCATTTTGAAATGGGCTACAACGTAGCTAACAGGTAATTTTAACCACCCTTCTAATTCATTATCGAACACCGTGGATAAACACGGCGACACACAGTAATATAATTCAGTTCTTCTGATCGGTAGATAATGGTGAGAATAATCTGAAAGATACAAGTACGATTTCAAAGAGACATCTGAAAATTACTCTCGTATTCCAATTTTTAATTCATATTTCAGACATTTCTGCCGTGATTCATGCCATCAAATATTTTCGGAAATATAAGTTCTGGCTTGTCATATAGTGGAAAGAAACCAATCTGATATCATCTACACCTCTACAGTAAGATAATGCTTTGCTGATTCAGTCTGTAATGTATTACTTTGTGATATGTAACATTAATCAACAGTTGATAACATTTTGACACTACATTGTTGATTTCAAAGCTATTGTGTTTTTTCAAAACTCGCCCGAACGATTGATTATTGTTGTTGAATTTTATACAACAAAAGGTTTACGCATTTGGTATTTTAAAGCAATTGTCAAAAATATGACATTAATCAAATTCTATATTTGCAAATGGAGTTTTGTATCAAGTTATTATTTGAATGACACATTTCTTGAATTTCTGGCATAGAATACTTACAAATAAGAACGTATATTTTTTGTATTAAGATACAGGGTATTCACCTGTGGGTCCGTGACTCATGTACGAATCAATGAATATGTATCAGATTTTAGGGTCTAGGGTATACGAAGGCATGTTGTTACATTAGATTGTCAAGAGTCGGAATACAAATATTTTCAGTTTAAAAGACCAGTGTTCAAAATATGTCCTCATGTTTCCAAATTAAGTGAATGACTCACTACTGCCCTGACTTTCAAAAAAACGGAATAAAAAGGTTAGAACATTGTATCTTTATGATATATATATATATATATATTTATTTATTTTTTGAGAATTCTTTGTCATATATGTACACGAGATTATATACATATGTAAGATTTTACCAAACTATTATTTTAAAAAAGATGAAGTGTTACCCAAATTGTTGTCATTATACAATGAAGTTCTATTTCTATTAATTTATTTTACTAAGTCGGGTGTTTTAACTCTGATATCTCAAATTCTATTGTTATCGGATGTTTGGAGACAACTGCCTTCACATAATGACTTTTAATCGTAATTCAAAGAGTTTATTTTGCTTGTTCAAGTAAATGAAAAATAAGCAGTTAGATTACAAAAGATAAAAATATACAAGGAAGAATACTATGTTAGTTCAAGTTTCTGTTCCTCAATAGTATATGACAGCTGACGTTATATCAGGATGATGTCCTTCTGATGTACACATTTACTGTAAAATAATGTATTTTCGTGGGGTTCAAATTTCGTGTTAAACTGATAAACTTGATAATGATTTTAATATTTCGCGGACATCTGAAGTCGTGTTTTAAGAGCACCCACGAAATCAACGAAAATTAATATTTTATAGCAATGAACATTAAGTTATTGTTGGAATAGTTCTGTTTACAATGGTAGCTATGCATTTTTTATTGATGATTCTTTAGTACATAGACTCTGTAATAACACAGTACCAATGGTACACTTAATACACAATAAAATCATTATAAATTGAATTCTTAAAAGAAAGTCTGAATGCTGACCAAAAAACAAACGCGAGCCACAGTAGTAAGTTCGTATCTGATATTGGGTGAATAGCAAACTGGAATATAGGACTACCAAAGTACAAATTAATGACCTTGTCACAACTTGAAGGTCACAGAAGTCGAATGCGTTAAAAATTTTAACATTTTTTTATTTCAATTGTCCATAGGTCAAAGTATATTTGCAGAAGTATAATTAGAAAATATGTTTTCAGAAACTGACTTTACGTAACAGACCTTTGAAGCTGGTGAACAGGGGTGTGATTCAGACCCTTTGGGCCGTTTGATACTGATTTGCGGAGAGTTCACATATTTTGCTATTCAAAAGAAGTTCACTTCTACATTTATTCACTACTCCGCACAATAAAGGATATTTCACAGGACTTTGGCAAACAGTGTTTGATGTCTGATGTCCCTTTCTTTTTTCTATTCAATGTCGAAAATGACCCTATATTGTAGTGAACTTGCCTTTTGATAATTGTTATCAGGATACTCTTAACGGCACAGGAAAAGGTCATTATGTCACTAAATGGTGAAAATTTGATGTTTGAATCATGTGATATGTAAAATGTGATTGCCAGTATAACGACGGAAGTTATATTAAACCTGTGGAGATATCATGGAAACAAGAAGGAAAAATACCGATATGACAAAAGAATTTTAATTAAAAAACCACAGCCGATGAAATGAGGGCAAAATATAAACAAAGAAATCATTACAGTGAGATGAAAAAGTACAAGAGGAGATTAAGAGCATGTGTCTAGTAGTTATTGGATATATCTATAATAGGTATAGAATACTGGAGGTAAATCATGGGAATTATACATAATGATCTCATGGAGCAAAATTTTTTGTGAGATATAAAGGTGGACGTGTATGATTTTCGTTAGTATGCAATGCTGGGTCCATTGATGGATAAGTTGTTCTCATTCGATCAGGTGATATTACTTACATGGATTTACATGACGTCTTTTTTCACAAGCTTTATTGAATAAACGATTGTGATTTGGTTCACATGTTTTTGATATACGTACTACTATCGAACAATAGTTATGCAGATAATCGGTCAAAATTATCTTTCTTTTCAATGCTTGTTCTGAAAATAAGAAAATAAAAAATAAAAAAAAAATATATAATTTTGATATACAAAATGTTTAAAATCGCTAATTTTGTTTATTACGTTGTTTGTGTTCCTCTACATATATATCTCGACATTTGTTTTGAATATCTTTGATTTTCCGATGTCACCTCATAGGTTTTATTACTATAGGACCTTAGCATCACAGAAGAGTTTTAAAGAGACGAAGCAGCTATATAGGTAAAATCGATTTGTTATTTGGCTATAATTTATCTTATTCTTAATATTCATTGAAAAATGTCATTCACCTGAATGTGTTTCAACACGTAAGCACCGATATCATTTAAGACAGGTTAAAATAAGAGTGAAATAAATGAACATGGGTTACATTCTAGTACTGCTCGAAAAAACTAATCGGTCATTGATGTACAATAAACAGACATCTTAAAAATTACTTATTATCAATCTGAAAGCATAACTGAATCATGAATATTTAGTTAGATATAGTTTTTAAATACATTAAGAACGCATAAGATCAAATGGCTATGATAGAGCTCTCAAAATAAAAGTAAACAATATATTTTTTACTTTTCATTTATACAACTTCCTGTTACCATGTGGCAAATCATTTACTGTAGTCGAGTTATCGTTAATCAAAGTATTTAATTTCGTTCACATAATTTTGTTTTATCAAACTCTAAATTGGATTGCATCATATTACCAAGGACAACACAAAGAATTCACTTAATCTGAAATTTACAATAAAAACACCTTAATTTGAATAAGTTTGAAAAAACATTGAAATAATTACACTAGACAATTTGAAAGATACAACCGCCGTCTTTTTCTAACAATCTTTTATTCTGTTCCTGTAAAAGTGTAAAGAATGAGTTTTGTCGCCCACCGTCGACAGTTATGACAACAGGCCTAGACATAAGACTCCATACCTCATTTGCATGCTCCGAAAGAATGGATTAAACCAGTTGTGTAAGCTTACCAACCACTGACAAACGGATACGTCGAGAGTGACAGTCTAATATTGCTAAAGATTAGTTAGCTTATCAACACACACACATATTATGGATAGTTTAAATTTCTGATTAAATATTGCAGCAAATCACAAGTAATTAAGACTTAGAAGGTGGTACCATATCTGTTTAAAGATTGTTAAGACTGAATAAATTAATAAATTTAATTACGAATACGATCTAAAAAGTTTTTTTCCCTAAAAAAGTTGGCTTATCATTTTGACGTTTTTCTTTTTTGTATTTTAACGGTTAACAGCTCTCAAGATGAATGGAGAAAGAATATGTTATGAACAATATTTCATAGGTTTTATGATTGTCATTTAGCATAATACAAAATACATTTTCATAAATGTAATAACATATTCTGTCTTCTCAATTTAATGGGCAGGATATCAAATATTTGTTTATTTCATTCACACTATGTGAAAGTTTGTTTAAAGATTCATTTTGGGATCACAAAAGAATAAGTAAAATTGAAATTTGGTAATTGATCCGCTATCTTGACGCTTTAAGTGTTAAATTCAAGGCAGGGGATATTCTAATATGAAGGCAATTAACATAACACATGCAATGTGCAGTTGCATGTTTTTAGCTTCAGTTACCGTAAAGAAATTAAACACTTTCAAATTGCACTACTGAATAAAAGGTTTTGTTAAAAGTATTTAAGTCTTCTGAATTTCCTTATTTTTTTCTTACACCTGTATTAACTAAAAGTGCATATTGATAGTAAATATAAAGGATAAACATATATAATTACAAATTTACATAATAGTAATCAATTTGCTTCGGTGTCAAGGTGTTGGATATGTATCTGCCCATGCACGCACGCTTTCTCTTGTAGAAACACATGCTAATCTATAGGCTTGCGAATTATAAACAGTTTAATGTCAAAACCTGATGAATCAAACAATTGGTTTATATCCTTAATATGTGTTAAAGGATTGTCGGTTCAAAAGTCAAAACTTGCGAATCATTAAAAATTCATTACAATCAACTCAAATGATTTTCTTTTTGACTACCTGTCAAATACCAGGCATTTACAACAGCCGTAAAGTCAGTTGCATATCGAATCCTCTTCATGCGCAATATGTTTTTTATTAATACATTAATTTGCAAATGTCTCTTTGAAAACTAAAGCTGCATATTAAGATTGATTTAAACACACATTTTTTGTTATTAGTAAATGAATATCTCGAATATTTGGAAAAAAAATCGTTTTTGATAGAATTGTCACTTGGTTTTGTCCATAACTTAACTAGAAATACCTAACTTGACCAGTATTATCTTGGTCCTATATTTGATGTATTTGTCAGTGGTTTTGAAAATAAATTTTAAATTGAAATATCCCAATTATTGGTAGTGACATATGAATCTTCCTCAATTTTGACACTTACGTTGAGGGAGTTGCACAGAACAGGAAACAAGAAATATTCCGAAAGGTGTTAGAAAAACACGTTTCGCTAAAACATTACAAAACAATGCAGATGATTAAAAAATTTACTGATAAACAGATTAAAACTTTTTTTCCGTTTTCGTTCATTCATGAGGTTTCCGTATTTTTTATCGCATATTGCCTTTGATCATTTGTTAGTCTTAAATGTTCTTATGTAAGTCCTGAGCTTGTATGACAAGCACATGTTATGGTTACTTACATTCTTACATATGGTTTGTAAACGTTTGGTAGTTATTGATTTATTAACCGTAATTACATTTTGCCCTTTGGTTTCCGTTGAATGAAACTTTGGATTTTGCATATATGTTCACAATGGTTTAGCTCTAGTGTATGTGAAGAGTTTGGTCTAATTTCATCGAATTTGAGTTTGAGTTAAGATTCTGTTGATATATTGGTATTTTCTATGTTGTTTTCACTATTTTATTTTTGTTGATATCTAGTACTTTCATATCATAGTCATTATTTCCAAGACAGACGAAGATTAGATGATGATGACTTTAACAAAAGTCCATTGAGACTGGTTTTCGAGCTCCTTCATTTTCATATTTGTAGTATTGTCACTGATGTTTTTAAGGAAGCATTTTAATGAGAGTAAACAAAACTATTATCAAAACGTAATTCTCAAAGATAAGCAAAAAGAGGAATTTTTCCTTTTTTCAAAAACAAGTAGATAACGGATTTGTCGGTTCTTGAACTATGAATGATCTCCCATCCACCTTACGAAAGTTGCAAATTGGTTATGGAGGTAAAGAATGGTTGTTTGGGATTTACGCAAAAATCGAGTGATTTGTTACTAAATTGATTGACTGATAAAAAGTGCTCCAAAAGGGGCAGCGTTGTCTGCTTGGAAATCCGGGATGGCAAAAGAATCCTACAAACACAGAAACCAGAATTTCCTACCATATCGAACCAGAAAAATACAGATTTGAAAATAATCTTCCCTTGTCATAACACATGAATATGGGGAGATTGATAAATAAATCATATCAGTGCTATAGAACAAATATGTGTATTTTGTTAACATCTGTAAATGAAAACCATGCATGTCATCAAACATATCTGAAACATACAAATATGCTTTGGTTTTTAACCCTGTTAGAAATAGAAATAGGCTTAAAAACATTGGTGGGTGTTGTTTTCGTACTCTGGTGAACCGCTCAATTATAACGGAGTTCGTGATTGAGATATCATAATTCGAACCAAAGTGATACAACGTAATTACCGACCGACCTGAAGTAGTCACTTTCTCGGTGAAGCCATCTCATGTTCCAACCTACTGCTTTTGTCTTTTATTAACAATGTTTCAATAGATAACGCTTTTTGAGTCAAGGAGAATAAACATCAAAATCCTTTGTTGAAATAATTGTGGGAAGTTTAAACATATTTACGCTCCACATTTTCGATCTTAATCATACTATATTGGCAATTCCGTGGTTTCAGTTTACCAGTTGTATCATTTCGTTTGAAATTCGGTCCGGTTTGTTACGTTTGTGTAAATAATGTTATGCCTTTTTTCACTTTGTTCGACAAATAAGTCCCCAAGTCGATTCTACACCAAATAAAACAATTTGAGAGAGCAATATTTGAGTGATGATTTGATTACGGAAAAACATCTTTGATCAAACAACAATTATTTTGCAAGCTTATCGATATAAACTGTTCTTTTTCAAAAAAAAAAAAAAAAAAAGAAATCTGATCATAGAGAGTAATGTGCTTTGCAACAATACGATAAGATGAAATTACCTGGCTGATTGTTTGGGAAATCATTTTCTACTACCTCCCACTTAGGGATATTGTCAATAAAGTCACTAGCATCTGTTATATACAAACGGTATATGGAGGAGTTTGAAGCGTCAAAAACAGGCCTGTAATGAATGAGAATTTAATTTCTCTCCATACAGCTATTACGACAAAGTAAATATGTACTTATTAATTATCTTATTGATGAGAATATCACATTTCCTGTCAAATACAAAATGTCACGATGTAGAATTACCCTTAGCAACATTGAAATGAAACATCAATTGCTGCGAAAATACAAACAGACGACTGAGAACAAACTCATAAAAGACTAATACATTTGTATATTGATATAATTTACCCATATTCCAACGTGATGAGCTAAAATTAATGCAAAGAAAACTTCAGCTCATTTGCAATCAAAACCAACTTTTTGTGGAGAGTTTGTGTCATACATGTTAAGTAGATGAAAATTCATTAATTACTGATTCACTGTGGTTATTCTAAATACTAAGACAAAATGAAAATAAATGAATTTTTACGGACTTATTTATTTTATCGAGTTGATCATGGATCCATACAGTCGAAAACGGCACAGTTAGTATTACTATTTAAATTGTGATTCTTCCACAGATCATGTGATAGAATGCCAAATGTTCCCTGTGGTATCTTTTTGTCGCATTATGTTGGATCTTGTGAGTAAATAAATAATGAGAGTAAGACCAAGTGAGTCAATTAAACAAATATGTTCACCCTGGCTACCGTGCAAACAATGACACTTATTCGACCTTTTTTCACGAAATGACCTACAGTCTCCAGATTAACAGATCACAAAACCGCAAAATCCCTCCGAGCTATCATTTATGTCTTAAACAATATTGGTACTACTGTGCTGACAAGTACTGGCCACAAATTATCTTACACCTGAACTAAATGGACGTGTTGCCTGTCCACGCTGGCACGCGCCCAGACAGGTGCATGACGACAGCCTTTGAAAGGACAGCACGCTGTCCCCTGATAGTATCTCGTCAATGTAAGCCTACCCGACAAACACCGTCCCTTTACCAACCCCAAATTAAGGAGACATAGACTTTTAGTTGCCCCCCTTTGTTGTTTAAGAATTTCGTTTTCTTAAGAAGATAAAAATCGTTACATTTTTTACTCCATGCTTTGTTTCATTCGAAACAAAACACTTCAAGATAAGAAGGTCTTATCTTGTATATGGCATCTCCTCTCGGCATTTTTAACATTCTAAATATCATTTTGTTTCATGTTTCATGAATTGTGTGATGTTTTTGGTAGTGTGACTCACTTCATTTAAGTCGCTATATTTTTAACTTTTCAATGTTATTCGAGAATGATATAGCGAAAACTTATTGTTAAATTACATTTTCGACGGATATGAAACATACATAGATAAGAATGACGTGTAAACAAACAAAAATGTTGCTAAAAAAACAACAATCCGACAAACAAAAACAAAACAAATGTGATAAAAACGTAGGTCTCGTGCTCATTTGGTTTGCGAGTGTGACTAAGTGTGGCAACAATGTTTAAATCTTAGGACGCAATTTCTTTATCATTGTTTACTGTAGTATACTCTAGCTGTATGTTGTAAGAAATGTATCTGTTGTAATCTATTAGTAGTAAGTTTCACTTCAGTTAAGTTCGATTCATTTAATGTTTAAAAATTGTTTTAATTTTCTTTTTTTTCTCTATGTATAACAATTATGTTCATAAATTAATAGAGAAAAACTTTTGAATATGAATTGAAAATTAGAATTAAAAAGTCACTCGAGCAGAGGAATATATCCACACTAAATCATGTAAAATCAGGGGCTCTGATTGGGCGGTGTTTTGTATTATTACATCACCTCCTTATATGGCCTCTTTTGTCAATGCAATATATGTGCACAGTGAACATGTTTTAAGTCATGCCAGCCTTTGAAATTTTACTACAAGATATCCGGTCAGGGTCAAGCTTGTTATCGATGGCATTTAAAACAAAAACGAAACTAAAATATCAAATAAAAAATTAGGAAATTAGGACGAATTTACCATTGTTTTATGAAAGGAAAGTATCGTTAAAGACGGGCACTGGGAACAGAAAGGTAGCACATGAAAGGCTATTGTGAACTAGGAACTATAATTGTCAACATCTGCATTAAACATTTGTCAGGAACGAAAACAAAATAAAGCATCAAGTGTTCAAATTCGATGATCTTCAAAACAACCCTGTTAAAAGTTCGTTGAGTTAGAAATAAAGAGCAAGTTCAAAATCACATAAATTGGAGATTCAATCAAAAACACTGTTTAGTAGAATTACCAATAAAACATTATAATATGCGTGTTGTCCATGTACTGGATTGTAGGTGACAAATATCTATATTATTCAGACAAAATATTCCGAACCGGGATGCGTTGCCTTTAGCTTTCAATAGTTCAATAGATACGTCTTATTTATTTACTTCATATTTTGGTAAATTACGACTTCAGAAAGATTTAGTGCCTGCCAAACATGTATTTATTTCCAATGTTGTTCAAATTTAATTTGACTGAAACAACAGAAACAAAGTTAAGTATGAATATAATTATATAAATTACTGACATGAGTAAAATGTTAAATATTTCTATGGTTATTTAAATATTCATCAGGCTGTCAGAATATTCATCACCATATACATTTGGAATTACAAAGAACATCATCTACATGTCTATAAAACTAACATTAGTATAGGCTAACAACATGGAATTGTTCATTTTTATGTGTTTTCTCCATTTTCTAGACCATGACAAATGTTTACTCTTTCAGGGATGACAAAACACATATAAAATATTCTGTGTTAATATTCAGTAATAAGACGGAATTAAAAAAGTATATTAATATATTTTGTTTGAAAAACAGATAATGTTAAGTTCCATATATTTCGTGACCCTACCCAAGTTTTATGTATTAAATTCATTAACGTTATCAGAAATTAATGCATAACAAATTCATATCTACAATAAATATCAACATTAAAATATTCATATCGTTCATCCTTTGATGGCTAACATAAAAAAATTGTAAGATATTTTGAAACTTACAAAGAATTGGTAACCTATTCATCACATGTTCCGCTATAGCTGCCGTCAAAGGTGACTGATCAAAGTAAAACAGGGCATTGATGGGAAGGAAGAATTTTGAAATTGATAAATATTTTCCCATTCATTTAATTTGTAGTAGTTTATAAAGGTCATTTTGAGTTGAATATAAAGATGATACAATTGATGATTGAGATAATGTGTTAGGGACAAGAAGGCGATGGAGGATGAGAAAAACCCACAGATAAATGCTTGATAAGGTTTATAGAAGTCTACCTTACTTTGAAGTTTTAAAGTGATGTTTGTGGTCATCTTTGTATATCAATTTCACCGAGAAAGTATTGTCAGATTTATGTGAACTCGTAAGGAAATGCTTCAATATTTGTGTGTGTGTTTTTATTGAAATTTAAGCATAGTTAGTTTTTAGCTTTTTTTCTGGATAGAGTTATACCAAGCATACAGTGTGTCTATATGAAAAGTCGAGAAGAATATTTTACCTTTATGTAACCTGTCGGAGCAAAAGCAGTTTGCTTCCCGTGTACTGCTAAAGAAAACTCATCAAATTGTGTGTCTGAAACGTATGTAAAAGCACCGTGATATAATTTGAAGAGTTGAAGAAAAAAATGCAGACAATGTACCACAAAAGTCATATCGTAATAATTTACGTTTTAAGGGATCGTCGTGTGTTGAACAGATAAATGATGAAGATGAGAAAGAGAATCATATATTAGCATTTGCACGTGACGTAACTATCGACTTGGATTTAAGTACAACATGCTTGGGGCAAATATTCAGTTGAATAACCATAAAGTAACTTAGTACAGATATCACATTTATACTTGACTTTAAATATCTTCATAAGTTGTAACGGAAATTTTTTTATGTTATTTTCGCGACATTATGTTTGTGCAGTGAAAACAATCAGTTTTATTTTTATATCCATGGCATGTTTTTATATGAACACAAACATAGGGTTTGTTGTCATTGTCTTCACTGTGATCTGTCTTACCGTTCTCTGGACTAGTAGTATCAACTGTTTCGTTTGCTCTCTACTACTCCCACAACTTGTGTTCTCAACACTTCGTCTGTAGGTAGGGGTTAAACGAATTGCACACTGTTTATATTTAAATGTATATTAGCTGAAGAACGGCAGCTTCTTTGTCATAAAACATCAAGTTATCACACGTTAAGTTTTGAATTGTCCTTTCTTTCGTTTTGATACTTTTTATCTTGTCCACTTTTTATTTAATATTTTCAGAATTCAGAAGTTGTCATTTCCACTAATTTCATTGACCTTGATCGTAGTTCACTTTTTAAAGAAAGAAAGGCGATGATACGATATTTCAACGAGCAGTTCACTGTACCCATCACTAGAATAATAGTATATACATCACAGTATCTTATTGAAATGGCCTTTCCTTAACTTTCTGTTTCCTTCCTTCCACATTGGTGCCATACAATGATAAAATGACTTTATTAAGATGATTTTGAAAAGAATATCTTGTTTCAGATATAATTTTGATATTTAGAGTTCACCATATTGACATACTCGAACGATCATTTAACTTACGAGGAGACATATGGTGTATATATTTATTTCATTTTATTTTTAAATTTAAGTTGTTGAAAATGACCTGTTGATATTCAAGTGGGCTAGCCCTACCACAGACTTTATTTAATATCGGGTGTCTTTTTAAAATGGCTATCATGTTACCACACGCATTGTGTTGTTCAAATAAGACCAATGAAACTAACATTGACACAAAGGAGGTAATCTATTACAGTAAGTGTGAGTGACAGTTCAGTTCCTCAAATGCCACATTCGGTACTCATTCCTTCACATCCGCCATACGTCTGTCGCCAGACCACACTCAATCTCACGAGGTTTGCCTTAAATACTACCCGATTCGGATAGTGTTGCTCCCGATTGTGTGTACATACGGGTAACCTGTTCTTACCAGGTTTGTTCACAGGTTGTTGATGGTGCTTACAATATATTTGTAGTAGTCATAGTTCAAAAAGCATGACGATTGTCAGGAAACGCGGGGTTTTTTTCGAGTATTGAGTTAAGAGTTATTAAAGCGATATTAAAGTACATTTTTATTAAAATCAAACTGCAATAGTAATAACTTTAACGAAATATCTTAACATAATTGTTAAAATTGAATTTTACAATGTATTAGTAAGAAAAACATTTGAGCGGAAGTTTCGTTATTATTCATGGTCTTTCTGGTTCTCACAATAGCCAAGGATCTGTTAAAGTTCCTGGCTAAGGTAAGCTTCCGTTAGATTTGTCACGTAAGGTAGGTTCATCTACTGTCCTCACGTAATGTATGATTCTGTTAGGGTTTCATATTAGGTACGATTCTGTCTTCATTAATGATTTACTAGATTGTGTTGAAAAATGTGGAATGGGTGCTATTATTGCCGATTTAAAAATTAATATACCAACACAGGCGGATGATATTTGTCTAGTCAGTACACAACGTAAAAGTATACAACACATGTTAAGCGTGTGTAAAGATTATAGTAAAAAGTGGCGCTTTGTGTTTTCTGCAGTAAAAAGTAATATTATGTGTTTTTCTAGAAGAAAGCAGAAAGGGTCAAGTATACAACTGTATCTGTATGAGCATCCTCTTCCAGTAGTAGAAAATATAACGCATGTTGGTGTCATGTTAAACAATAATTTCAACAGTGCAGAACGTACAATACGTGCATGCAACAGATTAAAGAGTGGTGTGATGAGCCTCATTAAGTGTGGTGCTCATCCTTGTGCATTAAACCCCATAACAGTAAGTAAAATAATTAAAACAAGAATTTATCCAACAGCCCTATATGGCTGTGAATTATGGTGTCTTGCAAAAGCAGAAGTTTTAATGTTAGAAAGAACTCAACGTTTTATTCTCAAATCGATTCAGGGGTTCCATATGAGGACTCGAACGGATATGTGTAGCAGCTTGCTTGTTTGGCTTAGCTTAGAATCATATATAGATATTAGGAAGCTAACATTTTTTGGAAGATTGTGTAATTTAGGGAAAGAGAGTGTGTCTTGTACTGTGTGTTTTACTCGCCTTTTTATGGCGGATGTAAGCACTAATATGCATGAAAGTAATTTGAATGATCGCGGATTCATGAATGATGTTGTTCGAGTTTTGAAAAAAATATAATCTGTATAAAATGGTGAAAGAATGCTTAGCACGCGGATCATTCCCTTCAAAAAGTAAATGGAAGAACAAAGTAAAATGTACAGTTCATTCATACGAAGAAAACTCGTGGAAAGAAAGAATGGATGATGACCGCGAGTTCTATAGATTTAAATTAATTCATAATAAACTAGCTCTCCACATATTGTGGAAGCTATTAATTAAGTTTCCTCAGAATAAGGAATCCATATTAGTATTATGAAACTTATTGTGTCCATCAGAAATGTATACACAGTTGAATTATGTCACAGATGTGGCCAAACGAATGAAGATGTGTATACTCATATAGTCTTACAGTGCAATTTTACTGAAGAAATTCGAGATCAATTATGGTGTCAAATGATCAGTATCAGTGATCATGTGTTTAGCGTTTATTTACATGATCACTCTGATTTTGACCTATCCATATCTTGATTGGCGGAGAAGTAATGTATGAATTGAATTTAAAAGAAATATCACAGTTTTACCTTAATTCAGTCCATTATGTTTCAAAAATGCTTAAAGCATATTATGGCTAAAATGTATATGATACAAATTACATCAAAAGAATTATCATTAAGTACAATATATATATATATATATTTGAGTAATGTAATTGTGATGCATCTTATATGCTGCTTTGGTATTTTGTAACTATTTAATCATTATTATACTTATGTTATAATGATCACTGTATTGCAAAAATGATGTACCTCAATGTTCCGATGTGATTTTGTAACGACTTAATTACTATAATTATCCTAATGTTATAATATCGTGGTAATACTTTTGATTTGCATGCCAATTCAACGTTCTCTTTCACAAAATTAATGTTGTTCTTTTTGTGTAATCTTCTTAAAGGAGGAAATAAAGAGAATAATAATAATAATGGTTCTGCTAAGTTTCTCATAATGGGTACGGTTCTGTTACGGTTCCCACGTTAGGTACGATTCTGTTACGGTTTCTACGTTATGTACGGTTCTGTTATGGTTCCCACGTTAGTTACGGTTCTGTTACGGTTCCCACGTTAGTTACGGTTCTGTTATGGTTTCAACGTTAGTTACGGTTCTGTTACGGTTTCTACGTTATGTACGGTTCTGTTACGGTTCTCACGTTAGTTACGGTTCTGTTACGGTTTCTACGTTATGTACGGTTCTGTTATGGTTCCCACGTTATGTACGTTCTGTTACGGTTCCCAGGTTAGGTACGGTTCTGTTACGGTTCCCACGTTATGTACGGTTCTGTTACGGTTTCTACGTTAGTTACGGTTCTGTTACGGTTTCTACGTTATGTACGGTTCTGTTATGGTTCCCACGTTATGTACGTTCTGTTACGGTTCCCAGGTTAGGTACGGTTCTGTTACGGTTCCCACGTTATGTACGGTTCTGTTACGGTTTCTACGTTAGTTACGGTTCTGTTACGGTTTCTACGTTATGTACGGTTCTGTTACGGTTCCCACGTTAGTTACGATTCTGTTATGGTTTCCACGTTAGTTACGGTTCTGTTACGGTTCCCACGTTATGTACGGTTCTGTTACGGTTTCTACGTTAGTTACGGTTCTGTTACGGTTTCTACGTTATTTACGGTTCTGTTATGGTTCCCACGTTATGTACGTTCTGTTACGGTTCCCAGGTTATGTACGGTTCTGTTACGGTTCCCACATTAGTTACGGTTCTGTTACGGTTCCCACATTAGTTACGGTTCTGTTACGGTTCCCACTTTAGTTACGGTTCTGTTACGGTTCCCACGTTAGTTACGGTTCTGTTACGGTTCCCACGTTAGGTACGGTTCTGTTACGGTTCCCACGTTAGGTACAGTTCTGTTACGGTTCCTACATTAGGTACAGTTCTGTTACGGTTCCCACGTTAGGTACGGTTCAGCTATAGGTCTCACGTTAAGTAAGGCTCTGCTAAGGTTCTCAAGTAAAGTACGGTTCAGCTAGGGTTATCACGTTAGGTATGGTCCTGTAGGTTTCTTACATTAGGTACCGTTTAGCTAGGTAACTCAATTCAGGTAAAGTTCTGTTAGGTTTCTCATATTAGGTAGGGTTTTACTACATTTCCTACATTAGGTATGGTCCCGTAGGTTTCTTACATTACTCACTTCAGGTAAGGTTCTACTAGGGTTCTCACATCGGGTAAGATTCTACTAGGTTTCTCACATCAGGTAAGGTTCTACTAGGTTACTCACTTCAGGTAAGGTTCTACAAGGTTTCTCACATCAGGTAAGGTTCTACTAGGTTTCTCACATCAGGTAAGGTTCTACTAGGTTTCTCACATCAGGTAACGTTCTACTAGGTTTCTCACATCAGGTAACGTTCTACTAGGGTTCTCACATCGGGTAAGGTTCTACTAGGTTTCTCACATCAGGTAACGTTCTACTAGGTTTCTCACATCAGGTAACGTTCTACTAGGGTTCTCACATCGGGTAAGGTTCTACTAGGTTTCTCACATCAGATAAGGTTCTACAAGGTTTCTCACATCAGGTAAGGTTCTACAAGGGTTCTCACATCAGGTAAGGTTCTACTAGGTTTCTCACATCAGGTAACGTTCTACTAGGTTTCTCACATCAGGTAACGTTCTACTAGGGTTCTCACATCGGGTAAGGTTCTACTAGGTTTCTCACATCAGGTAAGGTTCTACTAGGTTTCTCACATCAGGTAAGGTTCTACTAGGCTTCTCACATCAGGTAAGGTTCTACAAGGTTTCTCACATCAGGTAAGGTTCTACAAGGGTTCTCACATCAGGTAAGGTTCTACTAGGTTTCTCACATCAGGTATGGTTCTAATAGGTTTCGCACATCAGGTAAGGTTCTACTAGGTTTCTCACATCAGGTAAGGTTCTACTAGGTTTCTCACATCAGGTAACGTTCTACTAGGTTTCTCACATCAGGTAACGTTCTACTAGGGTTCTCACATCGGGTAAGGTTCTACTAGGTTTCTCACATCAGGTAAGGTTCTACTAGGCTTCTCACATCGGGTAAGGTTCTACTAGGTTTCTCACATCAGGTATGGTTCTACTAGGTTTCGCACATCAGATAAGGTTCTACAAGGTTTCTCACATCAGGTAAGGTTCTACAAGGCTTCTCACATCAGGTAAGGTTCTACAAGGTTCCTCACATGATGTATGATTCTACTAGGTTCCTCACATTAGGTAGTGTTCAGCTAGGTTTCTAACATCAAGTATGGTTTTGCTAGTTTTGGCACATTAGGTATGGTTCTGTTGGTGCTCTCACATTAGGAACGGTTCTGCCAAGGTTCTCACATCAGGTATGGTTCTGTTAGGACTCTCACATTAGGAACGGTTCTGCCAAGGTTCTCACATCAGGTATGGGTCTGCTAAGGTTGTGTCCTTACCTTAGATAGGGTGTTGCTAGAGATCGTACAGTGTGATACATCATCACCATTTTTGTTAGACACTTTACGCTCTCGTATATCACAATTGATTCAGAACAAATTTTAAGTTATGATAAACAAGAATAACGACAGGGCTGCATTACTCCTTACAAGTTTACAATGAAATAGTTTGTTCATTTCCTAACTCAAAGGAAGGGATAATGTATGACATTGTCAATGATTTGAGACCATTAATTTAGCTTGAATTCATATTGAAAAATGATCATATGCTGGAAGTAAAATCTTACGTTATTACAGGAATCAAACACGCATGCTACAATATACTTCCAATATATCAAACTTCGAAAAAAACCTGAACGGCTAGCCATTGTTTATAGAACTAGCATATCTACTGAGTGTTTGGATAACAAGAAAACTAAAATATCCGGTGAGGCTTCCTATCAGATTTATTGTAATTGACAGATTATAATGCAACACTTCCCATTTATGACGTCATTCAAGGATAGAGTATGATACATGTAGAAATTGGATAAAGATGCTTCGCCGTAGCACCCTTAGGTTTAAGTAATAGGAAAAGCGTTTCATGTATGAGATGGACTTTATAATAACTGATTTAAAGTTTTAATTTAAAGACGTGTTGGTACTGAACCAACAATTGAAATATCATATCTACATTTTTTAAATTGTGGCATAAAAAAGTTTTATACTGCATAAATGATGGTTTCGTATCCATATTGCCAATCCAGAGTCAGAATTTGATATATGTCGTTATTTTCGTACGTCAAAAGCTGACCTAGTGTCAATGAGTTACTGAGTGTTCAGAACAACTTGTATCGAATCTTTCGTAAATTGAGCAATAATGATTTAATTCTACTATTTTTTGCACTTTGGGGGTGTAATTATCTATAATTAGATTCAAAACAGTAAAGTTATTTTAATGAAAAAATCGATACTTATGAATGTAGGGCATGGGGTTTGTACAATACAGTCAAATCTATACTCTTTTTCAACTCATTATCTGTATGTATCAGTGTCTCTCAATTTAAACCGAAACTAAATTAATGTATTAGTGAATATTAGGTAATGTAGCACTCTAATTAGAAATGTATTTTGATGATAATTGTTTGTAAATGATATCCTGATAAGTACGTAACCTTCCTGTGCTAGGTACAGGACACGTCACTACTGTATCCTTATGTTACTCCGGCCTTTACCCGTAACAATGTGTAACTACAAATCTATATTACATTTGTCCGGAATGGCCGCTGTGTCCTCCAGGCATCCTATTAAGGGTATCGACAGTGTAAGAGAGACGGTTTCAAACGTAGACCGCCATTTTAATTTGTAAGTTTTATCGTAGTATCAAAGACAAACGACAGCAAAGTGATGTATTGTTGTGTGTCGGCATTCCATATCACTTGGCTCCAAAAGCAAAGCACCATGGGTAATTATCCACTTAAATGCTTTATTTGTGATTATTTGTTTATTCATATTCTTGGTATTTTTCCTGGCCGTTGTTACGAGCAGACGACAGCTAGGTGCCGTAAAACTTTCTCTTCTTTCAGAAATGATATTTGATACTCAAGGTTTGGGCTGAAATGGATGTTAAAAAAAAGAAACAAGAGAATTTTAATAACACTTACCTTGGCAAATCGTCAAGTGTGTCATCTGATACCTGATAACTGTGACGAAAAAAAAAACGCTAACATATATCTCTGTCTTAGTCAGTCGCGGGGCAGTCATGTTACACATTGTAGCAATCCGTTTAGATTGAGATGTCTTTCTCGCAATTTCCGACGTTGTACTAGAGTCCATGCACGGTCATCTTTTTATTGTCGCCAATAACACTTGCCATTTTTATTTCAGAATTTTTTTTTACCGAAGTGAATCAAATAAAGAAATATATGACTCGTTTTTGAAGTTTTTTAACTTTATTTTTGTGTTTGAGTTTGTGAAATAATTTCACTACATATGATTCACTCAAAGCAAAAAATGCCAATTAAGCTGAGCAATCTTTTGTTAGAGCTCTACAATCATGTTGAGGGCGTGACTGATGATCACGACTGATAATGCTGGTTGTCTCCCCTGGAATCAATTCCTGTTGTTGTGCGACCGCTGTATGGTGACATGGACGATTTGAATGATCAAACGCTATTGCTAATGGAGATTATCGTTGACAGATGAAACACCTTTTGGATTCAGGTTCATTGCTCTCGGTGGAAGTAATACCTTCTAATAAACCTGTCTACGGCAGGTCAAATAGTTTCAATGGAATGCATCAAGGCTGAGTACGGAATGACATTTTTTAGCGTACGTTTGATAGCAAAACCTTGGAACAACGTTAAACATGATGGTAAAGTCGATGAGGACGGTGATGATGACGACGATATAGACATTAGAAATAGGGAGACAAAGATATAAATAGTTCCCCCGCTTTCCTCAATTCTGTCTATTCAGCTCAGCATTCAATAGCACACATAAATTATTATTATTAATTTTTTCGTTTAAGACCAGTTTGACGTTGACACGCAATTCGTAACTTTGTCACTGTCTTATTCAAACTCCAATTTAATGAAATAAAACTGCAATTTTATCTCTCACAATGACATAGACTATGTCAATTTGCAGAGTTTTAACAAGTATTCGGCTACTTTTACTATTCAATGTCATGTCAAGGAATTATATCTTTAAGAAAAAAATCCTCTCTCTCCGTTTTTTATATCTTGTCTGTTGTGCGTCGATCAGTCGTCAGTAATTCTATCTGGTACTACCTGCAATTACTACAATCTAAGGTGAAGCCACCTTTGCTGACGATCTATACAGTAGTACACTTGTATTTAAATTTTGATGGGGTTTTTTAAGTGAGGGGTACTTGATATTTTGATTTTTGTAATCTCTTTTCGATCAAAATTTAACTCCAGCACGTAAGAGAAACATAGACAGGACTTAAAATCTCACCTATTTTGTGAACTTCTTTGTGAGTTAATTACAGGTGTGTAGATTACAGGTAACTCAAATTATGCTAATTATCTTTTGACGTAATAATGACAAAACATGGACACGGTAATTTGTGAAAGATTTTTTTCGTCGTGTCATAAACAGCGTCATATATTATCGAAGTGATGAGATAAGTCTCTTATTCTAGACCGTAAAACATCTAAACAATTTTAAACCGATTATCTGTGATACATTTTTAAAAGAAAAAATAATTTCCATTCCTAATTAGCGTAAAAGTAAGGAGCGGTTCAAAAACAGTATTCGTCATTATAAACACTTCATGGACAAAAACGTTGGATTACAGTTGTCAAATCGTGTAGTGGGATTTACTAATGTAAAATACATGCTGTCAGATAACACATTTTGAGATTTAATGATCAGGTGATATTTAAAAGCTCCACCAATTAGTCTTTTACATAAATTATTTCTTTTCACAGTGAATGAGATAAATACTTACCAAAAAATGAAATTGAATTCAATTAAATCATTCAGAGAAGGATGAGAAAAAATCTTACTTCGAACAGCAAAACTTTGGTGGCCATTTCACTTAATAAAATTCACAACATTAGCGGGTAAAAAACTTTGCATAAATAACAAAAAAAAATGTTTTAAATTCGATTAATTGGTAAATATTAGGACCCAAGCGCCATATACAGTAGATTACGAGAAGTTAATTATAACCTCATTTTAATTCCGAGACGTTAACGGACGATACTACCACGCGCTAACATTCCGAATACATGTCATAAGTGCATTAATTTCTGTATAATCAAAGGTATTTGTAATTCAATAAGTATATTACCAGTCAATAAAATTTCAATTGATAACAACATATTCATTTCATATAGGATTAAATTCGTTTTTGTAATACAATCTACATCATAAGTCAACGAAACTTCAACGAGAATTAAAGCAGAAAATTATGAAGTTTCTTTGCTAAAGAAAGAGGAAATCTCAATGGGTTCATTCTTTCCAGGTACAGAACAAAGCGTTGACAAGTCCAGGACCTCTAAGATATTCCCTGTGACGTGTTAACTACATGTATGCATCTTTTTACTTTACAAATTTTAATGTAATTTTAATTAGTAAAAAGAAATATCCCAAATAATATTCTAAATAGGTATACTAGTGATTCTGCAATATATAACAGAATGTATTACATAAATAGTGAGTCCTATCAGACTTGTTATTTTACAGGCACTTTTTACAATGACTGCTATTTCACATTGTAACAATATCATATGTTGTTCTTTAACATAAATGTCATAACTTTATTTTAGCTGGAAGACTCTGGGAAAATTGACTGTAACCTCGTCCGCCTGTTCTATTCGCTTTACGTTCTTGTGGAAAGCAATAGAGCATCAAAAGGTATTGCTTTTAAGAAATTAAAATCTGCATTAAAAATAATACTCCGCATATCAATATAAAACTTGATATATATCACATTTCTACTCGAATTACAACATTTCTGTTATTTTCAAAACGAAACTTTTCCCCTGATCATACAGAAAGACGACAGTTTCACTTCTATTCCATTTAAATAAAACTTAAAGTACGACAGATAAGTAATATTCCACCATTATGAGACTTATTGTAAAAAGACATGAAAACAAGGACCTGAACATCTGGATTTTTAATAAATTCTTCTCTTCGACTTTTTATCTTTTTTTAATTTCAATTGTGATCTGACAAAGTGTAGGAGATTAGGAACTCTCTGAAAGTGAAAATTGTCCTTGTCATTCGTCTTGGCCGATTTTCAATGTCCTCTCAACAGTTCTATTCCTTGTGATCATTGTCGATTTTGCCTGTGCTATCCAATAATGAGGTTAGACGTCTATATTTCAATTGGTCGTTTGGTTTATTCAAAATGTTTCAATGAAGCATAATATGCCATTTTGATACAACAACAAATCAATAGATTTCTAATTACACTGTTTATTTAAAATCGCTACAATACGAATTTTTTAACCAAAAATAGTTGTGTAAACAAGTATAAAAAAATGACCATTATGCTAATTTACATAAGTAGAGGGATAAAAAGCAACAATGTTATTTTGATAAGAACCGGAAGTAGGTTGATTGGCAGACGCCATTGGGACTGATTGAGATTTTGGCAGTGACGACCCTGGTAGGAGTAATTAGAAGAGTATTTTGTCGTCTGTGCCCCAGACACTAACCTGGCAAGGCCTTATGTTATCGCGAATGACTGACACCCAACAATGCGGACCGTCAAAAGAGCGTAGCACTTACTGGTGACCCTCTGACTCTTTGTGTGGAGATAACGTTCGGTTTTCTGTCTGTAGCGACTCCCGTCAATACCTCCCCTAATGCACATCATACCTTAATTGTCAATTTTAAATACTCACTCTATGTCTTATCGTCCAATCTTTGACAGACGCCATTTTGTTATTCTACTGTTGTATCTTATTTTTGACAAAACAAAACACTAGAAACTTTTTCGATATGTGATACTTTAATTACATTAAATTGAAAAATTAGTCTCTTTTTGTAGTCGTCACAAATTCCAAGGTTAGTTTCTGTATAGATGATAGCCACGTATAAAGGCGTTGATTTTTATCTTAGCTGATACAAAACCGATAATTGGTGGTGGAGTGATCTCCCTTTATTGTAAGTCTTCTGTAATATCTCGAGTGATACATACGCCATTATTTCGGGTAGATGGTTAGCGTTAATTTACGGCAGAACAAGAGCGTGCCGGTCTACGTCACGGAACAGATGTACATAACTTAAAACTAGTCAGCTTCTTTTAAAATTCACCTGTATCAAATTATATACGCTTTTCTTTTCATCCTCATAAATTATCCATTCTTTTATAATCTGTTATCCTTTTTTGTAAGCTTCCTAACCCCGTATTTAAAAAAAGTAAAGATATTATCCCAAAAAGTACACCTGCTTATGATAATTTTCATGTTTAGAAATAACAATTGGTTTAAAACCAGGACAATATGATGTAATTTTGAAAAATAAAATACGATACTTTTGATTTTTAAACGAATAACAATTTGAGCGGAAATCCATTGAATATTCTCCATCAGATAGGAATAATAGATCGCCATTGTGTCAGTGTCATCAAGCAACATGTGCATTATGACTTAACCTTTTCATTATGCTAATTAATGGAAAATGCGGGAACTCTTTCAAAAAGAGATAGACAAGTAACTTCCTGTATTATCTGCCGAGAGTTTGGAATGAATTATTAGATACTTACCTTTTTATATAAAAGACAAACGATTAGTACTTTTGATTTTTTGCTGAAATTGTCTGTCAGAATTTGCTGAAATGTTCTGGGTATACTGTACCACTAAGTGGTAGGAACGGTAGAGTTTAAGAAAAAGAGGTAGGTCCCAGGGGAGCTAAATTGAGAGATCGAATATGGTCAGCTGGTGCAAAAACATTTAGACTAAGAATACGTCTCCTCTCGTACTACAAGTTTAAATTAAACGATATCTACGAATGTATCCTTACATATAAATAATGAAGTTCAAAGCCAATCAATAAAGTGAGTGTATTAAGTAAAACGTCTATAAAGTAATTGTGTTAAGTAAAATATCTATTTCGTCATTTTGATATCGTGGATGTTGAATTATGAAATGTTTCGTGAAGCTAGAATAACACTCTTTCTCATTTAACTCATCCTTTCTGTAAACACGAAGAGGAAATCAATCCACTTATCTGTTTTACCTTTTCTGTATTGTATGATCGTCCTTATATATTTAATATTTCCGTGGGGTTTTTTTTATTATTGATTTAACAACTTGATAAATTGTCACTTTTAGAAGTATTAAAAAATCCCCAATTTACCAGGACAATTTAATTATTGACTAATTAAATAAATCTGCGTGTGCAAGAAATTGACACAGGAAATAATCACTTTGCTTTTGAGAGCAGTTTCAGTCTGTCATTAAAGTGAAAATGTGGACAGTTTGTCTTGCTCTGTAAATCCAAAAGGACTTCCTGCAATCTGTCAATATGGTATTAATTATTTGAATCATTAGCTGTGTAGTTGATCATTTTTTCCATAGTGCAGATAAAATCAAAGAAATTTTGTAAACCATGTTGATTACTGACCTAGAACTAAGCAGATGTGTGACGGTTAATCGACAATTAATTTGTCATTATCGTAACATGTATTCAATGCTTTATTATCTGATACCTTATGAGAGAATTTAACATAATTACTTCAGCAATGCGTGAACGTGCATGTGAAATCTAAAGCTCAATTTTCCTTAACGTGCCTGTTACTGCAGTAATGTTTTAGCTTCAATATCTGTTTTCTGCTACCCACCTGGTTTCACTTCCGCTTCCGTTAATACTGAAACGTCAACTTTGACTTCCACTCCGCTCCGCTCCCCTTACTCGCTAAATCTCAGATTACCATTAAATATTTGATATGTTCCTCATTCTTTGGAGACGAAGAATGCAGATCTACGAATATTTACGGAAGGGAATGTTAAAGCTAGTGAAGATTTTTAGAAAATTACTCGCCGGTATTTTATACTTCTTTGTCTGAGTGAAATACCTTCAAATCTCTCCAACAAAAAATATGATAATTTTCAAATAGAAAAGTCAGAGAGTAAAATTTTATCTTTTGTAATTGGATAAAGATATAGTAAAACAAAAAACGGACAACTTTATAACCCTTTATGCTGCGGAAGAAACTATTTTTCCTAATTTTATTTCAATTCCAAATTTGTTTGTGCTAATTTATCAACAATCAAATCGATATTTGTAATTTAGACAAATCTTTAAAAACAGGAAAAATTCAAATGTATAATGTGTACCCATACTTCATTACAATTACGATGCCTTCTACGTTACTTGTGTGGTTGATATTTATAGAATGACAACGAAATCATGACCATTGCATATTGCATATTATTGTACCATTGTTATAACATCACGACCTTAAAACTGGCACTGTTAAAAATTCTAATTCCAATATCCTTACCACAAGGACAAAAGCGAAATTCAATGATAATTATAACAAAGTTATTCGTCATAGAATTCCTTTATTTCTTCAAAAATGAATACATTAACTGTGTTGACACTTCATAAGAGTCAAACAAATCTCCTACAATCGGCCATATCTATAAAAAGAGAAGACTTTTCCTGTTTTCTTAATTTCCTTGAAGTCACATTCAAACAAAAACGATGTCTGTGCCTCTTTGCCATATTAAATTCTATTCTGATCTTGTAGTCATTTCCCGGCGTTAAGTGGACACACGACCACAAACAATAACCTTTATCAACTTATTGAAAGTGTCGTTAACTTAATCAAAATAATTCTTTACTTAAATATGTACAATTTCTGAAAACGAATATAATAACACAGAATTATATACACACCTAGGTTTAAAAAAATAATATGGAAATAGAACAATGTTCTTAAGCTGATGACTAAAGAAAAATCACGAATACGAAAAATTTAACTGATCATTGTGAAGCTGACTATGCTTTCTCTGACATGTTGTAATTCGATAGTGCTTGTCCTTTGCTAGCCACAGAAGCAGCTGTTCCCGGCAGGATAATTTCCCTGTCTTCTATACATGGACGATGGACACTGGGCATTGTCCGAACTCATCGTCCCGTATACAAATACGGTATTAGAACGTTGTTCAGAAATTGTGTTTTATGAAGAGAGTGTTTTAAACCCGAACATGAAGAGTCATTGAATCTGTTTGTTTCGTGATCTTTAATGACCCTCGAATTAGTTTTAATAATACACAGGTCGAGTGACCTCCCCTTGAAAGGTTGTCTCTTCTATTGACTAAAGCTATATCTCGAACGAAACATTGGTTTCAATGTGTGATAAAAGAAGAAAAGGATTAACGAGTTTTTGGAAACCAACTGACGCTGAACATATTAGCACTACTTTTTTCTATACGAAGACAGAAAATTAGATCTAATGGAAAAGGGTGAAGACGCCGGTTTTTTTATTATTCTGTAGTCTTTATTTGCTTGATGTGTGAAAGTCTGTTTACTATATATAAAACTTGTTACCATAAAAACATTCGTCGGAATTGTATTTCGTTTCTGATATAAAGAAGCAGGGAGGGATACGTTTCAATAAATTGTATTGCTTTAACATCAACAGTTGCTAGAATAGTTAGGCTGTACGCGGCGTTCCAACGACGTACGATTTGTTTTTGTTGGTATTTACAGAGAATGACAGAAATTCAAGTAACATTTTTACTCGTAAACAAATAAGGTGTACCGTTGGGACATTTTGGTGTTTAAAAAATCCCTTTACAATAGTTTGGTAAGTGACTTAACTTGAATACTTTTTTTAAATTGTATTGATTTTTGATGCGTGGAAAAAATATTCGAGGTCAAACAATTAAATTAATTAACTAATTATCTAAGGTTTTCGTCAAATATCAATTATGTATCAGTTTGTCACACAGAGTCACTGATATATAAGCACAAAGGCCTTGACAAAAAATAAACTAAAAACATAAACATCACTTTTTCAGGATGTGTGCTCGCTTCTGTCAATCCGTTCTTCCTTCCTTCCGCTCTGAAGTCACTTTATGTATCTGTTTCTCCGCCCCGATAATATGACAATTATCAATGCGTGTATATTCATCTCCGTACTCACATTTATCTGTCTTGCTCCCAATTCATGTCCGTACTCACATTTATCTGTCTTTTACTCTATCGATCTCCGTACTCACATTTATCTGTCTTTTACTCTATTTATCTTCGTACTCACATTTATCTGTCTTTCTCTTTATTCATTTCCGTACTCACATTTATCTGTCTTTTACTCTATCGATCTCCGTACTCACATTTATCTGTCTTTTTCTTGATTCATCTTCGTACACGCATTCATAAGTTTTTCTCTCTATCTATCTCCGTACTCACATTTATCTGTCTTTCTCTTTATCCATTTCCTTACTCACATTTATCTGTCTTTCTATCTATTTCCGTGCTCACATTTATCTGTCTTTCTATCTATTTCCGTACTCACATTTATCTGTCTTTCTCTCTATTTATCTTCGAACTCACATTTATCTGACTTTCCCTCTATCTATTTCCGTACTCACATTTATCTGTCTTTCTCTTTATTCATTTCCATACTCACATTTATCTGTCTTTCTATCTATTTCCATACTCACATTTATCTGTCTTTCTATCTATTTCTGTACTCACATTTATCTGTCTTTCCCTCTATTTATCTCCGTACTCACATTTATCTGACTTTCTCTCTATCTATCTCCGTACTCACATTTATCTGTCTTTCTCTCTATTTATCTTCGTCCTCATATTTATCAGTTTTTCTCGCTGAGGTTTAAAAATAATTGCAACTATTAAAATAAATTTTAAAAAACCGGATACCTCTTGCTAGTATCGAATCAAACAAAAACGGTAGATACGAATATTAAACATCTATACATATTGGATTCTGCTTTTTGTAAAGTTATATATCATTATTTTGTTGTAACTTAATGTGAAGTGTAAATTAAATAAATTATCTAAGTGGTTTAATTGTTGTATTTAACGTACAAAGTAACAGATTGGTCGCCTTCAAAATAATCATCGGCTCAAACTACAGATTTTCGTCTGTGCCACCCGTTGGGAAAATTCTTTGATCATCGGGAACATGTATCATTCCCCCACAGACGTTGGTCGCAATTACCATAACAGTTTCAAGATAAAAATCTCTACTTGTTTGTTTAAATGTGACAGTTGAAATGTGAATTGGAATATCAAAGTTACTAGATGTGACATAGTATGATTTTAATATCTGGGGGTATTTTTAACCGTTAAAAATCTATTACGTCGTCACAAATTTCAGTTATGAAATATCTTTAAAATACACGCGTTGTGTTTTGAGTATTATGAACGTTGAATGAACAAGATTAATTATCATGAAGAATGACAAGGCAAATTTTTAACAAATTTTATTCCGTTATGGTTTCGTTTTTACCTGTAATGTAATTGATAAATCTGTCATGAACGGCTTTTGTGAATTTGACTGTTAATACGCAAAGAAAATTGAAATTCATTACACTAGCTACAAATGTCTTGCTGCAGCTCCTAACAACCCCATTTTTCTTTTAGAAATATTACGCTATACGTGTCACTGTATATAAATCAAACGTGTCTATTGTTGGATTTACAAACACTCTGTGTGCTGGGGAAATCATCAATCCTCTATAGAACGAAGGTATATATCTATCTTTGTCAGCATTGTCAGAACAGAAGCACCCATTAAGTTTCTCTTCAACAAAGAGACTGATGTTAATTCACGTGTTACAATATCTAAAAGAATGAGTTTTTGATTATCACCACTAAACGAATTTTGAAAAATATTTTCTTTTTGAAAAAAAAAATTATGTTGATCTTAAGACTCGTTTGTAATAAAGTCACGGTTTTATTTTTTGCTTTATCCTTTTCATATATAAATATTTTAAATAAATCTGCTTATCTCCAAACAAGTAGACAAAGCATATATCAATTTCCTCTGATTGGTACAGTCAAAGCCACTCATAATTACAAACCCCTGAAGGCAGATGGCATGCTGGGTGGTCGGGTTGCGCAGTGGTACCGCACTCGCCTTTCACCTAGCCGTCCAGGGTTCGATTCCTTGAACGGAGATGGAAAGGTAAGGGATCACCTGCCCGCCCACGTGGGTTTTCTCGGGTACTCAGGTTTCTTCCCTAGCAAGCTTACATCCGTGACAACACGAGTGATAAGTATCAGTTGAAAGTAACTTGTTTCAAAATTCTTGTAAAATAAATAAAGTTTATATTAGATTGAGTTTATATCTATAGATGGCACGCATTCTTGTATCTTATTGTTTTTTTTTTTAACTTTTTTTCCATGAAGAGTTACGCAGAGATGTTATTGATATGTAATGCGCTTTATGACACAGTATACAACAGCTAAGTGTAACGTACACTGCACGTAAGTAATTACGATGTCGAAGTTTATATATGACTACTTTAAGTCTGACCAGTGACCATTTCATATTTCGAAGTGTTAAGAGTGCCAAAGGATGATTTTTTCCAAGATTCTTTAAAGATGTTACACAAACAGCGATTGAAAACTGTGTTTTGCGGTTTTTAGAAAGCGCCTGCTTCTTTTGTCGAGCAAAGAGTGCATATGACAGTGTCCTGATGAGAGTTGACTATCTCACCCTAACATTATATCGCATTAACTTCAAATTAATATTAATCCAATGAGCAGGGAGATGTGAGCAGTACGGGCCTATGGCTGACGTATCATCATCAGCGTAATGATTTTAAATTTCTTTCTGTTAACACTCTGTGATAGGTGAAGGCAGATGATTGACAAAATTCTCTAAACATGAGAACCCATTAGATAGTAAGTACAGACTATTAGCATACTTATTGTTATTTGGAATTAATTTTGCTGTAGATGTAAGCCATCTGAATCATCGATATCAACATCTGTTAGACGAATTATTTGGATTATCGTCATCGTTCATTTACACGATACTCCACTATATAAACACACTATCCAATATGCGAACTTTATTTTCTATATGAAATTGGACAACGATAATAAATTTTCTAACGGTCCCGGAGTTAATGGTTAAAACTAGTGACAGCTAATGTTTGTTGAATTCCATGTATGACGTTGCATATTGTTTAAAATTATCACGAAATATCCTTTTAAATCTGAACAGATTTTTTACCTCTAAGCCTTGAACATGAGACGACCGTCCCTGATAGAGTGAAGATGACGGTGAAGTCATGCAGATACAACGGTCTGCAGATGGTACTATATAATGATAAAAAATATTTGCATTTTTATCAGCAACGGAACCTTATTATATAGCTCGTATATGTCAAACACGTTACATCTAAATAAGCATAATTTGATTTGATTTTAATCATCCTAACTTAGATATCAAGTCAACTTTTGATATGTACTTAAAAGCAATTTAATAAAATATGGCGAAATTTATAATTGATTTTTTTAAACGAATTATGAAAAATAACTGTCGAAGTGTTTTTATGGAAATAACTTTCTTTTCTGTTTTGATGAAATATGGAAATACGTTTTGTGACCAATGAAAAACTATGCCATTAAGATCATGTTGGTGCTATGCTTTTGTCGGCTATTGTCAGTTATTTAAACGCATGTTTTAATTCATTTGGATAATGGGACCATTCAGACGGAATGCATGTACTTGACGTTCTTTTGTAATCATCCAATTTAGTAAATTATCAAATTTATTGAATTGTTTTGATATTAACCTCAACCAATTTTAATTTTCCTTTGTTGCCTCCTGGATTTCAACACTTTTGGCCCCTAACTTCAAAAACAAAACAGCTGGGCGATGTGGGTAAATTCATTATTTTTCCCATATTGTAATTAATACACTATCTATTTACCTGATGGTTCATTTGTTGGTCTTATTTGGTAACGTGTGTTGTAGATGAAGCAAAAGGCGTTTTATTCTCCGGAACACCTGATCTTATTCATCTGATATTTTTTCTCGTGTGAGTTTTTCTGTTGTCCATATATTTTCCCTGATTTTATCAATTTTGAATCTGAATTTGGTTTTTGTGGAAATATTGGCGTTTTTGTTTTGTTTTGTTTTGTTTTTTTTTTGTTTTTTTGGTAATGAAAGATACATTCGCTACATTACAAATTATTTAAAGCGAAAACATATCATATTGTTGTTTCAGATATTGTGGATGGTGACTGATGTTGCAGGAGATTTGGTAAGTACCAATTGTTTCTCCTCAGTACCAGTTACATATATTCCAAAGGATTCAAATGTATTAAGGGTTAATTATAAATTGATATTTTCCCTTAATTCTTAGCCAATCAGCATTGTTGCTACATTTGGGTTATCGAAGCTGAGTCAGATACCGCGTGAATGTATGAGCAGTGCTCCCATGAAATAAATATTTGAAACGTTATTAAATTAAAAACCTTTTTTTGAGATCATTCAAAAGCGAGTTTAATTTAATGTATTCTATCACATTAGACCCAGTGTATCAGAATCTAAGTGAATGAGAATAAAAATCTACATTTGTTAAATAAATCATCATAAAAGTTGGAAAAATTGAAACATTAGTTTAAATAGAATACTTGAAAAGGCAAATTTTTCTTTAAACATATTAAATATATGTGTGTTATGAAGCATAAACAATATCTGTATGTTTCTAAAATGTAACTGAGGTGATAAATAAAACATAACTCCACGCCATACAGTCTATTAGGACCTAAACAGGTGAGAAAGAATAAATTTACACTGAAATCCAGACAAAGTGAGCAATTACATTTCTGAAATGTTTCCACAAAAATAGCTAATAGTTAACAAAATAGCTGTACGACTATGTGGCTTTTTCCCGGTACTTTGATCAGCAGCGTGACGGGTGGATGTTTTTCGTTTTACGCTCGCTTGAATGTTAAAGTGGTGGTTTATATAGGCTGGTCACAAACCATTAGCTTTAGAGCCGGGTGTATTTGTAACTTGTTAAACGATACAATGAAGGACCATTTCTATCACAAGGAAATATCTGATAAACGCACTTAAACTAATCGCAAAAATAATAAGTTAAATCGCCTGTGTCCACATGTAGCGATACACTTCGCTCGAGGCTGAACATAAAACGCCAAATGATATTGCAGATTTCGGAATACGGATTTTTTTCGTTGATAAAGTGTATATTTTTTATGATACGATCTATCAAATTTTGCCATGAAGAATAACAAATGTGTGAATATTGAACCTTCTACGTATCAGATCTTTGTAACGTAGATTCTTGTCAAGTTATGTCTCTTTGTCGTTTCATAGTTCATGAGAATTTGATTCCTAATATCATCAGAATCTCTGATCCTGGACGGTCGTTATATGGTGATACTTAAACTTTTGATTTTCATTTCTTCTAACTGGGGCGATACTCTCTTTACAGGAAATATGTTTTATCCATACATCCAGCAAACATCCGATACTTGTTTACTTAGATCTGGATTTTACAGGAAACATGCCACTAGCAACTATAAATAGATACGGACTAGTTTCACAAATCACAAATTATTTGGAAACATTTTCACCAAGCCTTTCATATCAGGATTAATATATTTGCAAGTGTCAAACAAAACGAGTCTTTCTATGCCATTTTTGATGTCTTCTTTCAATCTATTTTCTTCATCGTGAGAACGCTTTTTAATTTGCTAAATCCTTAGACATTTCATTCCGTTTTTATAGTCTGTTTTTCCAAGATAGCTTTGTCTATTGTGCAAAGTACAAAACCACCATATACACGTTCCAATGCAGAGCAATTTGACGATATACTGTGAATATTCGGTATAATGACATCGTTGGATTTGTTATATCATTTATTGCCAACATAGCTCTATGTTCCTTTATTTAAGATATCTTCATCGATTTATTTAAATGGCTCAAGATATGTTACACCAATACCCGTTACACTAGCAGCCTCCTCATAGTAACTGAACTCTGTGATGGCGGGTTTTATTGGGCTGTCAGCAAGGAGTTCAACATCAAATCTTACCCACAGTAACAGGTAGAGTATACAACCATAAGTTAATAGTTGGTATTCCACTCAATGCATATATGGCAGAAATAACAACATGCTAAATAGGAGATGTTATTGGAGGTAAGGAAGAGAGAGTATACATTCAACCTCTGCAGCATTAGACTTTATAGACTCATGGCTCTGAAGAATTGAATAACACTACATTTCACAACACTACATTTCACAAGGACATTTTCCGTGTTTTATGTTATGGGAGAAAAATTTAAAGCCATTTTAAAGAGTGTTTTTTCAAATGATATATTATGCTATATAAATACCGATATGTAGACATCGACATGGTAACAAAATCTCATTCAAATTCAAAAAGCAGTAAAACGAGGGCAACATATGAAGAAAAGATGGATATATACGGGAGCTTAGGAAAAATACAAGGCGAAAAGACCAGGCTTTCCAGAATAGTAAGCGTCTTAAGCTTCATCAGTGACACACACCATGACAGTGACACCCTCTTTGTGCACATACGAGTAAGCGGTACCACGCTCTATAATGAGAATTCGATATTTAACAACGGGTTCATAAACGGAGAGACAAAAAATAAGAAAATGTTTCCACAGACCTCTAAATATTGTGCTTCACTGCATCATCAAAATGTAATTAATCATGCTCTTGCCTCTCTAATATCATTGTTCTCAATATGCAAAAATACACACTCATAGGATACAAAACACAGATTTTTTTTCTAGTTACATCTAATATACCTGCTTAAAGTGCTGTGAAATTAACAACGCTACCGTGTATACACTGACACCTGCACTTTATCATTGTCACGTGACCAATTTAAAGTCCACAGGTTTTTGTTATTTTTGAATTAAGTTTCTTCTTTCGCATTTCTAATATAGAATTATTGAAATTATTTTTTTACCTAGGGAGTCCAACTCAATTGAAAAGTAGATTTTGTCCCGATACGCTGTTTGAGAGTGTCCGCTTTGTTTGTAGTATTTTAACAGTTTTTTTCTATTGCTATTAATCTAATTTAACCTTTAACTTCAATTTGATCGAAAATCAATTAAATATACTCAAATATCTGTCTTGACATTGTCCACTGGAAGTGCTAAAGGTCGAGCCTGAGAGACAGCTGTTGATCCCGCCTCGATAAATCTATTGAAACTTTAGGGGATTTTATTGAAATATTCTATAAAATAATTAATATTTCAAATATGGGATGAAGTAGGGCGGTCTAATGCTGTTTTTAGCTGCATTTATACAAAAACCAAATGGAAGGTACCTCACAGACTTATTATATCATGTCCTATGGGATTTGGATTTGGAAGAATTTCTATAAGATTTTCATTGACTTTGTCGGTATACATATTAATCTAATAAACATACACAAAAGCAATGAAAGGCCGTCGCCAGAATGTGTCTATTCTGACGCGTTTCGTCGACAAGTGGCATCTAAGACTTATAAAGAATTTTAACTTCTGCACAATAAACCACAACATCACATTTCCATATGCTTGTATGATATTTATATGCTCCGTGAACACTATATGAACTGACTCATTCAAATTACACAGAACGGAAAAATGACACTTTTTCGCTAATGTTATATACTATTATGTCCCGTAAATAGGAAATTAGAAACATGATAAGGCTGTACGAATCAGTATAAATGATATTATTAAAGTTAAACAACGCTTACAGACTTTATTATGCCTCAATGAATAAGAAAATTGTTAAAGGCGAGAAAAACCAACCGACATCCTGTTCAGCAGGGGATTGAGGTATTTGAAGTACACCAATGATCAGGACATTTGACCTTAGTTTTACAACCTTCCAAGAAAATAGCTACTGCTATGCTTGGTATTTGCAATACTCTATTTTTCACGAGGATGTCATTTCACTGCGAAAAATACATATTTGGAAAAAAAATTGACAGAGAAAATAAAGCATATTTCTGGACTTTCAGGAAAAAAGAATCCTTTTGCTTCAACCGTAAAACATTTAACCATCGACGAAAATCAATCCTTACGGTATCATTTTTTTCATCAAATTATGTTATCAACTGACATTTATTTAATGAAAGAAAGCAATTGCATTGTCTTAATAACATATTAATTAGATGATCCATTGTTTTGGTAATAATTAATAGAAGTATACATTTAAACAAGAGGATACGAAACTGTTGTTCACATACACGTCAGCTAATAAAGCTGATAGGTATTTTTTCATTTCATTTTAACTTTGATCAGCTACAATACGCTCTTAATTCCTGCGGGTTCAAATTTTCACGAGTTTAACGAAAGCTTGAATCAAAATGTATATCGTTATAAAAAGTATTAGTATTTCTTTTAATATTTTTACCTTCAAATGCGTACATTTTTGTTATTTTATTCAAGTTGCGAAAATAATGAAAAAATAGAACCTCTAAACTACTAAATTTATAGTTTTATTGAACATTATGTTTATTGGAATTTAATCAAATTTGCTATCGAAATAAATCATATGTTTATTTTGAATGTATCGTTCAATCACGTTCATTTTTGCAGTATTGCTTTTTTCGTTTTATCTGTTCCTTAAATATACATGACAACGGCCTCCTGTAATACATATGTGTGCGATGTCGAGAAAATATCCTGTCGGGTTGTTAATAGACCAAAATTGTCACCACATCTGAATTTCAGGAATGCGAATTAATAATTAGCAAAAGTTAATTTCTCAAATTGCCGTAGGTCGAGTTATGTTACGTTCCATTCTGTTACAGTAGCCCCGTAACGGTAACTATGGCCACGCTCCCAATTAGGGTGGGAAAATTGCTGCGTCACATTAGAATGGAAATATTTGTACGGTAATTGTACCAAAGCGCTACATCACCCGGTTGTGTGTGTATTGGTGGTGTAACCTTACGGTTTGTATTATATACAATAAATTGTTATTATATATTTATCATAGGACAACAACAGTTTTCTTAATGCGTTTCTGGTTCCATTAAGTGTGAAGATGACATATGTTTTGTTGCTAAGAAAAAGGTGTAACCTTCCGAAATGTGTGGGCTGTCTTTAAAACGATGACTGATATGATGTGACTGGGAAAGTCAACGAAGTTGACGATTGTATATTAGAAAAAAAAAAGATGAAAAAAAAACAATATGGTATTCCCTGCGAAAATGAAATATGAACTTTATAAAACAGACGCTTGTCATTTGTTGGTGATAGAAATTACAAGTATGATATGATGTTTTTCATGAATTTATTAAATTGGTCAGTGAATGAACTATTTGCCCATTCTTTTGTAAACGATACATAATGAATGCATTTTTGCTTTCCTTTATGCATGGTTGAGCTTAACTACGTATTTTGGTAATAGGTACATTACGCCCTATATCCAAATATTCGACGTGCGTGAAACTGTTTTAAAACAACAAATATCAGTAAGAAATTTTGAACTGCATGACCCTTGTTGACTTTTATAATACAATTGGTTCTGTATTATTTCCTTGACAATACCTTAACTTTTAAACATTAATGTATTATTTCTGATGTGATTATAAATGCAGTGGAATGTTGAATCAAATTACAATAACTCGAATCCAATTTCAAAAATGTTCATTTCATGATCATATTGACCAAGTCATGTTATAACTTTCCAGCTGGATATCCAGTGCTTCATTGATACATTTTATAAAAAGAGCTTCAGTATTCATAATAAAAAACAGCAAACATGTCAACCTCTAGAAATATAATTTCATTTATAAATCTAACAAGTTATTAACTTTTAAGGACAATCAATCTTCTATTCCGCTCCTAACGTTTGCCATTTATATTTGACACTTACCAATCCTTTAATCTCGATCTATGGAAATTTAATAATATTTTGACGATATAAAAGGATAATAAAGATGTGTCTCCACATCTAGAAGCAATGGTATATAATTAAGTGGGCTGGCAAAACACGGAGAGGTGGACATTTTCTTCCCTGTTCATAAATAACGCTGCCTCTGTACTCGTCAACCACTGGCTGCTACATAATAGAATGTCGACAATGTCCTTTTGTGTTGATAAATTCAATGTAACGATTTACAAAATAAAATCACTAATTATTGACTTATAAACTGATATTTGGCCCAAGGTGTTGTAAATTGTTATTTGTTGACGGATATTTGTGTTTAAGGCATGTGTTCAATCCTTCTACCTTCAAAACACCGCCGTGTTTATGTAAACATTAGAACTGCCAGTTACCAATTACATTTCACTGGGCATATAAACAGGTGGTCCTTCCGTCCAAAAAGTCATATCATGATTGTGTACGTTGTTGCTGATTTGACAAATAATTACACTGTTGTCATACAAAACGAAACAGCAAGAAACCAAACCAGACATCTAAGTTACGTCACTGTGAATAGAGAAAACACACGTTGATTTAGTGATTATCTCTAGTATAAATATGCATCGTCATTTTCCCATTTCATAACCAATTTATCATTTCATGACATGATAAAGTTACACAGTCTTTAAAGAACGGTTTACCCTTTTTGACAGAACTTTTAAATTAATTTTCCAGGATAATTCATGAATCATACGACAAACGGTGTAACCAGTTATTTTTACGGGAATATTTTCGTTAGTTTACGGTTCATTAACGTCACCATGACACATTAACCCGTGAAATAATGAGACAGGGCTGTATAAGTGTGTATGACCACATCTTCTGATCAAGAGAACGTTAATACTTTTTGTTTTTACCTTTTCTATTAAAGCGAAGGTAGGGTCTAGTAAATATGGACCTTTGACAACTAAGTTCTGAAGCAAGTTGACCAGTTTGGCTGATTAGAATTCGAGGACTTTGATACTTAGTCGCATGTTCAAAAACTGTTCTCAATTCCACGTGTTTAATATATCAAATTCAAAGTAAACAATATAAGTGAATTGAAAATGACTGTTTCATAATTTACATCTAACATATGATTAATTTTATGAATTCATATCAATAAATGTGCATGAGACTTCAGTAAATATAAGCGCGTGTATAGCATACCAGATATAACGATTTTGGATGATCACGGCATTCCCTGAAAGCACATTATGCTTTCTTCAAAGGTATTTTACACATTTTGATATTACAATTAAACATTGGAAAGGAAACATTCATCAAAAATTATGATGTTCATTTATTTGAAATATACCTATACAAAAAAGGGGATTTCACAGGAAGTAAGATCGTGTGCATTTATTATGAAACGTTATTCATTTATGAAACGTCACGTTTGATTTCAACTAAACAAGATGACAATGCTTGAATGTCTCTCATACCAGGGAGCGGATGTTTTACGGTTTGTTCGATACGAATATAAAACGACTACCAAGTAATGAGCACGAAAAGTACCGAAAGTACCCGTGAAGTACTTAAGGAAATCATTACATGCTTGCAAAATACATGATAGTTAAAGATTTTTTGTAACATGTTGTATCTGTGTTGACAGAAGACGAAAATGACAATCACCTTTTAATCTTTTGATAGGAAAATATATAATGCTAGTCCATATGTATTTGTCCTGGAAGAATATTCTTTTGTAGCTACGGGGTCACAGATGTAAGAAAGGGGATCGTAATCGAACGCACGCGACCTGTGTCAATCTATCATGTCGCTTCAAAGTTGTAAAAGTCACGAATTTCTCACTGATATTGTAAAATTTAGAGTTACGATATGTTACCGTATCGATTATAGCATTCCTGTGTTAAATACTTGACAAAATCACGTGCAGATGTCAATCTTATTTAAAGTGCAGTGGAAATTATGTAATCATCATCCACAGACCATTTTTCTTCCTTCCTGTGCTTTGTATGGTTTAAATGAACAGACAACTACTTCTGATTTACGATCTTATCTAAGGAAGAAACCCGTAACTGAGTAACCTGTTATATCGAGCGAAAACACTCGAGGACGTTCGGTGTATAACAAATTGGTATGGACACTCCTATGATTTACGGGACATTGAACATATGCTCAGAAATAAAAGCTTTCTTTCAAAATCCATGTATCTACCTTCTTGTCATTAAAGCCCGTTTTCGTCTGTCCAGGAAAAATGAATGTCTTTCGTCTTTGCCAATGTCAAATGATTTCAGAACCTTTCTCTTCCTTTTGTATATCATTGAATAAAATAAATCAATTTTGCATGAACAATTTGATTTGATCAAATCATTATGAGAAATAATTTTATTGAAAGTATCATGAACCAACAGATATTTATCATTATTGTTTTCTTATTTCATTGACCAATGAACTGAGCGAGCATATGAAAACGTCCATTGTTTTGAAAGCAAATTCTACTCTGTAAAGTAGATAATTGAATTTGCCTCTATGTCTTCATAAACCTTGTTTTGTTCATATACAAGTAGCAGCATTTGTCATTTATTATTCTATTGTTTAATATTATATTTATACGGAAGGTAACGTTAGTATCTTTTATAATCTTCTGACTTTAAAGAAATCGAACACGGGCATAGAAGTCAAAATTAAATATAAATAAGCAATCAATCAGACACTAAAAATGCACATATCTATTTCGAATTAAGAAGAAGAAATAGTTGTTTCCAAATGACGAATAAATCTGCATTAAACGGATATTTTGTCATTTAAAGCATGTTCATGATTTTGATTTGTTTTTCATTTTCCCTCATTATAAGATATCAATGATTTAAAAGTTGGGCCCATTTATGGATAAATACAAGTGCTACCTGGTGCACAATTACATTAAGAAAATACCAACAAGTCAACATAATCATAATCCAAAGATTCAATAAAACTATGGCAAAATAGCAACATAAGAAACTCTTGCAAAAGTGCAAGGGAAATAAGAACAGGTGTTCTGGAAGAGAAAGCGTCTTCATCATGGACCACATCCGCTAGGTAAATCGTGTTCAATCCAAGTAAGTAATGTTCAGTTGAGAACAAGGTATACAACAATGAAACGAACAATTCAAGCTAATGAGCATTAAACACGTCTAGCATCTTATCGCACAAAAAAATACAATACTTCTCAGTCACTATCATGACCGTAAAACTGATTTTCATCAAAATCCTATATTGTGGACGATCTGGGCAGATATGTTTACATATTTTTTACAAAACGTTTAATGATTCAGAATTAAGCATAAAAAAGAAACAAGAAATATTACCCATCGCGCTGGAGACTTGGAAATATCGGGAGACAAGAAACATTTTTATTCAAATGAACGTCTGAAAAAGATAGTATTTCATGATGTTTCATCACACTATGGTGATAACACTAACAGGTGATATACGGAGAAAAGGGTATTATCTTACCTGATTATTGTTCGTTTTTTTCAATTGCGTAGGAGTAGAATACGTTTGTATAGCTGACGGCAGAAAACATCTGTTTTGCTATTTCATATACCTATAAACATATGATATCCTTAAAATTTAGGAGGATTGCGCTCAATCACGTAAATGAGCTTGTTTTTGTATTTCGATTTTTTTAAAATTTTCTTTTTTTCTAAACTATTGAAATCAGTACATTAACATTATCATGACTGATGCTTTTTCTTTGTGTGTAAGAGTATCTATCTAAGATAGTGGAATGCTAGAATATTTTTTCAAACGTAACGCTTTTAAGATTGCGATAAACTAAAATACACTCTAAAACGTTAGGGATGATCCTTTTAAATTGTGAAAAGCTGAAATACTTCAGCAAGTGTAAGTGTACTCCTTAAAGTTTATGCCAAGCTAGACTATTTTATCGAAAGTATCGTTGTTCCTTGTACTCTCTTTAAACTTAAGGGTTATCCTTTAAGTTTGCAACAATCTAAGATATTTCCTACTGCGTAGAAATATTCCTTAAACTTCAGATAATGTAGAATGTTTCTTCCAACGAAGTGTATTCCCGTAAGTGTGACTTAAACCTTGTAAGGACAGTTTATGACATACCGCAGTAACAAGGTTGATGTTATGAACCCGATGTCTACTGAAGTCGATAAAGTAATAATGTTTTGTATAAATCTAGAGTCGATAACTTAATTCAACTTTAATTATTTAACACTGTCGGTGGGAATAAATAATTTATGCAATAGAACAGCGCCCCTATCTGTAACAGAAACCCTGATATTTGAATGTATTCTCAAACCGTGATGATACGGCGGCCAAGTAATCGCGTCAGTAAGACGCTTGTTTAATCACTGAAGCGTTTGAATTGAATGTACAATGTACTGTATGGCAGTTTTCAGCAAAGTAGTATTGGCTACTGTATTGGCTACTGTTGACAGGAAACGCTGTGTATTTAAAAATGGTTGACATAAATCAGAAAATTACTTTTAAGATTGAAAAAAATCACCTGTATATTGATAAATTAATAAACATACATCATATGACACTCATCACTGAATCACTGCTGTTTGTATAGAGATTGACAAATACGGTCACGTTTTCATTACAGTGATAGCGCCCGAGCAGTTATGCGGATGTGAAATTTATTGATAGAGAGGCCAAACGTTATAGAAAGTTGTAACAAACTATTCATATGTTGCGCTTTGCACGGATGATCCCAGACCATTTCAGAACGTCCTCAGGTAACCTTTATACAGGTAGATCCAGTCTATTTTGTAAAAGTCTCTTCACGTGGATCGCACTCTTTGCCTTTGGTCGGATTTCAAAAGGAAAATTAGTTAAATAAACTTTCGTTTATTAAGTAGAGAGATTTATGACTATGTTTTGATGCACTATGATGGGAATAATTTATTATGTGTGCTGTAATTTTTTTTGCTACTACTGGGGATTGTGGTGGCGGTGGTGGTGGGAGGGGGTGTCTTACAATCTGATATGTCTTTAGCAGGAAACCAGAAAAAATACTATTTTCACTCCAATATTAAGTTGGTAGGAACTTAAACAATACGAGTTCCATTTCAATTTCCTCAAATCTGACCCCTGTCAGACGAGTCTACGTAAACTCTGACCATTTGATTAACATACTATATGCTGCAGACCTTAAAGTGTCTTCCTTCCAAAATATTATCACTATCCCAGATTGACCCTAAGTATCACCTATCCTTTCTTTTATTGAGGAATGCTAACTTTATCATTTAGCAATATCTGCATTGGTACTGTAAATCAGTTAAGTTTTGCGAATACTTGATTTCGCGATCTACAAAAGACTTTTAATTCGATGATAATTTTTGAACTTTTAGAGACATGGACTCTTTAAGACTCCGATATCGGTGTTAGAATAAACGTGGATGCCATTCAGAGTTATCTGACATATAGTCGCCAGGAATTTGAACTCGCAATTGACTCCTCTCGCGTATTAGCACGAAAAAGAATCCCATTCTGCGCGAAATTGAAGTGATTTACATAAGTATGACGATATGAAACTGTTATGGAATGATAATAGTTGATAAAATAATATAACCTGCCCTAAAATCCATGTCCATGTTTTTATACATGATCAATGCAAAATTCCTAATCGCAATATCCTGAGGATCGCCATTATATGTTATCATAGCGATATGTAGTAGTGACATGCACAACCCTGTGATTTAGATACCATACATGCCATATCGACATCTAAACAAATACTGATTAAAATACAAAATTGATTAAACAACGGCAAAAAATATATTTTGGAAAGAACGAGGATGATGAAGACGACTTCGGCATATAAATCTAGGTCAATCCAGATGGTGCAACGCTCTCAACGGAAACCTGAACTATAAAGACTCATTCTTTCTTAGACTTGGGACTGAGAAGATCAGTATTTTCACAATATGTAAATTATAGGATAAGCAGAAATTTTTGGGTTATGAATTAAATGTAAAATGTCCGGCATTACAATGATAAAACTCCGAATAATTCAACAGAAATTTTGATAACAATATTAGTATACATGTCATGCAATATCATGGAATATTTTCTTCGTGTTGTTAATATTGAATAGAAGTTCTTATACCGCACCAGTGAAATGTTTTCCTGCTTTTGTTGTAAGAATTAAGATTCTTATGATGTCATACGAATTGAAATTATACGAAAATATGATCAAACAGAATGTCAGGTACAGACTGTTTTCACCGTGATAATGTTGACATTAATTCCTTAAAACACAGCTATTTATTCTTTGCAGATATATGGAATTTGTTTTTACACATAATTAAACTAATAGACCTTGAAAGAAGGCCTGCAAGTTCACAGAGTCTTTTGATAAGTGTGACCTAATATGTCGAACTGTTATGCGGGCTGATAAACTCGTCTCACCCACGTCGTACATTTTGACGGCTGCGTCTGTGTGGTATTATATTAACAGACATGCTGAAGCATAATTGTCTTGCACCTATGGTGAATATATCATATGAATAGCATCTTTTGTTGATGTTAATTACTAACATCTCGGAAGATTAAGTAATTATCTTACTGATGGCATGTCGATAACCTTTGACCTGAGACCAAGGCTAGATTGAGAGCGGGATTACATGTAACTTATACCTGATGGTAACAAATGTATCGGTCATCTGTGTATCGCCAAGCTTAAAGTAAACGCTTTCTCAAGATTCATCAAGTACGTGAGAACTTACATGAAGTTAAATCGAGACATCACATATCGAGTTATATCAAGAGAATTAAATAAATACTACATACCACGTTAAGTAACGAATTACAAATATTACATAACGGGTTAAATAACAAGTTATCAATATTACATAACGGGTTAAATAACAAGTTATCAATATTACATAACGGGTTAAATAACAAGTTATCAATATTACATAACAAGTTAGATAACGAGTTATAAATATAGGATAATGAGTTAAATAACATGTTATGATATCATTTATACTATGTTCCATTATTGCTTATGAATATTGCATACTGTGTTATATTAAGAGTTATAAATAGAGCATATTGAGTTATACAAAGAGTTATAAAAAGAACAAACTCGGTACATCATCAGCCATGAACTGCATTCAATCTGAACAGGGACATTAAGCTGACAAATTTTTCGACTACAATTGTAGTTTGTTTACGCATAGCTAGATCAATAAACTGTTTCTATTGGTGTATGATATGAAACGCTAATCTAACATCTCATTTAGAATTTATAGATTGAATTAATGAATAAATCGAAGGTCCTCAACTTAGCCTTAAAGATGACAAATGAATAAAGATGAAAAAATGTCCGGTTGACAATTTGGCAGTAAGATCATTGGGATACCTATGGAAACTTTTCTCGTCTACTGACTGACAAGTCTTTGTTTTCATATGAAGCTTAATTTTTCGAAGAACTTATCAAAACAGGCCATAAATACCTTGCAAAGTCATTAAATTTCACTTGTGGATATAATACTGACGTCTCGTCCTTAAATGTTTAGATATCTATTAACCACGTCCATTATATATTGCAAATTGGAAATCAAGAACACGATAGACTCTTCTATATCCCACGCTTATCTCGATTTTGTCCTCCAACTATGAAACTTTCAACGAAATCATACGATAAGCGTGATAATTTCACTTATCCTTCTTTTTCTTTTGTGGACAGCAACATCCCCTGTCTACGGTGTTTACAAGTCGCAGTTGATTTGATATTCAAGAGCCTGTTTCCAATATCATGTTTATCGTGCCAGAAGTCGTCAATTGACAAAAAACACATAACACAGGGTTGATACAGGTTGATGAAAATTAAGGGGAAGTTTTACGGTCGTCATACTGATCTCCATGATGATCTCATTAGGAAATATTCTTCCCTTTTATGCGACATGACGTCGGGGGTGTTTGATGTTAGTTAGTTCACCTGTTGGTTTCATTGTTGTTTACCGTGTTCTCATTTGAGAAAATGGAATTACTTTTGAAAAGACCAAGATTTACATTGTTGGTGTGGTCGGTGAAGCTGAAGACTCTTACTCTTCCGGAACATTTGGTCTTATTCTCCATGTACTTGTTTCTACGTATATCTTTCTTTCGTGAACATTTTGAATGATCAAACATTGATATCTTTAAAGTATGAAATACGAACGCAAATTGACTGTATCGCTGTATAATTTTATATCGGAATATAATGCACACCTGTTCATTGTTTCTGCTGACCTTAAACTATCAAATTGTATCATTTAACGTTATGATGATAAGGCAGTGAGTATGTATCTGTTTGTATACTATCTTCCGTCATGAGTCGATTTACTCCATGTGACAGATGGACAATATGTAAACGACATACGTTGAATCTATTTGCATTGGCAACCTGATAATATGAAGGTGATATTTCCTTTTGTCTTCATAATGTCCTTTTCTGGTTTGAACTTCTTATATTTCATTTTGATCATTTCTGGAGGTTGTTTTTCTTATGTACTCATCAAAATGAAATTAGATATGCAAATTAAATACATCCATACATTCTACACCTAAATAAATAGCAATTACCTTATCACCTTTCTTTGTGCATGTTATGATGTTTTCAGGGAGTTATCTTTGTTCAAGTAGTTGCTACATACATTTGGCAAGCACAGCTGGGCTGCATTTACCTTGGATTACGTAACTTTCTCATCGTTTTATGTAACTAAAACTCCTACCATGAAATTACCTTGCAAATATCACGTGTGGATTTCTGTAGCATTTCCTTGTAACAATTTCTCCCTGCCTCACAGCTGTTATAGACATGTGACGTCACTGGACACTCTACGGATGTCATGTGATACAATGGACACCTTCTTGACCCCGGATGGCTTAGTAACAGAGTAAATCTAGACGCTTACTACCTTTATTTACCTGTCGTATATGTTACAATTACCTAATCCTTCCTTATTCAGACGTAGCGGATTCGATCCTCATTAACCTTGGAGGACGTCCCGAGTGTCCTAATTAACTGCCGGACGATACTATGCACATAATACTCCCAGCAGCGGTAGGAGATCACGGAAAATGTTTGGTCAACTTAATGTGGTTTGAAGGAAAATGTTGATTATTTGATACCTGCTAGACTACATTAAAATGTACTACTTTTCGGTATGGCAAAGGAATATAATGGAAATAGAATAAACATTTTCAAGTTGATTTTATTTTCCTAGATACAGGTAACGAGAAATATCGTAAGCATTTGAATTAATATCCCAACAAGGTAAAGCTGACAGCGCCAATAGAATTAGGAATACATCAACTAGAACGTCTTTTCAGTTTGGATTTGTTTGGTATAGAATTGCTAAGTAGCTAGACCTGTTGCAGTATCTTTTTCCTTTTTAAAAATTTATATTTTGACATGGTCCTCGACTGTTTTAACAAATGGCGCCGTCTTTTGTTTGAGTAAGGGCTTGTCGGCAGCGTTTTGGGATCATCTGTTTCCTTTCACCAGTAAGGTTGTTTGTCCAACACTTCAGCTCACGGAGCTCTACTTCTTGTACATTAGGAAAGAATACATGTGACCGCAACTAAAAACTCTTGATGCCCACACCCTGTTCCACAAAGTTTCGAATTGAGCTTCCTTATTTCAAGCCTTCATCCATGTATTGGTATATCATATGAGACTTGTATACCGTCACAAAGACTTCTTCATCTACTTGGTGTTCAGCTGACGTTCTAACGTCCACTACTCCGATATCAAATTTAGCTGTAATAAACCATTAGCACTGTTTACCACCTGTGATAATAGAAAAAAAGTAATTACGTAATAAGTTTGACGAAAAAGAAGAGGAATATTGCTTAATTCTAGTTACATTGCTGATAAAATAGGGCTTAAACTTCTCCCACGTAATCATAGTTGGTATCTATGAAAACATACTGGGGCGTTTCATAAGAAATATAATTATGTATTAATTAGGAACTTGTCTGTGGATCTTTAATTACATGTCTCAATTATGATGATATTTTAAGATACCTATTGGCATATGTCAAGAAACAGGAAAGTAGAAATTCATAGCACATGTTAACATTGTATTAAAGATAATAATTCTGGTTTATATTGACTGTTTCTTCTGATAATACATTTTTATGTCGTTTTCACAATCTGTTAAAATTCTAGCTATAAATTTAGTAATATTTTTTTAAAGGAAAGGCAAAATACAATGTTTGATTTGTGATTTCATAATATGTGATATAAATATTTTTTCGGTTTGGTATTGTTATATATTAGCACTAAACATATTGATTGATATATCCTTATAAAAAAACACTTCGAGATTAAATTTTCTGTTATCCTTCACGTCCTTTTTGCTGCCTGGCTGCTATTGAGAGCTAATTGGACAAACGTTGTAAGTAGGTTAAAATCATGATGATATTAAATGAAAAATAAAAAGATAAAATAACATAATACATTACTTGTATTGGATCGGATATGCTTGATGGGGAAAAGTTTGTATTTGCCGTTAAGTTTCTCAAAATAATGTTAACAATTGAACACTTATTTATAAAATAGTGCTATTGAAATTAATTTTGTTGTTGGTCAAATGGAAGGTATTCATTTAATATTTATAGCAACTGTAATGAAATACTTAATGCATCTATTACATTTGAATTGAAACAGGGGTTAAAACTTGTAACTCTTAAAGCTTACCGGAAGTGCATGACCTCAAATTCTCTTACAGATCTTTTCTGACAGATTTTCTCGTTATTCTGTTTATAAGGCGGGTCTGGATGAGGAAGGTATTCTACCTGACCTGACTTACCTCCACAGGGGATATCTCAACCGACACAAATCATGACCTCGTATTGAGGTTTAGTGAACTGATACTCGTACATTCGTTTGATCAGAACCGCTTAACATTGCTGTTGAACTGGTTGCTCTTGAGAAAGGCAGTTTGGGTTTATGAGATTATCCCACTGACAAAGAAAACTATAATGTTGTCAATCTCCTGCTGATTTGCCAAGTCGCTTCTTTTTTATCCAGTAACTTTTCCTTTTCATCAGCTTCATAGTTCCAAAATAGTTGTTTTCTCATAAAGTAAGGCGTGCTTAAGGAAAGCTTCTTAACTTAATTGATAAAAAGTTATTAAGTTATTATTCTATAAACAGGAGCCATAATAATTTAAGACTTTCTTTTTCAAAGTATTTAAAGATATGGCGCCTGAATATTAAGAAAAAGTAATTGTATTTTCTTAATATTTTGATATGATAAACGAAATAAAAATATGAAATTTATCATGTGTAGCCATGCAGAATTTATTCCGAAAATTTGACACTAAAATGAAAGATTTATGAGCAGTCTTGTGTTACTGTACAACATTTCTATGAGATATATTACATTTCATATACGTAGGAGATCTATGTAGAAATGATGTGTGTTTGTATCTAGTCATGGCCGTCTATATTTTCTCATGTTTCCCGGACATAAACCGAGACAAATAAAACCCTGCCTGCCTTTGAACAAGCTTTGATACATACACCGTAGGCAACCACATGCTATGTTATAGACATCGGAGTATACAAGGATTTGTTACTTTTAACTCTATATTCAGACATTAAAACTACAGGCAAAGTAGTAAAAAAAGACGTTGTCTATTCGTATCCTGGATGATTTAAACAGTCGTAAACTTGGACAAGATATTTATCCTAATATTTATTTAGCATGATTCAGTCGTCAATGACGAGGCAAAATATATTTCACTTCAAACTTTAAAGTTTATTTTATAACGTATGTTGCAGTGTAACAAATGGTTTATCATAATATTAATTATTAAAATATTAATGTTATCAATAATTAATTAGCACATCTTTCTTTCTCTGCATTTACGGTTTATACAATCCTCATGGCATCCTAAGAATAGGACAGATAACCAAACGTCTTTTTGTTGTATTTTATCGTAATGTATCTTGTCTTGGCAAAATGTCAAATCGCCTTAAACATCCAACAAATATTTCTTACCAGGATTATCTTTATCGTTTTGCTGCTCACATGTCTTTCTGTGTAATCTGTTTCTTATCGTAAAATCGGTTTGTTTATATATTTTAATGCCCGCATTGAAAACAAATCTTTTCCTTGCATATTTGACATTTTACATCTTCAAAACCTTTGAATCAACAAGCACTAATGTATATGATAACTTATATCTGTCAACACACACACACACACACACACACACACACACACACACACACACACACACACACACACACACACACATATATATCCTTGTTCAATGTAGTTATACGGTATGATATTTGTCATCATATCAGTCTGTATATATACATTGATATTCAGACATTAACAACGTCAAATTAACGTTTAGACCAAGTAACACTATATACTGAAAAAATCACCCTTGTCGGCTATGAACGATGAGGGCAAATATAAGAATATAACCCTGTGATAAATTCCGCAGAGCGTGATATTCATTCTTCTATAATGATAGAAGGACGAAAATAACCTAAGGAGAAAGCATCTATAAAACAGTATGTAATTAATACAAGAAAATACCCTTTTTAATGGAGGAATACCATGATGGTGTTATTGCACGGTACTTCTTGTAGATAACTTTTGGTAGCGTCTTTTGCTCGACTATCGATGGTGATTTTCAATCCACATATATATTCGTGAATTATTCTTATTGATGACATGTCATTTGCGATGCTTATGATTGGTTGACATGACTTAAACATAATTTGTGGTTAGATAAAAGATTTCACCGATACATTCAACTGGGTACGAAACAACAATACCTATGATTGACTGACTTTATTTCATCCATGCTGAAAGGAGACAAGAAATTTAGAACAATCTTCAACACCCTTTCCTAGAAAACATTTCTTCTGTAAGAACATTTGATTAGTACACTCTTTACACAAATATACCATATTCTAAACTATAAGAACGTCTTTGTTCTCTTGTTATGAGAGCTTTCTTTTCCAGGTAAACGATGTTAGAAATATAAGGTTGTGAATTATGCTGAAACATATTTCGTTAGAAAATCAAAACAAACAAAGCAAAAAGTTTCGTCGTCAAAATCAAAGAAGAAATATACGGAGGATGAACTTATAAAAATGATTGAGTTTCACAACATCTTCTTCGCGTTTGGTAGTAAGATCTTCCAATAGACTATTGGCATACCTATTGAAACTAACTGACCCTCTGTTGCCTTACTTGTTTTTCATACGAGCTTATCAAAACAGGCCACAAAGACCTTGCAAAGTCGTTAAATTTCACGTTCAGATATATTAATGATGTCATGTCTTTCATAACAAGATATTTATTGACCATGTCCATCGTATATACCTCCATCAGAATTGTAAATCAAAGACACGGCATAATCTTCTACATCACCCGTCTATCCCGATCTTTTCCCTACAATGAAACCTACATGGACAGCTTTCCACCAAGCTCTGTGATAAACGTGATGTTTGCACTTTCCCTTTCGAGATTTTTCCATTTCTGGATAGCAACATTCCTGCATGGGGTTTAAATGTCGTCGCAGTTGCTTAGATATTCAAGGGCTTGTTCACAACATCACGATTTTTGCCGTCAATTGACGCATAAACTCGTAACACAGGGATTTCAAAGATGCAGATTAATGAAAAATGGGACAGTTTTATGGTCGTCATAGTGATCCCAATGAGAAATAATTTTGTACAATATGAAGCTGGACCTGTTCGCTGCTTTTGGTTCCGTTGTGGAATACCTTGTTCTCATTTGAGAACGCGATATTACTCAATAAGATTTACCAAGAACGAGTGTTGACAATGAAGCAGAAGACGCTTACTCTTCCAGAACACGTTGTCTTGTTCTCCTTGTATTTTTATGGAGTCTCTGCGTAATTTTTTTCTTTTGTTCCTATTTAGCCCTTGTTTTTTTATTTGAGTTTGGATTGTCATCATGTTGACATATTGGTATATTCGTGCTGTTTTTAAATTCATTAGTGCGCATACTGTAAAATTATTCATTTTTGTAGGGGATTTATTTCCGCTTATATATGACTTTTATCTGTGACTTTATATGACCACGAACTGCTGAAATTAGTATAAATAAATTTACAACGTTATATTTATCCAGGAAAACTGAGCCCCACGAAAGTGTATGATTTTACAATACTCTATGATATTTGAAGGGGAAATGATTCGTTTGTTTTTATATTGATAGCCAAACTGAGGTTAAGACATAATGAAAGGTTTTTCTGGCAATTTTATTGTGATCATCGCTTGATAAAACTTATATGTAAATGGTCGGTAGGTAATGAAGATGCCATGAAAGTATTACACGTCAAAGAAAACAACTTCAGATTTGGAAATCAGTTATCGTGAGTGGTATTGTAATGATTTTTTTATTCCCATGTTGTATCTCGACATCTGGACTCGGGAAATCATGTTCTGTATCATAACATTGAGAAACTCAAAGTTGGTCAAAGATTAACGTTGATAGTATTTGCTAACAAGTTAAGAGCCACAAATTATTTGCTTTCATGAAATGCCAATTTCGAAATCTTAATAAACATTAAAATTGAAATAATTATTGCCATCAATTCATAATTTTGATTTTAAATTAATTTTATAACGTCAATTATATCATCAAGTACAAAATTGATATACACAATACATCGTATTACCGTTATTGATGTAAAATATTTTAGTCTGGTACTATCATTATGCTTTGTGTAATTGAGATATCTGATGTCAATAGGTCTTGCTCTACTTAGGACATAGCTGTAAACAACATATACAAATTTCTTTTATTAATATTGAATATATCTGTTAAAAAGGATGATTACATGTGATATTATTTGTCATTAAATCCACCTACAGATTTGGTTGATAGATTAATAAAATCACGAAGTACCATGCGTGCAGCTAGACTGGGGATTAATAGATGAGTGTCTAATTTATGTAAACTTGGTACATTATATCATTGATCTCAATTTATAACTGAGAAACTTTTTGTAGTTTTGATATGAAATAGTTAAAAAAAAAATATGCACCCTTAACTAAAAATTCATTATTCTCTACGTATTTCAGGAGTGAGTGATGATTTACTCAAATAACAGATCAACATCTGCTGTATTTGATATAAAATGAAGTAGAAAAAGATGAAATTAATGATATAATTAGTTTTTTCCTATCGAGTATTTACACATAACCAGGGGTCCTTCTTCAGTTGATTTCAATATATTCGTTCAGCTTTCTTTATTTAATTGGTGTGGCTAGTTGGCAACCTTAGAGAGCACAGCCCATTCTTCAATGCTTTGTGCAGTACTGATCTCATAGTTTCTGGTAACATGATGAAAACTCTCAGTAATCGTTCAAAGAATTTCAAGCCCACTTATGGAAGTTTGATATTAGAATTGAAGTATGCTATCAGGCTTTTGATGAAACAAAGACAACATTTAAACGAAACGACACGTTGAGAAGCAGTCTGTTGTACACTGTTATACACATTTCATTTGATACCGTCCCATATAAGTTTCAGAACATTGATACAATTAGGTACTTTTGGCCAACATGTGAAGGAAAATAACAAATCTTTATTTATGTAGTACAATCCTAAGAGACGGTATTCAGTGGAAATAGCACTTTCTGTACAGACGAGTGCTCTGAGTCAATATTCCATTTAACTGCGAAAACTGTCTGTATTCATCTACTTTACGCCCTTCCAAAGCAGGCGTGGAAAGCAGGACTAATAGTGTTTAAAAACAGCTCCCACATATCCAATTAAATTTATTCAATGTGTTTAAATATTTGCATTCGATCAATTAGGTTTCAATCTAGAACATTTGAGTATTTGCATAGTTTCAATTAAAGTTAAAGCCGAAACATATCATTTATCAAATCTTATGAGATATATTTTGATTCCAAAAGATAAAATATGTACACCATGTCAATATAAATCTAAATTTGGTGTTAATTGCTTTACAAGTTAAATTGATATTATATAACTACTTAAATAAACGAGGAAGCAAATATTATATCAATTTCTCACATGGGTAACAGATTTTATTGTCAGCCATTTAAAATTGTCTTTGTAGTGCTAAAAGAAAAACATATTATGTTACTTATCTGTAGTCCATACCATGTCAATTTCTTATTAATGATCATGACAAAATGTTACTTTGTTTTACATTTTTATAACAAGCTACATTTCAGAATATTTTATCAAGTTTACTGACAAAAGGAATTGGGCAAAAGGGACAGCATATGAAAGCCCACTCCTTCCTATCTGAAACAAATGTTCAGACCAGTCAGACAGTGAATGAATACGGTGAGGGGTATTGGCATAATGCAGAATTATTTGAGACAAAATATGTAAAATAAATACATACTTCTAGTTTTAGCAGTAATAGTATCATCAATAATTATGAAAAGAATCAGTCCAATAGTCACTTTGAAAAAAATGCAGCACAGGCAGATTACACACATACTCACCACCCTTTTCTGAATCCATTAAGATGACAAGCAGACAAAAACTTGACACAATACTACATGAACGGGATATTTACTTAAAAAAGACGTCTGGTATCAGTAACGGATCTCTGAATCAACTGAACAAACATAACTTATTTTATTATATTAGATATATTTCTCAACCATGAACTATGCGTGACAAGAGATTGTGTAATTTAATGATGTCGTGTAGTAATGAACATGTGTTGACCAGGACGTGTCTAAGATGTATAATAATATTGATGAAAAAAACCCTGTAATACAACAGGTTACGACACGAATTATCAAATGAAAGCTTCAAACGGTGTCATTTCTACTCAAGCATTCACGCTTTTGTAATAAGAACAAAAGCAAAGAAACACATACAAGTGAATAGCAACTTTTAATACAAATTTAGAGTTAGATATAGTAATGCCTTACAAGGACAAAAACTGCACCAAAAAGCTGTTTCATCCTTCTAGGATTCGTTAATAGTACTAATGTAAGGGCCTAAATTTTGAGGCCAAGGAGGCGACTGCGAATAATTTAAAGTGATCGAAAGAAATGTCAACAACTAGATGGAAGGTGCACTAGCCCCATGATTCAATAAATTTCGTAATTGTCATATATATGGTAATTTTAAAACACGCCCAATAGATGTGTTTAATCTGCATTGTACCACAAATCGAGGTAATTAAACGTGGCATGCACGTTAAAGCAAACCCCGAGGATTTTTTTAACTGTAAAAAGGTATCAATATCATCTTTAGGAATTCAGATGTAAATATAAACCTGAAATGTATGAATTTCGTTCCAGGAAGTTGTATACTAGGATCAGGTAGCACCTGTACCTCTCACTGACAGAGAACATAGTGGCCTTACAGGGACGCAAATTGGATAAATACTTCGAAGCGTATAACGCTATATTATGAAGGACGTGATGCAAATAATATGGAAATTTTGATACTTAGTTGAATTTACAACAACGGGAACGTTGCAGAACGTAGCAGAACTAGAGAATAGAAAACAGAATGTTAAGAGGGTTAACATAAACAAAAGAATAAACGAAGACATCCAAAGGAACGGATTTGGATTCTAAAAAAGAGAATGAAAATAGAAAACTCCTCTGTGTATTAAGACAATTGGTTATGAAACAAAACAAAACATAGAACGGGGATTACTAATACAAGAGAAACCGCACATGCCCGCAAATAAGCTAATACAGGATTTTAAAATGATAGAAATGAAAGACAACAAAATGTATCTGCAGAAATATTCTAGATTTTCCAACTTTTTTTAAAAAAAAATTTTTCCAATTTCCGCCCAATTTACATATTGTCTACCAACAAAACACTCAGTGAATGTTTCTTTTCTTATATCTTAAATGGCAAACCATATGCATGTGATATTTTGAGCTATTCGCGCTTGTATCTCTAAAAATGAAAAATGGTCTTCTCAAAACAATCTATTTTTTTAATAGGGTAATTTAGATAAATTTTTGGCTATATAATCAACATGGATTGATGGTGTAAAATGTTTTGATATCTGATATATTTGCGTGTATAATGAACTTACATAGTTGGAAATAAAACATTCAAAGAGAAAACCATAAAAAATATTGTTTATATTTTCAAAAATGAAAACGACAAATCATTTTTCGCATTTCTTCGGTAATTTAATCAGGAAAAATATATCAAACTACATTTGTTTTTTACAATCAAATAAATACAGGTGACTTATAACAATCATACATGTGCGGAAAAACAGTACAATATTTTACACAATCCATTCAACAACTTTTGTGTTACCATGACTGGAATATAATATTTGATTGACTTTATATAACACTTTCAAACTATTCTGATAAATATCGATGCAAGACATATTACCTAACACTCATATTGCACGATAATCAAAGTTGTTTTCTTAATCTCTCAAGCTACCTGTTTGATATATTTTGCCTTGATATTCTCAAAACTATTCATTACAGATTTACATTTTCCTTTAATTTGGATTACATTTAACACACATTTATACAACACAAGTCCACACATGCGTATATGATACATTTTGCCTCCCGTTCAGAATTCCATATAACATATTTATAAATAAAAAAAAAATAAATAACGTCATAAATTGTGAACACATCTAGTTCATGTTCAAGATCTAGTCATGTCTGATATTCACTGCTTTTTATGTGTTATCATATTGAGAGACAGTTATGTTGCGTTTACCAGTTCCCAATCACTTCAGTTTGCAAGTGTTCGCCCTTTCTCAGTTTAATTTATGCATGCTCATGATAACTTTCAGTACAATTCGTTTCGCGACAATCCTCAGTAGGTTCGATCATATCAAAGAGTTCTCGGTAGTCTTTGCGATGTATTTGCATGTCAGCTTTAAAGCTTTTTTCACATATAAAGTACATGTGATTTCGGTATGTGAAATAACGAAAAACGTTCATGTTTCGGTAGGATGTCATGAACAAATCTTTCTGTGTCTTTAATAAAAAGGCTGAACACTTTTGGTGCCCTTGACAATCACTTGTTAAATGTTCAAGGCACGAACATGCCAACATGTCCCTTATCATTGAGACATTCGCGAATCTAGGGGACATAACTCTGCCTCCTAAACGTGCCATTTGATTTAGGACTTCTTTAAAGTTTTAAATGGCAATATCAATTTCCAATCATTCACCAAGGCACCCAGACTTGTCGCTGGTTGAAGCAGTAAAGGGTTTCGTTGGACAGCATGGGTACATTGTATATGGGAATGGTTTGGATGTACTGTCTGTTGTAAGTCCATTGTAGGCAGAATAATTACTACCCAGTGTTAGTCCAGGAAAAGCCGGTGGATAAGGCATAGCAAGCAATCCTCGGCTCATGCTACCCCAAGCGTTACGAATGGAGTTTAACGAATGGGCATTGGCTATGGACGATGCGATGGGAGAGAATGCTGACTTGAGAGACGGGGAGCCGAGTGGATTAGATATACCATGAGGAGTTATTAGAGGACTTCCGGGAAAATGTGACGACATTCCGCTTGCGTCGCCATGACTGTTGAGAATTTGCTCTATACATTGCACAACGTCACCGCCACAGCCCTGAAGAATCAGTTGAAGCACGCTTCGCTTCATATGAGGAAATATACGTGACAGCATCTCTATTGGTTGACGTTTGTTTCCGCCGTAGTGGGCGAGAGTGCTCTCATCAAACGGAGATTTAGAGTCAGATTTGGAAGCGGGACTTCTTGGACTGGGAGGGTCACATGACCTTGGGGATGGTTCAGGAGACCCGGCGGATTCAGTGGGGGACCTTGGACTGTCTGCGCCATCTGGTGTTGAAGATCGAGAGTCAGGTCTAACTGTTTCCGGTTGTAGTTCCTCTCTGTGATCATCAAGCTTCTGTTTCTTTGAAGCTGTGAAAGATAAAAATATTTTTTTTTATTATATGCACTTGATTACTATTACATTAAAATTCAGTATCAATTAATTTTCTTTTATTGTTGTTGATGGAGTCAGAAAATCATCTTTTTTCCCATTTGATACCTGAGATGATAAATACATGTTAAGATATGTGTATCCTATCTAGTAGTGTATATATCATTATATATCAGAGGGGTTTCTTTATTTTTTCTATAGTTATGCTTGCTTGAATTATAAAATGTGTCACTTGTTCATTGTTTAGTTTATTGGTGTTTAAGAGAGAATATTTAATCTCTGTTTGCAACTTAACATAATTTAATCATTAATCTCGTATCAGCTGTATCATTGTATGTAGAAATTGGATTAAAAATTGATACTAACTGGGATACATATTTCACTTAAATTGTTTATGATATGCGTGCTGACCAAGTAGCAGCAGATGTGTCCTTATTTCAGCACAATGAAATATCTTATCACTATGAAATAGAATCTTACTGATCTGGTGTTAAGTAGATGAAAGACTACTTATCCATATGATCACGTTGACCGTGAACTATTTACTTTTGACCAAATGGACGCAGTTACCTGCTTATGTTTCCACTAAACTGACCAGTCTCTCAATGACAGTATGAACATCCAAGGTACCATGCCCCGATGTGATAGAAGTCAATAAGGACTAAACTTTTATGTAAGGTATCTGAGCCGTTATGAATTTAGATTCAATTTGCACAGAAGGAAAAAACCGTTACAATCCTGTTAAACTGTACAAGACGAACAAATTTAATCAAGAGAGAGAGAGAGGGTTTAAATTCTCACACAGCTTATAACAGTACTGAGACAACTAAAGCCTAGTCAGGTAGAAATTTAAAACGAGCCAAACTGTCTACACTAGGGTATTTAGTCATGTTTAGAAACATTTATTGAGTTCAAAACATTTACCATTTGACTGGAGAATGACTGTGAAAAACAGTGATAATTTCTCTACTTTAATGAGATACAGGAATGTCAACATTGCACTCGGTGTATGGTGGGTGTATAAGGTTAGAAACCGTCGGTATCAGGTTTCATAGTGTCCTTCGGACTGTCATTTTTCTATAAATCAGCGTATGTATCAGTCTTTGTGTAACTTTACTAAGGTTTTGTCTATCTGAAACTTTTCTACCAAAGTATTATTTAACAATTTTCACAATTACTTTTTAAGTAACAAGTGATACAACTGAAGTACAAATAGCTAGCTAATATAACATTTTTTCTTTTCATCGTCAAGTTTTGTGACGGAAGCTCAATGGAAATGGCAACATGACTCAATAGAATACGCTACACTTTACTGAAAAATTTAAAGAACCCCATCATCGCGGCCTGATCATTTGGAAGTACATGTATTGTTAGCATGCAACAATAAATTGTTGAGGTAACAATTATTGGTTTTCGTTTACAATTATATATGTTGTACATAAAATATGTTATTCATCTATTTCCCCCAGAAATTTGTAACATTTTCAAAATGTCTTTTGGAATATCCTGGGGGGTCGTCTGATATAAAAGTAATGATTGAGTTTTGTAGTCTTGCATGGCGTTTACATTAGTTTTCTGAAGGGTATAGTTAGTTTTCTCATTTTCTTTTTTATTATTCAATATGAAATTGATCATAATACCTCATGTGATTTGATCCATGATATTAGATAAAATTATGAAATCTATGATAGTGTTAGAATAAATGAAAACAAATTTAAAATAATCAATAGTCATTTTGCAATCATTCAAATATATCAAAATATCAAATAAGTTAATAACATTAAGAACAATTAGCACAATAAAGTGTAGCTATACGTGCTAGGAGTTTGTTTAAATCTATTTCTAATATATAATGATTTTTCTTTTATTTTAAATCAACACAAATCTTACGAGTGACTTTTAATTTGATAGCAATTTTCTTTCCCCTAATTACATAATATCGTATCAGTTTTATGAATCAATACTTAATAAATTCACACAAAACTCACAATTCACTTCTGAAATTAATATTGATTTTCTCTCACGAAATTACGTAATTCCATGATTATGTTATCAATCAGTGCTAATTTTCGCTGTCTTCCTTTAAAATAGAACACTAGAGTGAATTTACAGAAGTAGTTAAATGTGTACAGTGTAAACATTTGGATGTAAATTCTGAAGTTTTTTTAATGTTGTAATTTTTGTGACTGTTTTATTATTTTCACAATAATCATGAAAGTATTTATAATGTAAACACAACAACGACGTAGAAACTGTCCACCATCTCATTACTAGATAACCATCAACATAAAACAAAATTGAATTCTGTCTAAGACACTTCATCACCATAATCGAATGAATTAGAATTCACAGCACTTCTTCCGAAAAAGTTATTATCAAGGATTTCAATGACTTATTTTAAATATATGAAAGGACATCTGTATCATGTTTAATGATTCTGAAGAAAAAGTTTAATGCAAAAATTACGTTTTTACAAGCAAGAGGGATAAACCGAGACACCCGAGCTTTCGTCCCGAACAATAACAATATAAACGTGTCCTATCTAAGATCTCCTCTGTGTCTAACGTTACTAGGATAGGTGAGTAAGGTATGAAAGCCATAGACATGCAAGTAAAATCACAAGTCCAACCCAATACTGGAGTCTTTTGTGTGTATAGAATAACCTGATGTTTAGATGTTTACATTTTTCTGCTTTATTTTCTTTTTTTGATACGGATTTCATGTTTTCCCCGAATTGGCTGTTATAATCCAATATAATGTTATTCAATGAAGAAAAATTATGTTAATCCGGACAAATTAGCGCCCTGTTTTTTATCCGGTCGTATTATCATCATATTATTTTTTCAATTGGAGTAGGTTAAATATTACGATATGATACTATTTGTATTGATATATTATCTCAAAATAAAATACAACGTTCTTATAACATTAAGGCCAGTTCGCATTATTTTTTTTTTATTTCATATATGTTCAAAATATAAATGATAGGGAACAATATATGTAAAGAAAAAAACATCGTTTAGTAGACATGTAAGAATTGACAGATGAAATCTGAAGTGGTTAATTCTATGCTAACAATGCTGATGAACCCCGCCTTTACAGACCATCATAAATAACACAACTTACCAGGATAATCATCAGGTGCATCTCTGATCTTACTGGTGTCTAAGTATTGCTTGGCCTCGGGAAACATGTTGACGGTTTCGGGGTTGATCTGAAGCAGTCCGCTTTGTCCATACAACATCCCAAGTTCACGAGCTTCATTTTCCTCTTGCGCTTGTTGGCGCCGGAGCGCTACCTGTGCAGCCATCACGCGTTGTCTCTCTGCAATTAGGGTGCATTTGGCGCACACACAGTCTCTCCAGCGGCAGTACCGCTTGTGGCCCTTCAGCGCCGATACTACACCGTGGTTTCGACAACGGGCACATTTTGGTGTCCGTGGGTACCTATCAGCAGCTCGCATGAACATGCCATTTGCTCCATCACTTTTTTCATCATCCGAACTCATAATGTATTGAGAATACAAACTTATCGAAGAGTAAAATATATATATATAGTAATACTTATTATTGAAATTAAAGAGTCTTTATCATAATCAACAATAGAATTCCTGTTTATACTTTTTTAAGTTCGTGATAAGACCTCCGTTCTCTACCTTGTCTTGTCATAGACTGAACTCTTTTAAGGGAACAACAACTTTTCACTTGTGTCAATTACCGTCTCTATTGATTAGAAGGACGACACATATGGAGTCTGTCGGCTGGTGGTGGGGTGTTGGATGATGGACTGACAGTTCAAGCGTAAAGACCCGCCCACCCACCGTAATTTGTTTACAATTCAGATTGCCTTTCACCTAAATATCATTCTTGTGGCCAGCGGATTGGTCGCTTAGTTTATGTTGTAAACAAATAAGGTTTTATTGTATGAGTATACAGGTAACAGAAATTTGATAAAGAGAAAGCAAACAGAGGTACACGTTATGTTCCTGATCTTTAAAGGTATAGAACTAAACGCGACCGCTGTTGTGTCGTTGAAGAATTAATTAAGACGGACGCTTCGAACGGTGAGGAGCTACAGTATAACGACAGCCGCTTTATATGTGTACCTATATCACCATAAACTGATTAATATTAATAAATCAACAGTTTTCGATTCCTTTATATATATGTGTGTATATTAAAATATGTATACAGTTTTCGAAATTCTTAAATTCATATTATCAAATTATTAATTTAATTAATATTTAGTCACTGGATTCTATACAACTTTATAAAAATTGGTGTTGTATCATTATACTTTTTAATACAATATGTGATTTTTTTATGCAAACTTCTTATTTCCTAAAACGTTCCATCAATACAAATTCTATTGATAAGTTAAAGTTGTCTTTTATTTTATTTATTTACTTATTTTACTTATTCCTTTTTCTACTATAATGTGATTTGATATTAATGCTCAGAACATTTTATTGATTATTAAATGTTTGTTTCACTTTTTTGTAGATTTGGATAAATCTATTTACTTAGGGTCAGGTATACAACCGAACAAGCTATTAATGTTGTTTCTTGAATTATAGTATCATGACGTTCAGTCATGAATTTATTTCTGATGTATTGAGACACTTTTGATCTATTTTAAGAAATCTTGAGAAATTTGGATGATTTTAGTTCCTTTAAACAACTTTGATACCGTTCTATTTCAAGGTATCAATGGAAGAGGTATTTAGCTGACCTTGTTAAAATACATTTCACATGCATCTTATACAAGATAGTGAAGATGGAATGCAGACTTACTAACTGTGCATGAAAGTATGACTCAAGAGATATAATTTGTAACATAACGGTGATAAAATACAAATAATCAGTCAAGGATATCAGGATATGATTTTCCGGAGGAAAAAAACTTTTAACGTATACTCAAAAGAAAATAAACGTTATCCCACAGTCGGATACAAATTCCAAACCGCTGAAAAAAATGAAACATAGCTAGAATAATTACTTTAACAAATTTAGTGTAACAATAGAGGATAGGATATATATATATCTAAGTACAAAACATCAAAAAGAAATTGATCAACTTTTTCTTCATAACAGATGTAAGTAACGTAACGTTCATCTCAACAAAATATACAAATTAGACAAGAAAATATATCAACATGTTAACAACATCAGTATAGTAAGATTTTCTATCCCTTTGTTGCAGACAACATGGAATTAAAAACAAAAGTGTGTATTATGGTAGAGTTAATTACTTTTCACATTATAGAAAGAAATTGTCATTAGCAAATAGTATTCTATGTCAACTACCAGTTCCTATATGATGTTAGTATATGAGTATAAAGCATCTATCACCACGATATAGGTACCAACAGCCTTAATTATAAGTGTATCGAACGGGAGTCTTTTCAGGTATCAGGTAATATAGATTTCTATCATATCAATAAAAGACGAAAAGCATATTGCAATAAATATGAGAATATCTATTTTTAAATAAATACAAACATTTTGTCTGATTTTGTTGGACAATAACCTAGTTTACCAATACTATGCATAAATACAAGAAAATAAGATAGCATTTTTCATCTTTCATCTTTCAAGCCAGTGTTATTGAACTGTGTTTGTTAGAAATTGTTTAGTTAATTGCAATTTCTGTGTTTAAAAAGACATAATGCAGATCTGTGGTTAGAAGTATGGAATGGTTGACTGAACATCACATAACATCGATTGCGCCCTACATGTGATCTTTACATAATCCCAACCTTGACTTAACAGTTCCACGTGAAAAGGATTGAAAAGACTTCCATTCGCTCACTAATTACAAATAATCAAAATGCCATCCAATAATTATGGCATGGACACGGATGAGAAGTGGCACGCGATAATGTCGTTATGACTTGAGCAGCAACACATTCGGGTAATTTTATCGTGTCTGATTGGATAATATCTCTCAAAGATTTATTCGTCAACGCTAATTTACTGAATAAGTCTTAATATTATGTTCTGTCGAAATACATATTATCCATTCGGGATATTTTTCATAACGAAATATATTATCAAATACCAATCTCATTTTATGTAGAAAAAAGATTTATCATCAAAAAGGATTATATCTAGTTATCAAAATATTTATTTCAAAACAAAAATCAATAACTTGAATATGAAATCATGAGAGTATTTTGATATGAAATGAAAAAAAAAATCTTCCTTTTCTTTCTTATCATCGATGTTTTCACAAATTGAGTATATTTCATATCAAGTTTAAACATTTGTATATACCATTATCATGAAGATGATACAGTAGACAGGAAATATGCATAAAGTAAATATTATTTCTTTCTATTTCTTTATGATTCTATTTTTATTCAGAGTGTAACGAAGAGTTTATAAATAATCGACGAAACACTGCTATTCCTAAATCTAAATGTCTCAGTTAATTATAGATTTCCTCATACGAGAGTATTTTTCACATCCCCCGGATGTCCGGTTTATTCAATTGTGCTGCATCATTAAAGCGTTTGAATCGATTGCACTCATATGAATGAAATGTGGTTTGTTATATCATCAAAACGTTTGTTTCTGATACAAGGAAACGCTTTACTGATAAATTGGGCTGACATTTGTACAAAAGGCGATCACTGGTCTGTAATACTCTCAGGTTAGATTCAATTTGATGGGTTTTGATTATTTCGTGATCTGTGAAATAATCACCTTTAGCAAAATTGAGAAAAGAAGAAACAGATTCTGTGTCTCTCATTATAACACAGGGACACCTCCTAAGAACGAATATCACGAATTAATGAACCCTGTTTAAATGCGAGATGAGAAGCGTGCGTCCTACTCTCCCTGCCCTCCCCGTCGTATCCGACCTGTCATTAATTAACGGTTCTCCAATGACCCAGCCTCTACCTATAGAAGGCCAATATTGGAAATGGCATTGTGCTTTGTCGAACAGATGTATTCTTCATTTATCAATCCGAAAAATCTAGTTTGTAAAACATTATCTTTTAAACAAAGTCTTTTATTAAAGTTTCTTTCTGTTTGCATTCGTCATCCTCCTCAGGCCATACAGCACGTAGACCAAGTCAAGTGCAAGTTATTTGATTTCACATGCATTAATAAGTGCTAGCAGGTGACCGCTAGTTCATGTGTAAAACAGATAATTAAATCGAAATAACATTTATTTAGATAATTGCTATTGTCGTTGACTGTTTTACTTGTTTACCATTACAAAGATATACGTAATAAAATATTGCCCTATGTAAATCAAATTTCCTTGATCACGTTTCATGTTTTGTATGTCAACCAGGCAACGCATCTCATACAAGGCTATTAAGTTTCCAATGCCTGCGAACAATAGAACTATAACCACAAGGACGAATCGGTAATAGTTGTATAATTATTTGTATCGATTCCGGCGTTAATTTTCTTTTTAAAGGTATCTTATCCGGATCTATAATAATTTAATCGTTACTTTTTAAAAGACTTGATAATTTTGATTTGCATGAAAAAAGGACAATAAATATTTTTTGTCATTGAATATTGGTATTTAAAGTATCTTTCTTTTAAATCACCATTTCATAAATTATTTAAGGATATGATACTTCGTCAGTATGCAGAGACGTTACACTTTTGTTTAAGGGTTAAAAATATTCAAATAATTTTCCACATTTAAGGTAACGTTGCACTCATTTCGCTACGTAAGTGTGTGCTACATGCGTTGGAAGTTCACTGGATACATTGTCCTGTGCATGTTCATTTTGTGTTTTAAACAAAGTATATTTTCAATGCCGTCAAAAACATTGGCAACCTCAGATATCAATGAGTCATCAATGAAAAAAAAATACATTTACCTTCAAGCATATTGTCAATATTAATCAGAACAAGGGATAAGGCACAACTCATTCTAACAAAGCCTTCTCCCATCATACATTTCATTCTAATAATAACAATGAAATACTAACACAGATATAAAAAAAATACCTTTACCTTTTTAACACAAAGAAACTATTCGTCCACTTTCTACACCTTGCGTGTGTTCTGCTGATGGTTTACTTAAATATCAGAATACGTACGGGCTTGTTGAACAGATATCTTTTAAAACGTTGTGGAGAAACTACTTCCCGTTTCAGAGCAATATGAAAATATTCCCTTTAAATCTAAGCCGATAACATTACGAGATGTGAGAAATAGAGACTGTATTTTGAAGGTAAAGTCCAGTATAATCATGTTGTCGGCGACACCTATACCCTATAAAATGGTTACATCACAAGATTTATATGAACAACATTTTATTTAAATCACATTTAGTAAGTAGATTAAAAACATTTCAAATATTGTTTTGTTTCCACTTTAATTGTAAATGAAGATCACAACTGCATTTGTCTGTGGATCAAACAAGATTTTATGGATTAAATGTTGTAAGCGATACGGCATCGTCCATACGCCCGTCTGTCCTTTACAGAAAAAACGAACGATCAGTATTCCGGGAATTATAAGTGTTTTGTGAAACCAGGGCTGTACATGAAGCAGAATTTGCCATAAATTACGTTTAAAATGTTTTAAATTTTTATTTAGATGAAATGCGCATTCTATATGGAAGTTTAGTTCTACATGATAATATGTACGTAGATATGTATAAATTACATGTTGTGGATGCTAGAATTTACCTACAGTTAATACCTCATACACGTAGATCAAACTTTCGTTAAGATGAATTACGCTCTCCATACTATTGAAATTTTATTATTTCTTTAATAATAATAAACCATGATTAATGCAAATAAGGCAGACTACTAAGTTACGACTCATGTGTATAGTACCTTTGTAAACCCCTAAGTATGTAAAATTCCTACATGGTAGGTCAGGAAACTAATCACCATAACAGGGGATATCAAAGACGGTGTCATTTTAATTAATCTCAAGATCGGGTTAGTATACCATTCAATAATAACATTATAATATGATATTACATTTCAAATCAACTTCATATGAACGTATATGAAACTGGCGAGGAATATGTTTCTAAGGCCAGGTGTACTGACCAGATAGATGACCGTTACTCTAACTGTAGTGATCACAAATACATGTACAAATTTACATATGTTATTGTGAACAACAATAGTTACTTACTGAAATGTTATTTGATATGATGATATAGTTTTACTGTCTGATTTTATTATGCAATGTTCTATCCTCACTGAGAATGTTGTTTTCATTCTGTTATGAAAAAGAATTCAAAACTAAAGCATATATATATGTGTGTGTGTTAACAAGATATATGACATGAACCCATAAGTCAATAATAGCTTACCCGGAAGTAGAAACGTTATATGCAACGCACGTGGCAACGATTACTCCAGTTACAATCAAATGTGGAAAGTTTGATTTTTCATGAAAGTAACAACCAATTATCTTCGAATTATTAATGATGACAGACGCTTACACAGACTTTTGTAAAGTACAGATAATTTGTCTTATTAGTATACTTATACACATATGTCCTCTAGCATACTTTGCTTAAGGGGAAAGTGTAAACAGAGAATCTTCCGTGACCATTTTGATATTTTTTTCCAGAATTAATTAGTCAGCAAGTTTGATTAATTCCAAATTACACCAAAGTGTGTCAAAATGATATATACTTCAGAAGACAACAAATTGCTGCAGTTAAAAGCCTTTGCGGAAATAAAATGGGGGTTAGAATTACAATTAATAGCTAAAATATATAATGCAAATATTATACTTTGAGGGCTAATTCAACATGGGACGAAATTTGATATTTGATGACATCGGGAAGTTTATCCTCTGCGAAAGTCTTTGTCTGAATACAGTAGAGGGTATATATCAGAAAACACATAATGACGAGAAAATGAGCGTAAACCGGGATTATTTCCTTACACGACAGAATGGGGGTTGTTACTGCAATTGCAATCAAGAACATCTCACGACTAAATATATTAATGACGTCACTATACTTTCATTTAGGGTATATATTAGAGGGGAAAACAAACAGAATTGTGAAGATAAATAGAGGTTTTGAAGTTCTGCAGGGCAATGAGGTTAGGAAATTCTTCGCCAGCAGTATCAAATTAATTATGAAATTAGATTAGATTTTGAATTCGAATTATGATAAAAACATGTCTGCAAATGTTGTCAAAAGACTTTTGTCTGTAAAGAGAACTAAAAGGGTGATACTGGCTTATCCACATGTCCAGCTCATCACTTTACGGATGTCCGGGCTTCTTGTACAGAAAGAGAAAACACAAAAAAAATTATCGCTTGATTAAATATCATTTCAATAAAACCAAATACTATCTCCCTTGTAAAAGGAGTGCCTTCCCTCTGAAACTGACATTTCTAATAAATAACACGAGAGCAGAAATCATTAAGTCATTTCGCATTCTGAGTCTTCTGCTTGATTAGATCCCAGCAGCCGCCACGAATTGCTAGTTGGTAGGAAGATTGACGTTCGTGGAGATGCTTTACTATTTTATATGTTGTTACGTTGATATTTTGACTCTGGTGTGAACGTCTTGAAACATTAATTTCATACGGTAGAAACAAGAAGCTTGGACATTTATCCTTAATTACTTGTTACGTGGCAACTTCACGCTTTCCTTGTTTCATTTTCCATAGTGTTTGTATTGCTCCCGATACCAGCTTTGATACATGTCCCCATATTGCTATTTTTATGGATTCTCTTTTCATTTCGATGTAATCAAACGGAAGATACAGGACGAGTATTCATAGAGTATTCATTCTTTGTCGTCAGTTCCACTTGTTCATCAATTTATACAGTGACATTTCGCAGTCATGGAAACGAGTATTTGTTATCAGTATTAATGATTATATTGGAAAATGAGATATGTCACGGCAATAATTCCTAATCAGCGGTCGTTAATCTATTGTAAACGAATTAGAATGAGTATTGAATATCTACTCTTCTTTTATATCAATGTCCCCTGTCATACACTTTTGATTAAAATTATTTATATCCAAGTTACTCTTCTGCATTAGATTAATATCTATTCGGTAAAAAGGTAATCATGAGAGAATTATAAAAATTATTGAAAACACAAAGAAACATATCCTTTTTCCTGTTTGGTGACGCTTTCATATTTTCATTAACTACTGACGTCATATTTTATGATATTGTTTCCTGCTATTGTTTACAAGTTATATTCTTCACGGTTTATGATCGACAACCCTATCCAATGTTACTCCTTTTAAGTTCTTCTTCTCCTTCCTTCTCTCCTAAAACAAAATAATTGAATAAATGACTCTTTATTGATAATAATAACAACTACGTACATTATTGACGTTATCTAATATTGTACTTGTAACCTGTCCATATTAAATGATAAATACTTTATTCTAAAACTTTATAATATGTTTACATACACTGAAATCTCCATTATTGTAATAAGGTAAAAAGCAATGCCAAAAAATCTGCGTACAAATACAAGCATGGCAATGAGGTTTGTTATTGATACTGATAACTTGCTAGATACAATATTATCCATGATAACTTGCTAGATACAATATTATCCATGATAACTTGCTAGATACAATATTATCCATGATAACTTGCTAGATACAATATTATCCATGATAACTTACTAGATACAATATTATCCATGATAACTTGCTAGATACAATATTATCCATGATAACTTGCTAGATACAATATTATCCATGATAACTTGCTAGATACAATATTATCCATGATAACTTGCTAGATACAATATTATCCATGATAACTTGCTAGATACAATATTATCCATGATAACTTGCTAGATACAATATTATCCATGATAACTTGCTAGATACAATATTATCCATGATAACTTGCTAGATACAATATTATCCATGATAACTTGCTAGATACAATATTATCCATGATAACTTGCTAGATACAATATTATCCATGATAACTTGCTAGATACAATATTATCCATGATAACTTGCTAGATACAATATCATCCAATTGCGCTCACACCACCGTTAACGCAGTTAAAGAGAGGTTCACCTCTTACATGAACAAGAACAATCAATGATTATATAGCTCACAGGTAGCAGCTACAGTAAAAATGTAAAAGTTTAACGTTGACCGTAATGGGGCAACATGCAAGAATGTCTTAACGATGTACATTTTATAGGACAGTCAATTTTGCGATTAAAGGCTCCATTTTTCATCAAAGATTTTTAAGTGACTTTTTTGTAGAAAAAAAAGATAAATCAGCATAATGCCGAAAGAAACAATCATTACATATAACTGTAACATCCTTTTGTCATTTAGAAACGCTGTATCACTCCTTAACTTGACATGATATATACTACAGACTGGAGGAATATAGGATGTACACTTACTGGTTTTAAAAACCAATCTAAATCTTGGACCGGAAAGCTTAATTGGGAAAAAAACGTGAAACTGGAGATTTTTATGGTGATTAATTACAGCGATCTATTACAATTTCAAGCTGAATTGAAAATCAGTCGCTATGGCGATATGACCTTAAGTATTTTGAGTAACTATATGGTATTTGAAATACACAAGTCAAAGTCGTCGGGTCAACTAAACGCTTTTAAGTCGAAAAAAATTCGACGAAATGAAGTTAAAGAATATTCTCTTAATAACAATCAACCTCTATATATATGTTTTCGATACATCACATGATACTGTAGAAATGTATCCAATCGATTCCAGTATAGTTTTTCAAATGTGAACTGTACATTAAACAATCGTCTTTTCCCTAATCAATATATATAAATATATATATTTATATATAATAAAGTGCTTATCAATGAATGCACGTGTGATAATTGTGTAAACTAAAGCTTACATATCTAATTACATAGGTGACTAATGACGTGTGGAAAAGGACATTTATAACAACTTTTTTTAAAGTGTGGATTGCATGGCCAATCAGCTGTTAACCTCAATGTTCCTTTCATTCTTATCATGCACTTTGATTAAGGAACGTGTAAAACGGGATAGGGAGGAGGAGTTGTGTACTTGTGTTTATAGTGTTAAGGTAAGGTTCCGTGTACCTTTGCATGAAAAGGAATATTCTTATAACACTATCAACATTTTTTTATGAAATTAGTTTAAAAGGCAATAAAAAATATGTAATTTTCTACCATGAACATAAGATGCCAGCGTGTCAGATCACAAGTGAGCTATACCTAATCTTTATATCAAATTGAACATTAATTTTATTTATTTGTTTGTTTGTCCTTTTTCACATTAATTCCAGTCAATCAAACAATTCTCCGTTTTCAAAAAGAGTATCAGATAGGTTTTTAATCAAATTTGCGACAATAGGGCACCGAATTGTCAATGTTCAACACCTTACAATTATTGAAAAGGTGCGGGAGGTGTTATACCTGCCACGGCAGCCGTACAATTCGAGCTTCTAAATATATTTAAATCTTTTATTATATGTCAGGATCGGAGGACATATTAGCCTTAATATATTTGTTAATGAAGGCTCCAATTACTGTCATGTACAAATGTTGTATGAATCTACCATGTCCACATAGTTATTGATTACAAACACTATCCTTGTTTTGAGTAAATTATGTATCAATCTACTTTGTGGCAATAGGATTGGGCACTTGAGCAATATTTAATTAGCATATATTCATAGCGATTTGATTGGGTTTTTTTCTATATTTCTCTTGCTTATATTTATAACATATAATTAATTAAATGATGAAGATTTCAAACTTCATCAATTATACACATTATTCATAAAGCGATACGTATGTAAACCGGATTTGGTGTCCCTGTTCTCTACGTAAAATGAAAGATTTCAATGTGTTGTGCTTTACTATCGATTGCACTCTGCTGTTATGTAAATAAATAAAGAAAAAAGCAAGAGAAAGAAATAACGAAGCTGCTGTAATTTTTAATTACTTTTCATTTTATGCAAAAACTATTTTAGAGAGAAAAATCAGCAAAGCAATGATGGCCTTTTCCTCTGATTCAAAGACTCCATAATCAAGGGGACTTAATCCTGATTATTTGAATACAGGTATCGTTGTGGTAATATGATCTTAATTATGGACACCGAGATGTATTTCCTAACTCATTACCCAAGATGTGCTATTCAAACCGTTTACAACAATATGATTGTAATCATGATTCACAAATATATAATTTCTTATATCTTACACGTGAAAGAACAAGCACTGATGACAATATCCGGTGTAGTAGTGTTGTATATGAAGAGGAAGGACTGGACGCTTAATTATGACGTCATATCTTCATTTCGTTATGCTGGGGATCATATTGGGGGGCGGTGGCTTGGCTACTGCTTGTTTTAAACATCAGGTATATATAGATACTGTTTATGATTTTCGTTCTGCTTAATTAATCTGTTAATTGGGGTAAACTGTCTGTTAAAGAAACACGTTCAATGTTTGAGTTGTTTACGTGTAAAGGACAAGCATGTTACATAAAAAATCAATTGTCTTCCGCTTAGATATGAAATTCCTAAATGGGAGGGGGAAAACTTCTGACTGGTCAATAATCAGATTGATATCAAAGTCATTTATACCTTATGTCAGTAACAGATGTTCCTTTGTTTATTTGATACAAGTCTACGTTTAACAGCCTGCATAAAGATAAAATAATCGATAGTAAAATCAACATTCCTTTTATATAACTTAAATAAATACTTAAGTTACAAAAATATATTGGTAACTGATATTTACTGAAACGAATTATATGCATAGAAACAAGTCATCCCTGAAATGAACTGAAAAATATGTGTGGATATTAGTAAGTACGGGGAAGTTGGATGATTTTAATTGTATCCATGCTGGAACACTCTAATCGTCTTCGGAAGACTATCCATCATCAGGTCTAAGACGATATGTTGATATCTATCAGTAAAGATTACGTCATGAGCTATATGTTTACAGGATTTATATAGAATAGAACTGAATAACAAAACGGCATCAATATGTCGACAAAACGTTTTGTTGAAACTCAAGGTCGTGTGAACGACTAAATAATCGCCATGAAATGGTCCAGGGACACTAAGGGGGGTGGTGAACGTAACCTTTTGAGTATCGAAGATAGTTCCAGGGGCGCATAGAGCACTAGTGAGCGTAATCCCTGGAGTACCGAGGATGGCTCAAGAGATGCAGACAGTGATAGCAAGCGTGTCACCCTGCAGTTTCGAAGTTGGTTCGAGATTCGCAGATAGTGATAGCAAACGTAACCCCTGGAGTATCGGGGATGGTTCCAGAGGTACGGAGAGTGATAGCGCGCGTGACAACTTGAAGTATCGAGTATGGTTTCAAAGGGCTGGGAGTGATAGTGACCGTCACCCCTGGAGTTAAGGGAATGACTCCAGAGGTGCTGAGATTGATAGTGACCGTCACTTCTTCCATATCGAGGATGGTTCCAGAGGTACAAAGAGTGATAGTGATTGTAACACCCTCGAGTATCGAGGATGGTTCCAGAGGTACAAAGAGTGATAGTGATTGTAACACCCTGGAGTATCAAGGATGGTTCCAGAGGTGCAGAGAGTGATAGTTACCGTCACCCCTGGAGTATCGAGGATGGCTCCAGAGGGACCGAGAATGATAGTAACCGTCACCACTGGGGTGTCGAGGATGGTTCCAGAGGGGCTTCGAGTGATAGTGACCGTCACCCCTGGAGTATCGAGGATGGTTCCAGATGGGCTTCGAGTGATAATGAGTGTAACACCCATGAGTATCGAGAATGGTTCCAGATTTGCAGATAGTGATAGCAAACGTAACCTCTAGAGTATCGAGGATGATTCCAGAAGTACAGCGAGTGATAGCGTTCGGGACACCTTGAAGTCTCGAGGATGGTTCCAGAGGTGCAGAGATTGATGGTGGCTGTCTCTCCTGGAGTATCGAGGATGGTTCAGAGGACTGGGAGTGATAGTGACCGTCACTCCTGGGGTGTCGAGGATTGTTCCAGAGGTACTGAGAGTGATAGTGACCGTCACCCCTGGAGTATCGAGGATGGTTCCAGAGGCGCTGGGAGTGATAGTGACTGTAACGCCCGGATTTTAGAGGATGGTTCCGGAGGGGCTTCGAGTGATAGTGACTGTCTCCCCTGGAGTATCGAGGATGGTTCCAGAGGCGCTGGGAGTGATAGTGACTGTAACGCCCGGATTTTAGAGGATGGTTCCGGAGGGGCTTCGAGTGATAGTGACTGTCTCCCCTGGAGTATCCAGGATGGTTCCAGAGATGCAGAGAGTGATAATGAGTGTAACACCTTGAAGTATCGAGGATGGTTCCAGATCTGCAGATAGTGATAGCAAACGTAACCCCTAGAGTATCGAGGATGGTTCCAGAAGTACAGCGAGTGATAGCGCGCGGGACACCTTGCAGTATCGAAGCTGGTTCCAGAAGTGCTGAGAGTGATGCTGGCTGTCTCCCCTGGGGTGTCGAGGATGGTTCCAGAGGTACTGAGAGTGGTAGTGACCGTAACACCTGGAGTATCTAGGATGGTTCCAGAGGTACAGAGAGTGATAGTGACCGTTACCCCTGGAGTATCGAGGATGGCTCCAGAGGGGTAGGGAGTGATAGTGACCGTCACCCCTGGAGTATCGAGGATGGCTCCAGAGGGGTAGGGAGTGATAGTGACCGTCACCCCTGGAGTACCGAGGATGTTTTAGGGGTGCAGAGAGTGATAGAGACCGTCACCCCTGGAGTATAACACCCGGATTTTAGAGGATGGTTCCAGAGGGGCTGGGAATGATAATGACCGTCACCCCTGGAGTATCGAGGATGGTTCCATATTTGCAGATAGTGATAGCAAACGTAACCCCTGGAGTGTCGGGAATGGTTCCAGAGGTGCAGAGAGTGATAGTGGCTGTCTTCCCTGGAATATCGAGGATGTTTCCAGGGGTACTGAGAGTGATAGTGAGTGTAACCCCTGGAGTATATTGTTTATATATGTATATATATATAGTTTATGAATGATCCGCAGTCACATTGTACATTGTTTATGAATATTATTTATTTTAAGGAAGTGAAGACCAAAGAAAATCAGCGACCAGAGGCAATAATCAATATATCATTGGAAATCTTATATAAAAACAAAAACAATATACAAATAGTGTTAGAATAGAATTCCAGCCAGAACATCATCATATAAAAAGCTTGAGGCTTATGCATACACTGTAAAGCCTTGTTGTGAATGTGCATCTACGATATGAGTGAACATTAAAAACATATTTGCACTTTTAGCAGATTCAGACTCTGATTACAATATATATACTATATATAAAGAGAGCGCGGGAGAGGGGGATGGTTTTTTTTTTATTTAAATACCAATTGAATGAAAAATAAAACCATAAAAGTATATCATAAATGAATCAAGTTACATACATTACATTTTATTGCCTTTAAGTGATAATGAATAAATATTCACAATATATGACTCAAAGTGCGAACATTAGCCCAGTAAAATCTCATACGCGTCTCAAGTGTGACATGAACACGAACAATAGCACAAGTATGAGAGACTGTGAGTTTAACTTAAGTGTACGCCATCACCTGTAATGTATACATTAGAACGACCCGAAATATCTTCTTCATCAGCTTAAACCGAAACAATCCAAAACATTTCATTGTAAAACGTTTAGCATATCCCGTCGTAAATCAGATCGGTGTTTAACAATGCGAATGTAACTTAAAATGCAAGCGTTGTACTGACGCGGGTTATAATATGACCGGAAAAGGGGCGTGGACTGGCGGGGAGATGTAAACAAACTTTTCTTTATATAATAACATCAGCGGCTGCTATATTATCTCTGAATAAAATCCGATTCCCGTGTCAAAGTATAGAGCCCTTGACGTACGTGTAACTTTTACCACTTGTACAGAAGTGTCGATTATAGACCTTAGTAAGCACGTGTTAATCAGGAAAGCGATTTCCGATTATTGACATGTAACAAAACAAAAGATGTTTAAGACAATACCTAAAGAAATGGAAAATTATTGTAATACATGGAAAATTCGTAATATGTTAGAGAATTTAAGAAATTGAAAATGTTTGTTAAACATCTAAAATAAAATTAGTTACAAATAGAATTTCAAGTTGTCTATGTCTAAATAAATTTTTGATAAAGATATAAATGAAAAGAGAGCAAACATGTTTTTTTTATATCATCAAACATCAGGTCGATAGAACGGTGGAATAATTTTAGTAATGAAGTAAGAGAGAGTAGTCTCCTACAAATGATAATTAAGTCATGTTAGGATTTTCTACGCATCCTATCATTGATTTGTATATAAAAATCAATTTTATCACACTCCTTTACTTTTTGAGTATTCATACCATTGTAATGTTTGCGAAAATAAAGCAAGATCGTCTTTAATCTGTCACTTAAAGATATATTCCTTGTTTATCTTAAACCATAACGAGAGAAAACAGACACTCCACAATGCTATATTTATCTTCCAAAATTCGTTCTTTTTAATGGTCAACAAATAGACAAAAGTGAGAAGATAGATTTTAATTCCGATTGAAACTATCATTGTCAATGGGTATTTTTAATCACCCCATATAAACAACATTAAAAAAACGACGTCATTTTGACACGTCATCTTTGATTGGCTGATGCGACGGTTGAAAAATTTATCAAAGTAAAAAGTCTATTACGAATGCCAAAAGTATTACCATCTGTGATTACCTTACAATGATTATCTTTTATCGCTTTCCCTTTTTTTAACAATATGGTTCAATAGCATGAAAAATGACAAAAGCGTATTCATTCTTCAATTAAACCAAAACAGAGGCTCGTCACGATTATTAAAAAGGAGGTATCGCGAATTTGTTCGAAGTACTGAGTGAAGCACTAGTAATTTATATATCAATAGAGAAAAAAAAACTCAAAGATAAATGCTCAGCGAGAAGAAAGGTTTGGAATGGAAAACAAATGATTTCCTTACTGCAATAGCAGAGAATGATTTGTTTTATTATTAATGTTTAATGAGGTAAAAATAATTTCTCATGCAAGTCAGATTCAAACTATGACCTTAAACAATGACATGCGTAAACAAAACAAAAAAACAAACAAAAACAAAAAAATGACCAGGTCACATAGCTTGGATAAACTGAGAATGGTTTGGAAGCGATATATTGGTGGAAGGGGGATAATCCCTACAAAACTTTGATACATATTGTGCCAAAAAATTGATTCTGCAGTTATTTTGTGAATAGTTGGCGAGAAATATACCACAGAAATATTTTACCTCCGATCTAAATAGAAATGTTTACTGATCATTTATGATTTCTTTGTGAAATGTGAATAGCAGTTTATTTCAAAAGCAAACTATCGTGATTTCTATGAAAATACACATGAGAGTGAACTCAAGAATTGAGTAAAACATCATGTTTTTGTTGATATAAGCCTTTATGTATATCTCTATATTTCATTAACATCTCGATATTACACGTTGTAGACACTGCTAGTGGACTTTAGTCTCCGAGGTTTCGGGTAAACTGCATGTCAAGTTTCATTTCATTGGAATAGTGGCACGGTTCAGAATATACACTTTCTTTTGAAATTTTTATGTGCAATTTTTTATGAAAATAACTAAATATCTGTAATGAGACGGTTAACGTATCTAATCTTCATTTTTATATTTTAATAGTCCTCATATACCTAGGTATCAACATTGAAGCCATCAGCATCACTGATGAACCCTTTAAGGACGAAACAAATGTATGGTGCGATATAAAACTAATTACTTGAATAAGAGCTTTTAAAACATTGTAAGAATAATATATATAACAATATAGTCAAATATAAATTAACGATCTGCTGTGGTGAAGTTTTCGGGGTAATAGGAGTTTTATGATCTAAGGGAGATAACTCAGCAAAGTAAATGTAAATGAAAAGTTGATAAAATAGAAATTCTGTACATATTATTTTGATTGATAGTTTCTTTTATGCTGTCATCATCACCGTCACATAAAAATGAAGCACACTCTTATATATATGGACCGTGGATTGGAAATTCGTGCTAAACTCCTGTGATCATGACATTCGCTAATCACCATCCATGTCACCCAAAATGTTTATTATAAACCCGATTTTTTAATTCAACACTAGCTTTTAATTTAGAGACAAATTGGTGTTTAAATGCGACTAGACATATACTGAAAGACATTTAACTCGTCATTTTTCAAAATTAAGCTGAAATGCTTACAGTAACTGAACGATAATGATAATGATAATGATAAACAAAAATTGATTAAGACCTCGAAATGCTTTTTGCGGGGTCTATCTGCCTGTTTTGGAATGACAGTTACAAGATGTCCCAAATGCAATCACTTAGACGCGGAAAGTATCATGTATAATATCATATTGCACTGTATTGTTCCCATTCTACTTCTCATTCAGCACATGGTATATCTTATAGTTCTCTGATTTTTTTATTCACCTCTGTCAATGTATAGTTGGTGTATTTAACGCGAGGAAAGACAGGGGTTGTCATGGGACATGTGTAGGCAGTTGATAACCAAAGAGTAGTTAAAAGCCATAATAAATTATTCTACGAAACCTATGTAGGCGTAACATGTTTTAAACAACACTAGTGATCACTTCATGAGATACAATTCAGCGATGCTCTCGAAAGACATTACCGTAAATGGGACAACAGATAGCAAATGTCGGCTATTACAAATAGATCTAACGAGAACAAAAAACGATCAATACGTATAACGGTTTGTTCCTGTACGCAGAGGTAACGAATGCAGAATAATATAGCAATGGTTTTGTAAATTTACATATGATTTTTAAATACTACGGATTACGCTAAAACTTGAACATCAATCCTGCAGATTACCTATCTACTTTTGCCACACCAGGAATATATTCTTTTCGTTTCATCAACGAGATCTTATTCAAAGTATTAATCAAACGCCGTGTCCTTTTTACAAGGCTTGGAATGATAGCATATTAATTAGGGAGACGTTGAAAAGAAAGAACATGTCTGTGAAGTAAAGCTATATGAGAGCAGAGGATGTGACTATATACTTAGTGATCACATCAGTGAGTGATGTATTTTAAACGTAGGAATTACACACGGCAGAACAGCCATACGTCTGCTCAGTCTAGAAGAGTTCCTTGTTTCCTTATCGAAATCAACATTATCAATGTTGGAGATATCATACAAAACATCAAATATTATGAAAATTTTCAAAGGATAATCCAATTCAGGATGACAAAAAGTACGCGCCTAATGTTGCAACTCATTATGCTGTACCTGGTTTACAGTAAAAACATTGTGGAATCATCAGGATACTCGGGAATAAGCAACCAGGGCTTTGAACTATTACAAACCGAACCAAGTCCAGCAGCTTATCCATGGCTAACCCACCAGACACCCACCCTGTACCAGTGCGCCGAGCCGTGTCGTTATATGGCGATATGCAGGTCACTTGTATTTTACAAGAACATGTCTGAATGCCACCTTTACTCTGATATCCTAATCGTTTCATTACCAGGCGGTTCCAGTGGTGTTTACGTCATCAACGCCACAGACGTCCCACAGGTTAGCTGTTCAGTTTTCTCTTGTTAAGTAATACTTTTGTATTCATTGTTCAAGGCTGCGTTTTTATTCTCTCGATGTACATGTGAACTTCTATTTTAGGTAGAGAATAGATCGGAAAGACAACATCTCTGCAGCTTTTTTCTTTAACCCATACCATTTGAAACGGAGTTGCATAATATCTTAACTAGTGTAACAATAACGTTTTATCCCATTGTTGCATATGGAAGATTTTTTGAGCATATTTGGAAAATAATTCAAACTTGCAGCATGGTTAAAAGTATCGGTCTGAGATAACTTGTGATAGTATGCACATGTTGACTCTGTCTGGCATCTGGGACTTATGGGCGGGGCCTAAAAGGAGTCAAATTGACTCCATTTAAAAAAAAAAACATTGTTCGCAAAGACCAGATGTGGAAGAATCAAATGCTATTCTAGAATGGAAGTGACTTTTTTCTTAAATTGAAAATGTCAGGTTCTAAGGGGGTGGTAAAAAGTTATTAAAATACAATATTCGGCATAATTTGTTTATTTTTCTTTGAAAATTATTCGTACTTGGATAGAAGTATACCATTAGTTGTTAAATTTATTTCAAGCTATCTAACTGTGTAAACAACAGGATTTCTATTGTATATTTTACTTTCTATCTTTTTCCCGTATTAGGTTTTGTCCCTCTACCATAAACAGAGTCAGATAAGGCGTTCATACAAAACTTCACACCCCAAAGGATACTTCAGATCGAACTGGGTCAGAATCATTGCAGTCTTGCAGAAGAAGAAAGATTTGTAGGGATTTTCTGTGGCCCCTGAGAGTCATCGCCCTAAGGGTCCGTGGCCTGCCGTTTATAAAACAAAACAATTTCCCTTCATCAAAGACTGCCTCCCATGGAAATGGGACAAAAATCTGATCATACCACTTATGAATTAGGAATTTAAAGTGTTTGCTTAATCTCCCATCTTGGGCCCTGCCCAGTGCGGTCACACAGTCCCTCTGTCTTGTTTGTGTAATATATACATAAGAAAATACCAACATTTCAACAAAATCGACGACACCCGCAATATAAACATTGGTCAGTCCAAGAAAGTAATTTGCTGAAAAACTAGAACATTTTGAAATATTCGTGCCTTTTAAGCGCTGCGATGAGACAGTTCATAATAATAGTCACTTTCCCGGTTTATTCCCGGTTTGACATTCAATAAATAGAAGTAAAAAATAATGATATAGACAATCTGTCAAAAAACTAACAGTCTGCTGGTATGATCAATTAGTTTGTAATACAAATACGACTTATATCGATCTATAATGAACCAACACAAGGAAACAATATGTTGAGATTAAAAAAATACTTGTGTGAATAGCAGATATCACTGTTCTGTTGTCAGAATATGAATGTCTGCTACTTTATCGCCTTTCTGTATTGCATCAGGTATATAAAACCAACATGCATCATTTGAAATACAAGACTACATGTTATCAGTGTGGTCGGAAAGCAAAGTGGTAACGCAGTTGCTTTTCCACCTAGGAGTTGTGGGTTCGTTTTCCGGAGTTTGATTTCTGGACCGGACGTTGAAGGGAATGCTGTCAATTCCCCGGCCATGTAGGTTCTCCCCGGGTACTCCGGTTTTCATCCGGGTCAACAAATGTGATTAACATCAGTTGGAAAAAATTACGTCGTAGTTGTGAAATAGATAGTGTTCAATTTTGTGTTGATATGTAATAATGCATACTTTTAAAAATACACGAAAGTGTTTTAAATTTGCCAGTTAACGCATGTTAAATAAAACACAAATTATGCAACTTTAGCATTTTTCCCGGCATTCATCAATTTGTTTTTGTTTTGCTGAAAATAATTTACTTTTCTAATATGTTTGATAAGTTTTATTGTATATATGTTTATAAATTCTCTTATGATGTTTGGTACCCTATTATGGTACAGTGATGAGGTTTGAGGTCTGGGATACCGATGTGAGATGGCAACTGATACTAATAGACATTAACCTTGTTATCATTCGGGAACGTAACAATCCTTCCTAGTATTGACCAATAATTTCATGTCGTATGATGTTCGGATGAAGCAAAAGACGCTAATCCTTCCAAACGCATGGTCTTATTCTTCGCGTACTTTTACATGTGTCGCAATGTAAATCCTTTCCTTAAAGGTCAATTGAATTAAGATTACGTTGACCTGTCATTGTATTGCATTACCTGCCTCAATGAAGAGTAGACAAACTAAGGTTGTTATCTGATGATAGAATTAATCAATTTACTGTGTTTTGAAAATGTAGCATCTTATTGCAAATCATATCAACTTAAGTGTTGTTATGAAAATGTATGATTTCTTTTTTATTTCTCAGGTAGTTAGTGGTACATGTGGTACCCACAACTGCTCAACTGGAACTCGGTGTGTACCTCGAAACAATGGGCATGTTTGTATACAAATCGGTCAGTTTTTGGTTTTTGATCAACCTTTTAATATCAAGGAGCTATAATTATTTCATAATGAGAGTATATGTTTTCAAATGTTAATATTGGATCACATGAATACGAGAAATATTCCTTTAGGAAAATTTAAGAGGGAAAAACATGGTTCTGGAGCGAGAGGAGTTTTCTTGTTTCTTTTATTTATTTATATTGGTATAGTTTGGACCAAGAGTTAGAAAAATTGAAACATTTTTAAAAATGTGCTCAAATTCGTTGGTTAATGTTGTACTTGATGGCAATGACGGAATGTTTAATGTTTTAAAAACTTGTTCATGAAATCTATAATGAAAAAATATTATAATCGAAATTAATCAGTGACCAGTAGATAGAATGTATCTACAATTCTATCACACAATGAATGAAACGTGAAGCGTTTTATGTTAAAACGAAAGCCAAATTACATTTAACATCAGAATTACCCGCTCTGAGAACAAAGCCAAATTACATTTAACATCAGGATCACCTGTCCTGAGAACAAAGTCAAATTACATTTAACATCAGAATTACCTGCTCTGAGAACAAAGCCAAATTACATTTAACATCAGAATTACCTGCTCTGAGAACAAAGCCAAATTACATTCAACATCAGAATTACCCGCTCTGAGAACAAAGTCAAATTACATTTAACATCAGAATTACCTGTTCTGAGAACAAAGCCAAATTACATTTAACATCAGGATCACCTGTCCTGAGAACAAAGTCAAATTACATTTAACATCAGAATTACCTGCTCTGAGAACAAAGTCAAATTACATTCAACATCAGGATTACCTGCTCTGAGAACAAAGTCAAATTACATTTAACATCAGAATCACCTGCTCTGAGAACAAAGTCAAATTACATTTAACATCAGAATTGCCTGCTCTGAGAACAAAGTCAAATTACATTTAACCTCAGAATCACCTGCTCTGAGAACAAAGCCATATTACATTTAATATCAGAATCAGCTGCCCTGAGAACAAAGCCAAAATAACATTTAACATCAGAATCACCTGTCCTGAGAACAGAGCAGAAATGGGATTCTTGAAAAATCATTCAGGAATTATTTGATTTTATCAAGTTGCCACAGAGCAAACGTAATCCTAATGAAATTTCATTTGAAAATATCTGTTCTCGGCTTATCTATCCCAGATATATACTAAATATTTACATACTATGGTATATTTACCATGTTTATTGTAAGGCTGTACACATTGTGACAAGGCTTCTTTGTTGATGTTTGATATTTTCAGTAGTAGGTCATCAATATCCTTATGAATGTGTCTGAGGTACAGGTCATAAGGTACTTCCAGCTCACTACTGGTCCAACATGAATAGATTTTCACACAGATCGTTAAAGAAATTCCACAGTATTTACATTTTGTTTTCTTTCGGTATACCCATATAGGAACGGACAATAATCGTGATCCGAGATTTCTACATTTCTTCATTATCGAAACGCTTCATTTTCCAGTGCTATTCAAGTATCAAAGCGACCAAATTCAGCGGGATGTAAAATTAAAATCAGAACTAAAAATCGATTTCGAACATTTTGTTTTGAGGATCAATAAAGAAAAGATGTTTTTCTCAACTTAACATTTTATGAGTATTTAGATAATTTCGGTAAGTTATTTAGATGTAAAATCGGTGATAAAGAATTGGTCACTGAACGAAATGTGATATTATGATTATGTAAACACTTTTAGATTTTTACTGTGCAAAGCCACCTACAATTGCATTGGCTTCCATATCGAACTTATATCAAGCACATGGGGCAACGGTTCGGTACAATTGTATTGCTGAAAGTGATCTGTACCTTCCACAGGGCTCGCCGGAAATCACGTGTCTAGAGACCAGAAATTGGACAACTACATCATTTTATTGCAAAGGTAGGTATCATGAAAGTTTGCTCGAACCTCTATGCTTCCATCCTGATATATCAATATAACATGTTTTGATACTAGTTTATATTGTTTTGCTCGAGTTACTGTTGTCATTTTTATCATCAAATAATTATTGGTTCCGATTTATGGATCAAAGACAAGTTGGATGACAATTTATTTATATTCAAAATACAATACAATACGAGATTTATTATCAACATAAAACCCAAAAAATCACTTATGTCATATACGGAATGTCTGATTTCTATCAATATTTTGGTGAGTGTAGTCGAAGGACCAGAAGACGTTTACCCTTCTGAAGTACTTGTGTAAACTCCTTGTGGTTTTTTGTCTCCGTAGAAAAATAAGGTGATTTGCGTGCTATCATCGATTTATAGTTTGGATTAAGACTTCCCTGATTTGGCGGAGCTCTCTTGTTGTTTTAGTTATCATTCTCCGAAAATTTACTGTTGTTCTCCTTCAAACCTGCTTTCTTCATCGCACTTTAAAAGGATGTCCAGTTTATTCCTGCATTCAAAAAAGGCAAAAACATTCTTTTGTCAGTAATCCCGCCTTCTGTGATATTTGTGCCTACATAACATTTTAAAGACAATTTCAAAGAAGAGATGCTAAAGTGAAGATCTCTCTCCTGTATAAAATGTTTTGTCTACCGATATTGTCTATCAAACCGGTCCAACGGAAGGATAATTATGATGGGGAGACCTAGAAACAAACTTTTGAGAATGCGTCGAGTTGAGAAACAGTTCTTTATTGTTCAATCGTGAAACAAAAGTATGTTTACTATCCTATTATCATCGATTTCAGATGCATGGAAATGCAGTCGCTGGACTGGAAATGATTATCAAAACTTCGCTTCTTACGATCCTGTTGTAGTTTGTGAAGAGCATGGAATTATTAACCGTCGATTTACCGGAGGATACAATTCACTAGCACCGGGATGTGGTCAATGCTATTGTTGTGAACGAATATGAAATGGGGTTCATTGGAATGTCTGAGAACTTTATCGTGAAGTGTTAATAATTCCAATCATCATTAAAACCGATGAATAAACATTTAGGGCAGGATGTTGAGGAGAACGTTTTAAGGGGAATGAACATACTTCATTTTAATGATTTTATCATTACATTGAACCTATCCAAATATCGGAAACCTAGAAATGGTCTATAGTGTTATTTGTGCGGAGGATATTAAATTGGGCTCCTGGTGTCCGAGAAACTTTTCCGAGCTACATTTTCAAAACCGTTCGATTGATATGGACAAAACTACCACAGCACCATCTAATTATGTACAAAAAATAGAACACACCAAAATTTTGCTCCTTGTAATATCGATAAGCTATGTTATTTGTCAATAGCGATCCTAAGTAGTATCATAAAATTAATTTGTATATGAGTTATTGGTGTTTTCTCATTAACAGCTAGAGGAAGAGAGATTGGTATGTGCATAGCTTGACTGACCGACAATTGATTACAGAACCATGTAGTTTCACCTATTTGTATACGTACAAGGCAATATAATAATGTTGAAATTAAATCGATTAATCCAGAAAATGTTTTCACGGTTGACAATCTAGCAACGAATAACCTTCTGTTATATAAACCACCCGCGTTGTTTTGACTTTCGTTTTGATTTGAAAGACAAAAACATCCCATGGGAGTGGCCCTGTTTATAAACTATTACAGACAAATAAGACACATTTGCAAAAAAGTATAGATATGCTCTATCCTTATAATCCATGCATTCAATCATGCATTTCGTTTAATGGAGTTTCATTTTATAAAACCATTGTTATCTGAGTTGAACGCAATTTTGTTGTATTTAATCTTCAGTATCTATGTTTGAAAATGACTAATCCTTCTGATGGAATGGGAGGGGGAGGGGGTAACTATATAACCATATTTACATTTCCTGATGGGAGGTATCTGTGGTACTATATATACATTTCCTGATGGGAGGTAACTGTGGTACTATATATACATTTTCTGATGGGCGGTAACTGTGGTACTATATATACATTTTCTGATGGGAGGTAACTGTGGTACTATATATACATTTCCTGATGGGAGGTATCTGTGGTACTATATATACATTTCCTGATGGGAGGTAACTGTGGTACTATATATACATTTCCTGATGGGAGGTATCTGTGGTACTAAATATACATTTCCTGATGGGAGGTAACTGTGGTACTATATATACATTTCCTGATGGGAGGTAACTGTGGTACTATATTTACATTTCCTGATGGGAGGTAACTGTGGTACTATATTTACATTTTCTGATGGGCGGTAACTGTGGTACTATATATACATTTCCTGATGGGAGGTATCTGTGGTACTATATATACATTTTCTGATGGGAGGTTACTGTGATACTATACACACATTTTTCCGGTGGAATGCAGTCGCGGTACTTATATTTCATGGAAATTATTTCTATCTTTGGTCGAAATATTCTGGTATGTTTTCTCCTCTTATGTATTAGCATTTAAGTCCTTCCTCTTTGTTGATATGTGAACTTTAATAACTATGTGTTGAAACCTAAATTTATATGTCCATTTGAGTTATCGTTCCTGGTTTGGAACTCTTTTGTTATCTTGGGTAATAAAAACGGTTGTTCTTGTTGTACGCCATTAATACACGTGTTGTGTTGTAGCTGTGCTGCGGGAATCACACTCTTTTTAAGTAAAATATTTTAGCTTTCACCCTTTTATATAAGAACTAAAGTGAACGAAATATCAAAATGATTTACACTTTTCCAAGTTTTCTGTTTTCTGGTGAAGGATATATATGCCTCGGTTGTCATGGCATTTTACAATCTAATACATTCTAATTTACCAAACAACCAATCAAAAGAGTGCAAATAAACCTCAAAAAATTGATCTTATTAAATAAGTAATAATAATATTAAATAAGATCAATTAACATCAGATACAGAGTAATAAAGACTATCGTAAGGAATACACAGATGAAATGAATATACAAATATTCAGTGTGTCCATATTTCAAACCCTATTAGTAAACTCAGAAGACAATTTGTCAACATTATTAAAACAACCACGTTTTACTGCTAGTTCATCCTACAAATTGAATCTGCTTGAATGTTTTCTCGCGTTTGGTGTTCCCTTGAATATTTACAGACACATTCAGATCGTAAGTGACATCTATTTATCACTATCAAGCCAATGCAATTTCACTTTATCAACTTGTTCAACATCTCTCGTATTTGTCGGTTTTCACCCAATGATGTACCCTATCTTTCAACAAGCAACCATTACCATTTTCCTCATCTTTCCTGCTTATATATTGTTCTTCTGGATCAAAGATGACCTCTCAAAAAAAGTAACAAATATCGTTACAAGAAACATCCAGTCCCAACGATGTTTTTTCTTCCTCTTTGGTCAAGTCTTCAGTAGTGCAGACATTTTTGAGAATATTTCTACTTTTCAATCTTCTATTCAAATATGGAACTTTAATTCTGTATACCTTTATTATTTGGTGATTATGAAAAAATTAAAACATAACTTAGTCTTGTACAGGTTTCCATGCTTGGTCCTAAAACATATTGTAATTGCAAAACACGATTTTCATATGGATAACTATTTAATCATGATGATGCATCTATTATTTGTATTGGTATAAATGCACATGCAGTGCCATGCTCAACCAATGATATGCAATATCTATTTGTAATGAAAGTATACTTGCATTTCAGATTTATTATTTTTTAATTGTCATATTTAAGTAATTTTGTCATGATTTTTCCATGTTTCCAATGATATTGCCTCATGTTATTCAAAATTCACGATTTCTTGACGAACATTTTTTGCAGGAAAATGAAAAAGGTTAGTTAGTTTGCGGACTTTTCTATAAAAATGTAAACATTTACTAGAATTCATATTTTGTTTTCAATTATTATACAAGTATGATACAATCAATTATCTTACTTTTTCCATGGATAACAATTAACAATATAATTGTTAATTTAAGACTTTTAGTGCTTTAGTTAAGTTGTACAATAATTTTGGAATACTGCAATAATTGTAAATGGATGCTATTTTTCACCTCCCGGGTAGAAGCAAAAATTCCTGTTTTATCCGAATTTTTATGATAACGCATCGCTGTTTATCTTCAAATTCAATTAAAAACAAAAGCGAAGTGATGTCTCCCATTTATTCAAGAAATTCAATAAGTTCTTAATTCTACAATGTACTCCGTCTATAAAACTTGATGAAAAAGGAAAGAAAATTAATTTCAGAAACAAATTATACAGAAATAGTGCAAATTATGAAATTGAACTGCAATTATGCTGTAAAGGGAAAATTTAGCTGGACATTAGCAATCTTAAATACGAAGACAGTTTGAACCTGACTACTGATATTGTTTTCTAAATAGAATCTTTAAAACCCGAAAGTTACAATCACGTGTGACTGGAGACAGATTGTTGTAAATAATATTTATATTTCACTTTATACTGCCAAAAATTGAACTTAAATGCATTTTCAGAAAACAATTCACAAACTTTTACATCTGTATCAATTATAGATCTTACATTGGAATTTGTCTTAAGACAAAAATAAATCTAGTACTCCAGCTCAGAGAGGTTCGAGCCCACATCGAAAAAGTGAACTGCTCTGAAATAACTGATGTTAAGATCGTTTTTAAAAGTGCATATTTAACAGAATAGTTGATTCTTGTGCGGGAAAAAAAACAAAATATATTTTGAAAAATTAAAAAAAAAATTAAAATCAATTAAAATATTCGTATTTTTTTCTTAATCGCTGTTTGTTAATTCGGCTCGTCTTTGCATCAGCAAAATCTTCCACATTGCTTCCTGTAATGTATGGAAGTGACACAAACCTTCCTTCTCCAACAAAAAAAGAAGATGCACGTTTTCTTGTACCGGCAACTTCTCACTATACGAGCGATCCAATAGCATCGATAGCGGCACCATCCCCAAAATCTCTTTCGGCGAACAAGTACGTCAGATCCGGTCTCTTCCGAGTCTTCGACTGGAAAAGAAGGAGACGTTATTAAACAATTCACTGTACAGTTAATTGAAGAACGTGGTTATTATTTCTTTTTAATTTATTACTTATTTGAAAAGTAAGTCGTCAGTCAGCCGCATACAGAACCAACACACCCCCCCCCCAACCGCCCTTCACACACACACAAACACACACTTTTTCTTCCTTAAAAGGTCTTTTGCGTTCCGTTTGTATTTACCTTGATCCTCGTCCTGGGGAACGTTTAGACACTCGTCTTTCCTGGTCAGGTGACGTATCTTCCGGGGTCCACACACTGAAGTTAGTGCAGTCTTCAACTCCTCTGTCATCGCTAGATCATCCTCTTTATACAAGCAAGCTCTCTCATCAGTGGCGTTTACGTTTTCAGACACTGCAGATTCCATGGTCTGTAATAACATACACTTTGTTTATCTACGATACATGTACATTTTCATTTACAAGAAAAGATATATATTTCAATGGTTTTTAGTGTAAAGAAGAACTTATGTAAAAATTATTTTGACGAAGTAACTAGTAGAACAAATAAAACGCTCAACAACTTTATTCTTCCATCAGCAAGATTAGAGTGAGGTCTTACTACAATTATGATCTATTAAGGTCTTCCTAGTAGAAGGTAAATTCTATCTGAAGGTGTATTATGTAAAAAGCCACGTGAAGTAAGAACGTTTACTTCAAAAACGATTCCTTATAAAATATGTCTTACAGCAGCCACACCCTCTGTGTCCTCCTCAATTGATGGAGCCTGATTTTCCTCATCGTCAAGTTCCAAAAAGTGGCAATCCTCGGATTCCGAGACCGGAACAACAACACGTATATTCTTAAAAAAGATAAGTGAAAATACAGAGTGAAAAGTGGTTTCCCTTTTCTTTTCCTTAGAGCATTAGAAGGAAATAATTGAAGCGGAAAATCCCTATTTTTGAGACCAGATATTCCTTTATCCACACTCATTTAGATATATCCTGCAATATGACACAAGGCGAACTAGTTACACCAAAATATATCTTTATTGTGCCATGAAAACACACTTGTATAATAACTGTTATATAAAACATTTATGGAAAAAATGCCGTAGCGGGAGATAATCAATAAGTCAATAACCAACAAACTTTTGAAATATCACGTGACGTCCTTTCTGACGTACCCATTACTGAAAAAACTTGGTGTAATGCAACTTGTCTCATTTCTACCTGTGTAACACTGGTCTGTCTAGGGCAATAACCATGAGTTCGCTGGTCATGTATTACACGCGCGCAACACAGTGACGTGTCCCTTCCCAATTGTCATCATCGCCCGATACGACGTATTCACACATGTGGATAAAAAGTCATTTGCAATGACTGTTTGTGTTTTGTTTTAATTTTCTGGGTGGGATGGGAGATGAAGAATGAAATATTTAAAAACATCAGGTTTATCGACATTCTATGGCCTCACCGGTTGAATATCCCTGTCGTACACCTCGACACACGAAAGAGTCTATCATATTGCATGGTCACATGGCCCTATATTATTAAGAATATAACATTTTCTCGTGAAAAAAAATAGGAAGAAGTTGGTGTATTTCCATTTGTATAATATAAATGATTATTTGAGTTGATGGTATGTGACGTCTCAAGTCTCGTACAGTATTACACGGGATACAAACCAGCGTTATACATTGCACGAAGCCGGGGACTCCTTGAGATACTTTTTTAATTTACCAAGGAAAGACATAATTACACATGTATAATAATACTGAAATATGTTACTCAATAGGAACAATCAAATAATCCTCTATCTTATTCAGTTCACAAGTGAATGCAATTTAACGTACAGCATTAAAAATGCAGACAAACATACTACGACAAGTGATAAACGCGGGACAAATAAATCGCTTCATCAGATATATGTTAAAGTTAAATATCACTCACTAGTCTATGGTCTGTAATCACCGTCTGTGAATCGTTTCCATTCATGGTTGAGTGAACAATTTCCCTTCCTTCCGCCATATCCGTCTCGATGTTGACCGCGTAGATATCGCCCTCAACGGTGCTGATATTACGTGATATAAACTGAAGAAATAGAAAAACAAAATGTTACTTAAAAGCAAGCCAAAACGTCAAATAATTTCTTGAATTTCTCTCTTTTTCTGGTTGTTTAATCACATTACTTACATTTTGTTTTCTTACATTTTGAAAACGTGTCCATTGCTTGACTGTGCTGTATCTTATACAAATTTGTATTAACAACGCTATCCTGAAGTGTGTGTTTTAGTACAATCGTCCAGATTGCAAGTTAGACCCTGCTGGCGGACAATTAGTACCTGAGATTTGCAAACCACGTGTTAATTCATTTAGATATTGGCACGGTTCAGAATATACACATGTATCACATTGACATTTCTTTTGATCACCTTGGATTTTCTTCCGTCGTCTCCTAGGCTGCAAAATTTAGGCCCTTAGCATCACTGACAAGTTCAGAAAAACGAAAAAGCTGTTTGATGCAGTTCAATTTTCTAAATTTGTATTAAAAATTGCTGTTCACTTGGGCGTCTTTTGTGCAACTCAAAAAAAATTATTTGGAGACCGTTCAAATCTTAAACTTATGTAAGTTTATAATCTTATTTTCACAACTATTAAATGAAAATACACGATACAAAACGAGTGGTTGTAATCCAACCTACTTTTAATGTCACATAATTCTAGATAAGCCTCTCGTAGATCCTAAATATGAAATGTATTCCCTTTTTATAACGATCATATTGCACAAACAAACATGAAAATGCAACAGCAGAATAAGATATTCTTGTAAATTATTTGAAACATTTTGTCGAGCAGCAGAAACGGAAAGGATCTCTTGCTACACAAACATTGGATTACATGTACTTACCAACGTGACGTTTCCGATATCTTCAGGTGTTGCTTGGCCTACTCCGGCCAGAATGCTCACGATTACAACGACCAACTGATACATGACGGTGATGGTCAATCTAGATTAATTAAATGATATTACCTGTACTTAACTTAGATTATTTAAATCATATTACCTGTACTAAACTTAGATTAATTAAATGATATTACCTGTGCTAAACTTTACAAGTTAAAATTATCTAATATGCGTGGACCGTTTTCGGTCGATATGCTAAAAATTACAATATAGATTTACAAAGGTAGACAGATGTGTACAAACAAACGGAAAGTAGTTGAAATGTTGTTGTTACTGTACCTTAATCGCGATCTTCCTTCTCCTTCTAGGTGCCGTTTGAAATATAACGGAACATTGTGCTTTTATACTAATTTTTACCAGGAAGACAAACAAATTTCATTTTGAATATTGACCAATCGCTACTCTCACTGATTTAATCGTGTTATGGCAATAAATATTGTTGGGAGTTTTCGAAGGTCAGTAAAAAATATTGAAACGTCAATAAAGTGTGTATATTCTTATATATTCTGAGCCTTGCTACTATTCGAATGAATTATACATAATATCCTGGTTACGGCGAACACCATGAGGACTAATACTTCGAATCACCTGATCTATTCTTATATCCCCATAGTACTCGGGAGTGTGCGGGAATTTTGGGGAAAAAAATAACGAAACCCAGGCGATTGGATTTTGCTGGAAGGAAGATTTGCTCTTAGATCGATGAAAGGTAAAATGTCTTTCCTGGAAGCAAATACGTGTCCAAAAGTTGTCGTACAGTGATATTGTGACCTGTTCACTATGGACACTTGCCTTAATAAAACACAACGAATATATAATACCGTAAAATCATTATTTTCGTGGTGGGTTTATTTTCGTTGAATTCGTGGGTAATCTAAATCAATGAATGTTCATGTCAACAAAATGATAGACGGATAAAGGTTGACATGTAGGACTAGTGGATTTTGCTAACAGTGTATATCCACGAAATCAAGTGCCAACGAAATCGTATATCTTTCTAAAGTCACGAAATTTGAGCCCCACGAGAAAATATCATTTGAAAGTAAATGTCGATGAGTAAAACACAACATAACCCGAGGTGATAGTCCAGTTTTAAAACCCGTTTGTTAATATCTGTCAAAATTTGTTAAGAAATACAAGTTAATATGGAGCAGTATTTAGATAAGTTTCAAAATCCTTTTATTCAACCGTTTAACAATACAGGTCTTACACATACAATCATTACGTTTGGAGGGTGAAAACAAACTTAAAGATTATGATGGTTTCGATGAAAAATGTGTGACTTTATCGAAACTCCCTTTCTTCTTGTCTTTTGTCTGTTGTATGCTCGAAATGTGATAGTGGAAAACCTTTTCTTTTCGCGAGCAATTTGATTTCGCTAATTTCGCTATCGAAACAAATTCGTGAAAGATAATCTCTCCGAAATAAGACGGAAATGATAAACGGTGATTAAAGTGTAGTATGAGATCAAAAGAGGCTTGATTTTGGACAAAATTCCATTGTTCCTGAAAGAGATCCTTTGATGTTTTGGGGTTTTTTTTCCAAACATTTATCTGTTTGGTATGTACTTTACCTCATGAATAAATGACACTAGTAAAGATCTCTTGTGTTGAAGATTAATGTCAATATCTAATTGTTTCTCATTAGGTGAACAGATGAATTCATGAATTAACAGTACCTTCGGAATCAAAGAAAAGATTGATTTCTAAAAACACAGGAACAAAATTTACAGCACCAGAATTTAACGGTTAAAGTTCAATTGTAGTTCTAGAAAGTCGTCGTCATATTAATTGTTACTCAGGATAGTGGAGTAGAAAAACAATTAAGTTTACTATGCATTATTCTACAAAAATCACTGGAAATATCAAACTCGATCCATCAACCATTCATCCTCAGGAAGGAAATCTTTCATCTTCTTGGGAGCAAAACCTGGTTCAAAAATAATTTTTTAAGGTTTGAATTGGGAATATTTCAGAAATCGTGATAACTAATCATCATCGAAATGAATATCTTGGTTAAGAGTACTTAAGAGTATTTGTGAAAAGTGATATCAGGGGTACAAGTAAACAACACGTAGAGGCAAGAACAATCACAAGTATTGCCACGAATTCTTAAAATTTATGATCGCTGCATAAATATCTCACGATTCAAGTATCGCTGAATTCTTAAGAGGATCGTTTCAAGAACTTCCTCGTTTAAACGAATACAATAATAATTTTCTAGTTAGTAAGAGCCTTACTATTCGCAGTTCTCTACTTAAGCTTGTAAATGTTGTTTTTTGTGGTTCAATCATTCACAGATAAGCAAAATGCTTTAAACAAAAAAGGAATTTATTTTTCAGTGAATTCATGAAATAAACTGTTGTATTCCTTGTTTATAATCTTAGTTTCAAGATATTTATATATACTTTGCAACTTTTTATTTCATCTGCAAAAGTAGGAAAAAAATGTCCCACTAGACTAGTATTTCAAGTTTACTTACTATGAGATGAGATCTTTATTTATGAAAAGTATTTATTTCATTTAAATAATATTTTGCATGAAATAAAAATTTTATGTTAAACATCCTTATCTAACCTTCCTTAAGTCTTCAATACTTCTTGGAAAACACTATGACATGTGTTATTAACTATGACTTAATGATAGCCTAGACTTTGACCATACATACACGTACAACTGACCACTCCCTTTTCTAAAATGAACTTAGTGACATGAATATTTAAGTGGACGTCAATGATATACAGCTTTCTGCGTATCTTAATCGTACATTAAATTCTGTATCTATGTTAATCATTTTTACTCTTTTTTGATTATCTACTCTAACTTCCATTTTTCTTCTCTCTTTATCCTTTAAGTTCTACTTTTCTCTTCCACTACTTTAACCGATAATTCCCCGACAGCTTGTAAATTTCACAAGACAATTTACATAAGTTGATGGATCGACTTACTTCACCACCTGTACTTGGCTATGCTCAGTATAGATTGCCGTTTGAGCTTCATACAGATGCCTGTGGAAAGGGATTGGGTGCTGTCTTATATCAGCGACAGGACGACAAGCTCAGAGTCATCAGTTATGCTAGTCGCTCACTCAGCAAATCTGAAAGGAACTATCCAGCACACAAACTGGAGTTTTTGTCACTTAAGTGGGCTATTACAGAGAAATTCAAGGACTATCTCTATATGAGCGAATTCACAGTGTTGACGGATAATAATCCATTGACTTACGTGTTGACCTCGGCTAAGTTAGACGCGACCAGTCATCGATGGCTGGCGGCATTAGCAGCATTTGATTTTGATATACGATACTGGCCTGGGAAATCGAACACAGATGCTGATGCGCTATCTAGATTGCCACAGCTTGGAGAGCACAAGCTGAAGACTCTGTATTGAAACCATGGATGGAAGCAGTCGTGAAACGTGTTCGACCCAAACGACAAAGTTTGCCTATGACTCGTGACCATACCATGATGTACCGAAATTTTGACAGATTGCGACTCAAGCGTGGTGTGTTGTACCGGGAAGTCATCATTGATGAAGACAAGCGGGAACAACTTGTTTTACCCTCATCATATATCCAAGGAGCTCTGAAAGGCTTGCATGATGACATAGGACACCCTGGCCGGGATAGGGTTTTATCCTTGTGCAAGGAAAGGTTGTACTGGCCCAGTATGACAAGAGATGTGGAGGAATAGATACGGAAGTGCCCTAGGTGTTTGCGAGCGAAGTCACCAGCAAATATTAGAGCGCCACTTGTCGGCATTCACACATCGCAGCCTATGGAAATGTTGTGTCTCGATTATTTGACACTGGAGCCATCAAAAGGAGGTATAGGTAACATTCTTGTCATAACGGACCATTTTACTTGATACGCTCAAGCTATCCCAACTCGGAATCAAACGGCGAAAACAACGGCTGAAGCACTTTTTAACAACTTTATTGTGCATTATGGTATTCCACAGAAGCTACATACTGATCAGGGAGCGAATTTCGAAAGTGATTTGATGAAGGAGCTATGTTCAGTTCTTGGAATGGAGAGGTCCAGGACGACACCATACCATCCCATGGGTAACGGTACTACCGAAAGGTTCAACCGTACATTGTTGAACATGTTGCGGACACTGGAGGAAAAAGAGAAACCTGAATGGACACGCCATATTTCTTCATTGGTACATGCATATAACTGCACCCGCAATGACTCAACCGGATTTTCACCATTCCAATTAATGTTTGGTAGGGAGCCACGTTTACCGGTTGACATAGCATTTGGGATAGGCAGAGACAGGAATTCCACATCATCACTCTCGGAGTATGTCAATCACCTTAAGATCAGATTGAAGGATTCGTACCATTTAGCGTCATCCCTAGCACATAAGGCTAAAGACAGGCAGACAGTGCAGTATGACAGGAAGCGGAGAGGTGCTACAATACAGGTAAATGATAGAGTGTTGGTGAAGATTTTAGCATTCGAAGGGAAGCACAAGCTATCGGACATGTGGGAAAAGGAAGTGTACATAGTGCTGGATCAGCCAAACAAGGATATTCCTGTTTATATAGTTCAAGCAGAGTCCGGGGAAGGAAGGAAGCGAACACTCCACCGTAACAACCTCCTTCCCATAGGTTCATTACTAGAGAAACCCATTTCGGCGGATCGGCCCATCCCGGCGAAGCGCAAATCGAAATTGGTGTTACCGAAGAATGATCCTAAGGACAAGAGATGTGGAGGAATAGATACGGAAGTGCCCTAGGTGTTTGCGAGCGAAGTCACCAGCAAATATTAGAGCGCCACTTGTCGGCATTCACACATCGCAGCCTATGGAAATGATGTGTCTCGATTATTTGACACTGGAGCCATCAAAAGGAGGTATAGGTAACATTCTTGTCATAACGGACCATTTTACTTGATACGCTCAAGCTATCCCAACTCGGAATCAAACGGCGAAAACAACGGCTGAAGCACTTTTTAACTGATCAGGGAGCGAATTTCGAAAGTGATTTGATGAAGGAGCTATGTTCAGTTCTTGGAATGGAGAGGTCCAGGACGACACCATACCATCCCATGGGTAACGGTACTACCGAAAGGTTCAACCGTACATTGTTGAACATGTTGCGGACACTGGAGGAAAAAGAGAAACCTGAATGGACACGCCATATTTCTTCATTGGTACATGCATATAACTGCACCCGCAATGACTCAACCGGATTTTCACCATTCCAATTAATGTTTGGTAGGGAGCCACGTTTACCGGTTGACATAGCATTTGGGATAGGCAGAGACAGGAATTCCACATCATCACTCTCGGAGTATGTCAATCACCTTAAGATCAGATTGAAGGATTCGTACCATTTAGCGTCATCCCTAGCACATAAGGCTAAAGACAGGCAGACAGTGCAGTATGACAGGAAGCGGAGAGGTGCTACAATACAGGTAAATGATAGAGTGTTGGTGAAGATTTTAGCATTCGAAGGGAAGCACAAGCTATCGGACATGTGGGAAAAGGAAGTGTACATAGTGCTGGATCAGCCAAACAAGGATATTCCTGTTTATATAGTTCAAGCAGAGTCCGGGGAAGGAAGGAAGCGAACACTCCACCGTAACAACCTCCTTCCCATAGGTTCATTACTAGAGAAACCCATTTCGGCGGATCGGCCCATCCCGGCGAAGCGCAAATCGAAATTGGTGTTACCGAAGAATGATCCTAAGGAGTTAGATGTATCGAATGAGGACGACACAGACGACAATGACTGCTATATATACCAATATACCCGTACCGGAGGAGATGATTCGCAGAGCTCGGAGGGAACAACACCTTCTGATGAGCCTGTGGAGGTGATCCCCCCTCAGAACCCGGATGACGATCACGGCGTTGCTGAGGAGGTTGATGTTGTTAGTTCTTCTGGTGACGACCAGCTCTCCGGGGGAGACTGTCCTTTAGGAGTGGGAGAACAACAGGGTCCGGAAGTCGAGACGGTTGCTGATGGTCCTAGACGACGCACCAGACAACGGGTACAGCCGGCTTGGCAAAGATCAGGAGATTATGTCTTTAGGCAACAGGTATCGTCGCCGCAGGATATCACGACTTGGAGTTCTCGGATGGCGTTGTTGGAGATGCTAGCACGGCAAGGTGTCTTAACAGGGGTGCCACCGGATGTAGCTCAAGTTCTGGTCAGCAGTATTTTAGGAATAGTGTGAGTTTTCACTCAAATGTTGTTTGATATATTTATGATTGTGAGGACATTGTAATATGGTATTATCATTTGAAATAATTTGCATTGTATTTTGTAACTCGAATATGTAAGTTCTAACTAGCATACCATGTGGTTATGCTTGTATCATGTAGGACATGTTTTGTGCATGACGAGGACGTCATATTTCAAGTAAGGGGAGGATGTAACAATGTGCAAACATTGATGTTTTAATTAGTGACACTGTTTAACAATATTTTAATTAATTGAATTGTTGCGCTGCGTTCGTTGTACTGTTATGTAATACTGTGTTGCGTGCGGCCACTGTTCCGTCTACCTGTACTGTCCTTGTAAGTGTTTGTTGTCACGTGTCTTACTTTGTGTTGTCCATATATGGATATTATTCCTAATGTAGGTATTACTTCGTTTTGGGTCAGTGGTCAGTCCGGTTGTCTTTGTCTATGTTTGGCGCGGTTTTTTTTATTAGTCCTTTGTGTGCAGACCTGGAGAGCGGACGTATAGTAGATCTAGACCTGTGTCCGCAAGATTTGAATCTTGGGCCTTGTAATTGGTTCTCCAGATATTTGGTATGTACGATAAAGTCTCAGTCTAGCTGCTCTCGTAATTGGGTGTTGTAAATTATTGATTCATTTTATAATTGAGAGTTCAGATGAAGTAAAGTTAAGCAATGTGTCGAACGGTGCTTTTCATAAAGTGACGTAATTGTGATCTCATGTACGTATATATGGATTGAAGTTATTTAAAATAACAGGTGAAATATACCTTCACATGTATTTTACAGATTGATGTAAGATCTACAATTAGTCCACGCACAGACCTTTTTCTGTCTGGCAAACCCCCGACCCATAGTTGGGGTAGGTATTTTAATAGATATTATATGTAAAATACGAGAGCTTGTGTAATTGATAATGTCAGTTATATTATGAGTAATTATGTAATAATGTAAGTTGTAAGCAGTTTCCTGTAGACCACGATCTACTTATATATACTAATAAGCGTAAAGCTGAGGCCTATTGATATTCCTATTTAGAATAAAGTATTAAGTGTGAATGTATTAAATATGTATTTACTGGATGTACATCATGTTATGAATGTAGACAACGTTTCATTATGTAATTGATTGTATTATGTCTTTGTAGGGTTTTAATTGTATTCTGTACAACATAGAATAAATGGAATAAGTCAGCACAGTACACGTCGTTGTTCTTTAAAAACTTGACAACTTTACATCACTTTTTTCTGGGTCCTTCTTGTAGATGTTATGTGATATAAAATGTTTGCTGAAAACAAAATAAACAGTAAACTAACTGTGGATAGATGAATTTTCACGAGTTTGATGACGCACTACTTAAAAAAGACAAGTTAAAAAATCATCGACACAAATATTTTTATTATCATCTTGTCAAATAATAATCTCCCGTGTGTTTCACCGTGATATCTGGTTGTTGTAGATCTGTATTCACTGTATGATACAGTGAAATTCCTTGCGACGGATCACATGACCTCAAAATAGAGCAGTATTAACAGTGTTCAGAAATTTTGACCGGCGCAACTTTTCCCGTCTACCACACAACCTGACTCCCTTTGCCTTTGTAAATAATTTGATATACTATACAATCACATGTGGGAGCATTTGTAATTCTTTGAGGCCAAGTTATTCTTTAATAATGATTAGCAGCCTGGTTTACATTTTACAGAATAAACACAAGTTGACATATATCTTATGAGTGTAATAACCTGAGAAGTCTAAAACTGCCTCCACATATCGACGCTCAGCATTTTTAATTTCATAGAAATGTCCAGTTTACTAATACATGCTATGGATTGTTTCACGTTATGCGGATGCCAGAGCGAAATAAATTAATCTAAATCCTAATCTCGAAACTGTGCCAGTGTGGCAGAGACAGTCTGTCCAGGATTCTGCACTAGTAGTAGTAGTTTTGTAAGTCATTAATTATTGTAATTTGTCTAGCCTGCGTTGTCTTATTAGTCCTGTCCCGTGTCACTGTCTATACTTTTGTTTTGTCAATTGTAAAGTGCCATGTGGTTGTGTTTATGTCCTGTTTTTTATTATTATCAGGGGATTAACGTCCTCTATTATGGCCTTTAGGCCTTTCAGAGGACGAGCTTTATGTCCTGTCACCTGTGACCTTTTATATTAACCTTTACCGGTCATGTGACTACATTCTTGAAATCTGGTTAACACCTGGTACATGCAGTTGGGGATATTTACCATCCAGACAACTCACCTGGACACATCCAGTATCTTCAATCTCAGGTTGAGTAGATCAGTTACAACAGCGTGACAATTACCTATGACAGAGTAAGTTTGTATATGAAATATGAAATTATATTAATGTTTTTAACATTATCTACGTTAAAGATTATTCTGAAACGTACTTTGTAGAATAGATAAATTGGAATTTATCTCTGTGCCAATATATTTTATTTTAATCAAGGTCATACAGGTTATTTGTCTATATGTCATGTTTTGAAGTGTTGTTAGAGTAATAATGTATTGTTAAAGAAAGTCTTGCTGTCCATATGAAACATATAGTGAATAGTGTCTATTTTATTGCTTTTAGGGTGTTTTATGTGAATTGGAAGTAAATAAACCTGTGCATCGGAAATACTGAGTTGCGTCGTGCCTCCGCCCAAATTCCCATACCGTTTCACCACCACAACTTTTACTAAATGTGTAGTTTAGAATAACGAGTGTTTCCCTTTGTTTTTACCATATCATTCCATTAACTGAATGTGATGTTCATCTCCAGGACTACAACATAATTTAAAGTTATTAAAAATTAGTTCATTATAATAATTTACTTTATCGTATGAAGACCATACGTCTGTTATACTTTGTTTTACAAATTTAACTAAGGTCGTTAGAGTTATGTCCCTGAGCATCTGCAGTGATTGTTCAAAAGATACGGAAGTGTTTCATTTTCATAATTTAGAGTGAGATACAGAAGGGTCAAACAAGAATTAAGCTTGATCATACAGTTGTTTCGTCCTTCTAGGACTCATCAGTGACGCCAAGGGTGTAAATCTTGAAGCCTAGGAGGCGACTAAGGAAAATCCAAAGTTATCAAAAGAAAAGCCAAAATCTAGACGGGGTTACTTCCCTTGACGGCCTCCTCGCCCTGGCCAGATTTCTCTTTGATACCACCCAAAATACAACATTAAGTTTTTGCTATTTCCGCTGTGCGTTTTTGTTTTGTTTCTCTGTAGTGCCTTTCAAGAATCTGTGTAGATTTCGACCATAGCCCTTACAGTGGCTCACTCTGACAACAAATTGCTTATTAATCATTGTCAGAGGTTTCATCGAAAGTTGTTGATTTAATTAATTTTTGATATAATTTTTTTAGGATTTTTCTTTACCCTGTTTCCTTCATTTTTATGGTGATTATGCGGTTGAAGGCTTGCATAACATTCGCCATCCTATTAAATTGCAATATCATCGTTATAATAAAACCTTACCGTAATCTTTAATACTAGCCTCTTTTTGTGTTTTGTTTGTTGGTCTTCTATTTGATAAGTCCTCTCGAATCATGGACAGCCGACGTTGGTCGAAGTCTGGATACACTACGAGCTGAAGTTTTGTGATAAATTTACAGTGTACTCGATCGTTCCTTCTAAAATTGTAATTATGTCCACGAAACAAAGTGAGGGAAGACTGCTTCGTTCCTTTTTATCATTTTTACAAGCTAACCGATGATAAGTATTTAAATATCACTGTATTTCAAATGCCACTATCTCCAAATATTTGGTTCATGTGGCACAGGATACGGTAGCAGTAGAGAAACAAAAATAACTCAAACATGTGTGCTGGGAAACGATTTTGTTAAATGATTTGTTAGTAATCAGATTCATATGAGATAGTATGCTAATTAATAAATAATAGATAAATATAACAATAAATAAGAAATATCCTGGCTATGCATGGAACTGTCCAATCATAATCGAGAGTCCAAACTCTTTGTTAACTGAATGGCGGACCTTCGGCTGACGTCTTTGATTGCTGAAATAACGTAAACCGTGTACAACGTCGCCGTAAAGTCAAATCATCCAATTTAGTTATTGTGTATTCCGAGATAAGCTGTTAAACATAAAAATACAGTTTCTTCTATAAACACTTATTTAATCATACGCAAACCGGTGATAAGTATTTATATTTTGATGGATAGTGCATGAAATATGCGATTTTAATTGAAAAAAAAATCCCGATAGTCAGATTCATCGAGGTGACATTATTAGAGGATACAGATTAAAGGTCATTAATATTCATACTGCTAAACACAAACTCAGCTGATATCAGTTGGAAACTATATTCAGAGAAGAAGTTTCGATTTAACGAAGTAGAAATTGCTTGCTTTTGGTTTCAGATTCTATATCTTTCAGCATACCTTCAGTTATTTTACATTATTGATAAAATAGATCGATCAACGTTCGGTGTAGTTACTTTGCAGGTACGTGAGAGCTGGAAGTTCAGGTTCCGGTTCTAGAAAGTTACATTTAGGATTCGCCTTGACGTGAAAGTACTGCAAGCCATTCTCACCAAATATCTTGTCATTGTGTCACTGCTAGGGGACAGGTCATTCTGCGCATGTACAATTTTGCAGTTGTTAAGTAAATAATTATACACTATCGGTACTGTACATGGCACCGTAGATTTATCGACTGTTTGTTCCACAAATACATAAGCAGTTAGCCTATAAATAACCTCGTTACAAACTTGTTGCTTAAGGACAAAAAGCAGGCGATACGTTTCTTGTGTTATCAAGGTTCCCTTTGGAAAATAAAAAAAATGTATAGTTACGGCACCATGACGTTATCGACTGTTTGCTCCTCAATACATTAGCAAGTATAAATCCGTTATGTAGCTAACTACTTAAGGGAAAAGTAGTCGATAAGAGGACGTGTTTTCAAAAGTGATTCAAACAAAATGGCGACAAATGTACAAGTAGACGTCTTAAATTGGAATTCATTAGAGTATACTTGGCAAATAACCCTCGTTCAATGTCCTCATGTGGTTAGTTGATCTAAGATGTACTCAGCCTTGAACAGTTGTTGTATTGTCGCTGCGGTCATTAACATAAGAACGGGTTTTATTATATAAATACTTATTTTATTACTTCCACATTCTTCCGCCGCCGAGGTGTCCGAGATGTTTCTCGAACACTTTTGGTTGAAATATAACGTAACGTTACACAGTAGTGTTCGTGTTTGAGAGACGGTGTGACGGAAATTTTCTTCTTTCGATCGGTCAACTGACCAGTCAACCGCGGCCCCACTGGTCAAAAATTGGCCCAAGTTTAGATATCGTCCAATTTGAATTTTGGTATCTAGGTGCAGTTTTACACCGAGCACCAAGGGAAATAACAAAACGAAAGGACAAGTTGTCATCCCTTACATCAAAAGGTCCTGTCAGAAACCATTCAGAGGATTTACCACGGTCATGGCATTGCAACAGCAACTGCGATGCATTGTATCTAGGAGAAACAGGCAGGAGATCAGGGGTCCCACTCAATTAACATCACAAAGACGCAGAATACCAAGAAGGCAAAACAGACAGTTGACAAAGAAAGCACCCTTTTCAAGCGATTTGGTAGGGAAACATTCTGGAGACGCTGAAACGATCCGTTAATAAACGAGGACGAGATGGGTCACAGACCGTCACATGTCTATGACGAGGAGTTAAACAAAGCGAATTGACTACAGTCCATTGTTACCATCATGCATATGGTTTAGTCTGTAATCTGTTTATACTGTGTAGCATTAAAATGAAAACAACATTGATTGTGAGTAAAACACTAGGCTGACATATCACATATCAGAGGCAAGTCTCTTTTATCCACAGAATCTGATCTTTTAGTAGTGTTCATCCAGTTAAGATTCCGCTAAATACTTTCCATACATACGACTTATATTAAGAGGGATGTATAGAATATATTACAGTTATTCTGATATAATAAATGTAATGGAGACCGTCAAACTACCCCTGCTATCGCAAAGTAATGCTAATTGAATTATTTAGTAATTGAAGATAGTTCTACATCATTACTATTCTATATTCACCATAACATTATACAGTTCATTGATACAACATTTGTATTAAACTTTATAACAACAGTTTCTTTTCAGGTCATTCAATTAATTTTCTGCTAAATACTATACACATTTAGGAGACGAAGCAAAAGAGTTTTAATAGTTGCATCTATGGCATAATGGCAGATCCAAAAATCCATTATACCTAATGCACCAAACTCATGTTTGACCTTCGCAGCACAGTTTTCGGGTTAGCGTCACATTGGTCGTACATGTATTCGTTACATCCTCTTACAATGCAATCATTGGTAGAGGTCAGTTTACATCAATATTTAATTTAAGCAAAAGAGACAACAGGACTCTCCCAAGTTCAAAGTATATTATAGCATTAGGGGTCGACAAGTTCAAAGTGTACCATAGCATCAGGGGTCGACCGTTCAATTCCAAGAATATTTTCTATCAAAATCTAATCGTGTCTTCACTAAGTCGGAGGCAGAATGGGATCTCCATAATTCGCTACAGTAACTAGCAGCACTTCTTACATACATGTCAAATAGACTTAATACTATGGAGAAATTCAAATACATGGGTACACAAATCTTTTTTCAGTGCAAAGTCCTACTTTAGGATGCTTATTGTTTCAGTGATGAATCAAAGTAACCGTTAAAGTGTAGCAGGAAGCCAAGATAACAATTTTCAAGCAATTTACCATTAAAGTAACCTTTTCCGTTTTGTGATAATCTTCTCGACTTACGAAAAACCATTTTAGGTATAGATACATTAACAGCCAGAGGCCACAATGTATTAAGTTTCATCAAAGTTAGACAACGTTTAGATTTTGTTTGCTGCGTCGGCCATCTTGGATTGGATGGAAAAAATATTTCTCTTACCCCGGACAGGGATATCCACAGTTTTTACCAGTGTGAGATTTTTCTATCTCACCCTAGGGTTGAGACAAGCTACACGCGCTCCTTGCGCGTTCTCAACAATAATGTGACGACACTATCTTGACACGGAAGAGGAACTTGACATGTAAATGACGTCATTGTAAAATAACGATTTAATAATATGTGTTAATTTTGTGTATATATTGAAGTCATCTCATCCATACTTTCACATTAAAATTGTTTTTATCATCAATATTATGCCTTTCTATGTTTTACTATACCGTTAATGGGAATTATATTTTGTACGGGATATCACAATTAAGCGTGACGCGGTTGAAACGGTCTCGTCACTATATTCATACGTTGTCTACGAGTTTTTGTTTACAAACATTCTACATTTTATAATCAGCGGGGGAACAGGGTTAGAGAAAAATAATCATTCACCCCCTTTGGAATGAGACAGGGGGATTTCAACCCGAGGGGGGATTATTAAGCTGTCAAACACTCAGCAAGCCTCGTGTTTGACAACTTTATAACCCCCCTCGGGTTGAGATCCCTCTGTCTCACCCCAAAGGGGGTGAAAGATTCTATTAGTCTCAACCAAATATACACATGGTCCTCAGTGCTCGCACCAAGTTTCATTTCAATATGACCAATGGTTATTGAGTCAAAGCGTGTTACATTTTTACCAATCAGAGTCTCTTGCCGTGTTCTTGTTGTGGTTCCAATAGTAGATAAATTTACGGTACTTAAGTTATAGTCTTAAACAATGAACTCGATATGGCTGGTAGTTCGAAACTCAGCTGGAACACATTTTATCCATTTATTTTAGTGCATCTTTATTTACCTATTTCCTCATTGAGTATAGCATATTTTACTGTTAGCAGGTGAATACCAAATCATTTGCTAGGCCTAAGTAGATATATTGTGCTTCCAAATATAGGGGTTCGGAGATTCTCACTGGAGATATTTTAAGGATTGTGTGGCGATGTTTGAGATCGGAAAAAAATGTGATAAATTATCAACAGCGAAAATCATCGCACCAATGTTTCCTAATCTCAAATAATTTACCCTTGCTTCTCATACATTAATTCAATGAATCCCAAAATCAGGTAATTTAATCATTTCTTATATTTATTGAATAAATTTGTTACCTTATTAATTTTACAATGTATTTCGTCTAAATCTGCTAAGAAAAAGATAATCAACATTCAATGAATTAATAACACAGAATAATTCGAACTATCACAGTGTTACTAAAGTCCTGCAACAAAAAGGAGGGTTTTACTGACACTAGTAACCACACCTGTTGGTTCTCAGGACAATGATTATTTTGCAAAATCTATAAGTTGCTGGAAATGTTTAATTTGGAGAGGTTTTTAACTCGACGATTATTTTTGGATTTTTTTTTCTAATTCACACATCAAATGTGACAATCAAATATGGCTTGAAACAGAAATATTTAATTTTAATTCGATAACAAAATGTTCCGTTAAGTTTCTGACTTTGTTCGCCATTCTATATTAATCTACACTCGATCAGCTTTTTACTACTGAAATTAGACTTCTGGTTGGGAGAATAATTTGAATGAAACAGTATTTTGCAATGTTCTCAAATATTTGATAATGCAACTCAAACATAATGCAAACACAGACACGAAAGTGTTTTGACAAATACCTTCATTTACATGGATGTTTGTGCTGGCATATCAGGAAAGTGTGAAATCCCAATGTTTCATCCTAAATATATGTTAATTATTTCAATGCAAAAGCTAAACTCGAAAATATCACAAAATGGTTTATTCAAGCATAGAATTAGCGGAACAATAATAGAATTGATATAGATAATTTGAAGTAAAATAGCTAAAGCATTAATTAACATTTAAAGTATTTTCCTATGAATTTTTAGAACTGTTATTATGAATAGTTCGATAATAAGTGCCTGCAATTACATGAAATCAATTATAACGTAATTCATTCATTCTTTGTGAACTTTTCTTACGTGAAAAAATTGCTGAAAACTGATCTGTTCTTAGCCATAGCAATATCTGATATACACTGGGTAACAATGTGTAAAGGTGTAACAGCATTTCTTCCACCAAGAGAAAAACAAGAAGTGTATTCGCCTATACGAGCATATAGTAACCCTTCGGTAGACCCAGAAGACCCGGAATGGACACCACCATCTCTTTTGGCGAGCAAGCACGTCAGATCCGGTCTCTTCCGTTTCACCTTAACGAAAAAAGAGAGTTATTAAGAACATATACATGGCTATAAAAATTTAGATAAATTTATTGACTAGTTTGTAAAGCATTTATACCGAGTCTGAATGTAGACATAAGTAACTTTCAAAATGAAGGCATATCCGAGTAGTGCCTTATAATACAGGTGATAGATTTCACAATCTTTAATTGAGCATTTGACTCTACTTCTCGGTTTCTGTATTGAAATCTGTTATTAATTTGTATTTTTGTACAATTCTCAAGGTATGCATTCCATCATGATTAAAGAATCTGCTCTTTTTTTTTCTTTTTATGAATATAAAACACCTTGATGACCCCCCTCCTGTGGTACATCCTGACATTCGGCCTTTCTGGTCAGATGACGTATTTTTCTCGGACCACATAAGGATGTTAGGGTAGCCTTCAACTTCTCTGTCATAACGGGGTCGTCATCCTCATATAAACAAGCTTTCTCGTCAGTGGCATTGACGTTTTCCGATACCGCAGAATCCATAGTCTATCATAAGACACATATCAAAAAGATGCTAAAATATACAGTGTTATAATGAAGACATTACCAATCATGATCCTAAATAAACATGATAGTTCCTTCCTGTGTCTTCCATTAAAACAGTTCTCAAAGACTGAGGTTCAAATTAATACTTATTTATTGATAGGAACAGCGGAAGTGTATAGAATATACACATATAATTCACCTTCTTGTAATTATCAGATATTGGGAAATTCAAATATGGGCTAGTGCACATTCCCATTCCCAGTTTTGATTTTCCTAAGTCGCCTCCTAGATTTCAGTGTTTAGGCGCTTCTTATCCCTGACGAGTCCTAGGACAAAACAGATATATGATACAGTTTAATTCGCTATTTGCCCCTCCTCTATCTTGCTCTAAATTTGTATTGGAATGTGCTATCTTTGTGTGTCTTTTGTGCAATCTTCATAAACCATTCTTACAGTAGTCACGCCCTCTATGCCCTCCTCAAGTGACGGTTCCTTTTTTTCCTCATCGTCAAGTTCCGAAAAGTGGCAATCCTCGGATTCCGAGTCCGGAATAACAACACGTATATTCTTGAAAATAAAAACATGAAAGCAAAAAGTGAAAAGAAATTCCAAATGATAGAGTGAACTGAATCTCTCCAATTCTCTATACTACTAATTCATTAACACAGCCAAGGATTTTCCTGCTTTAAGAGGCACAGATTTAGTTCAAACATATGGCCTTGAATTTTCTTCCTGTATTCTTCTGGGCAATGAGAAATCTTGGAAGGATAAATAAGGATGACAACTGGAAAATTCGATGCGACATATAAATATTTAAACACAATAAATGAAATGCAATCTTTGTTATGATAATCAAATAAGAATGTAATTGGAACAATGAAACAATAACATTTGTTGTAACAATTTACGTAGGTATAAAATAGGAGCATCTCCCAGGTTTTCAGTGAGGTAGAAACAATATGTTAGTAAGAAGCTCCAATTCAAAATGCCTGACAATGAACCCAGCAAACAATACAAATTAAAAGCATATCTATACATTAAGTACCTATTTTGACAAAACAAGACAGTTTTTGCTGCAATAAGATCTACATCTTTTTTACTCTTCAGATGTGGGTTATGATAGTTTTACTATTGCTATGCGTATGTTTCAGTGTTTAGAATTCTTCATTCGTGTTTACAAGAGAGAATTGAATAAGGAAATATAGGCTTGAAGTTAATTTCGGTTAATTTCCAAATTAAAGATAATACCAGGTTATATCCGCGCTTTTTCATTTTCCTTTATTTAAAATATGTAACATAGAAAATGCAATGGTGTTCCCATTGATTGGGCAGTAAACAGTTAACACAAAATTGCAAACGGATATATGTTATTCGACGGGAAACTAGCTCTTAAATACAGTGTATGACTATTTCCTCTCATGAAATAATGTGTTTTATTCACAGAATGCGATTTTATCATTTCAACAGGTAATCTTCTGTGGAATAAATGTTACAATGTATAAGCATCTACACGAATGAAGGCAATTTAATGTCATAGACAACGCCGATACGGGCTAAAGATTACAACTGAATACTATACTAAATCGTATCTGAAACATACAGTGATTTCAGTAGATGTAGATATCCAGATTCAACTTACTAGTTTATGGTCTGTAATCACAGTCTGTGAATCATTCCCATTCATGGTTGAGTGAACAATGTCCCTCCCTTCGGTTGTGTCTGTCTCGATGTTGACGGAGTATACATCTCCTTCCACTGTGCTGATATTCCGTGACAGAAACTGCACATGCCAAAAAAGTCGAAAATCTGATTTACATGATAGGTTTAATGAAACATTGTCAAAATAAGGAAAGAAAACAAACCTACCATTTTTCCTAACCTTATTCTCTTTTTATGTTATATTGTCCCATATTATTTCTGAAGAAAAAAAATCATCTTTTCTTTAGAAGAAACATATACAACATAAACTGTTTTAAGTAGGTCCATTAATACAAATACAAACTGGGTCCATTTATACAAATACAACTGGGTTCGTTATTACAAATACAAACTGGGTCCGTTAATACGTTAATACAAATACAACAGGGTACATTAATACCAATACAACTGGGTCCGTTAATACAAATACAAACTGGGACCGTTAATACAAATACAACTGGGTTCGTTAATACAAATACAACTGGGTCCGTTAATACAAATACAACTGGGTTCGTTAATACAAATACAACTGGGTCCGTTAATACAAATACAAACTGGGTCCGTTAATACGTTAATACAAATACAACAGGGTACATTAATACCAATACAACTGGGTCCGTTAATACAAATGCAAACTGGGACCGTTAATACAAATACAAACTGGGTCCATTTATACAAATACAACTGGGTCCGTTAATACAAATACAACTGGGTTCGTTAATACAAATACAACTGGGTCCGTTAATACAAATACAACTGGGTCCGTTAATGCAAATACAAACTGGGACCGTTAATACAAATACAAACTGGGTCCATTTATACAAATACAACTTGGTCCGTTAATACAAATACAACTGGGTTCGTTAATACAAATACAACTGGGTCCATTAATACAGAGACATCTAGGTCCATTAATACAAATACAACTGGGTCAGTTAATACAAATACAACTGGGTCCATTAATACAAATACAACTGGGTCCATTAATACAAATACAAACTGGGTCCGTTAATACAAATACAAACTGGGTCCGTTACTACAAATACAACTGGACCCATTTATACAAATACAACTGGGTTCATTTATACAAATACAACTGGGTTCATTAATACAAAGACATATGGGTCCATTAATACAACTGAGTCCATTAAAACAAATACAACTGGGTCCATTCATGCAATACAACAGCATCCTGAATGCTAAATAAACAAACACCTTAGTGGAATTTACCCAATGGAAAATAAGTAATTTCATAAGCGCATGAGAAAATAAACAAAGAAGTTCCATCTTCTTGATTCTCGCATATTTACCAATATAAAAATGTTAAATGTACATGTATTATAAAAGAATGTAAAAGGAGACAGCGAGTAATCTGGAAACTTCATGCTAAACAATACAACGTTTCATTAAAGATACCTACCAAAGTGACGTTTCCGATGTCTTCAGATGTTGCGTGGCTTATTCCGGCGAAAAAGCCTACGGCTACAATGACAAACTGGAACATGGTGGTGATCAACCTAGATATATGGTAAAAATACATGTACCTGTATTTAGTTTACAAATATGTTATTGAATGTTCATGGAATTAATGTGAAAGAGATGACTCGTTAATCAGTATAACACCCAGAAGTACAAAAAACAAATACTTTTTCATCGCTATCCTTCTAAATTACTTTAGGTAGCATACAAATAAATCAAGACTTTACCTTTCTTAAAGTTCTTTAAATATTGACCAATCCGTGACTAATCCGGGTGACATACAGGTGTGAAGACAATAAATAATACAAGTGGAATCGACGAAAAAAGTTTCTATTAATAGGTATTTGATAGTCACTAAAAGTACATGTACCTCACATCCTGTTCTGAATTAATTCCAAATCATTGTGGAGTCTGTACAAGTCTATCCAAAAGTCGCATTACCCTAAAGAACCATATACAAAGGTTACTCTCGAGAAACGTTTAAACTTTAAGCATTGTCAATCGGTATTTTATTGTTATAATATGCATTGTGTTTATCGACGTATTATTGAATAAGATGTATGTATAATTTATTGGATTATTGAACATATTAAAATCGATCTTATGAATTTTTTGGGGTTTTTTTTCGAGTTTGTGTAATGGAGATCCCAATCTGGAAAAACCCTTCAGTTCCCGAAGAAAACCTAGTAATTGGAAAACTGGTTTCTTTCTTGTTAATACCCGTCAGGAATGGGGAAATCGAAGGTACCCTTCTAGCCAATCTTTGATAAATTAACAATAACATTCAAATTTAAGATTAATTCCTGTAATGGTGCCTTTCTTAGAAAACAAATACAAAAGTTGGAACCAAGTGATGTTGCTGTAATTTGTAGATATAAATCTTGAATGTTACCGAAAGTAGGCAACTACACAATAAAACGTTTCTTGACCAAAGGGATTGACCAGTTCCAAATTATTGCAAAATTAAAGACCTGTATAGTCGTGAATACAGTTACTATAAAGGACTACCTTGATCTGACAAGTATTATGACAATAAAGAACAAAACATGCCCTAAGCCAATAGAACATATATTTACCTTATTTTAACGACAAACAAATGCTACAACTGACACACCTGTGAACTCGTTATACTGCATGGCCATACTGTTAAATATCTTAAACTGAACAATGTGGAAATCGCGAAAGTAACAAGCCGCAAAATATAAACAATCGTGATTCAAACTAAAAATCGATAGACATATGGAACAAAAGAAAATTTACACAGAGAACCTTCACAAAAAGTACAAGGACAATAAGACCACGAGTTCTAGAAATGTAAGCGTCTTCTGCTTCATCAAAAAATCTAAGTGATGCTGCGTTTTCTCAAACAACAACGAAATCACAAGACAAACTAACGAGGTCTAGTGCATCTAACTATATATCGAACAAATAAATAGCCAATTTCTCAATGAGATCATGATGACATTTCAAAATAGTAAAATTAAATCATTATACTCATCAAAGGGTTTTATGTATAGCTCTCCTTAATGGTTCCATTATAGGTAAATCAGTCTTTTACTTGATTTCCAATTCCAGAGGGTATACATGGTGTGTACGATGGCCATGGCCAACATCATCCTCGATACTTCAGGGGTTACGATCAATTTCGCTCTCTATGTCGCTGGAACCTTTCATTGGAAAATTGAATACACAAGCGAAGCAATTTGATTGGTTTAAAGCGGGTTTCGGGAGAAAAAACCTGTCCCAATTACAGATTGATACGCTCATTTGAAGATTACAAAGGAATGACACCCAAATTCAAAACCAGTACAGAAAACCGTTATGCGACCGCGGGATCCAACGAGTCTTTTCGTTTTATCAACAAGGTGCCGTACATAGTACTTTCAATTTTTCCATGAAAGCATGAGAGTAATAATGAGAGTAACCCTTAGAGTATTGAGTATGGGTCAATTCGTGTCTTGTTATTGTTCTCTTTACACACATCTGTACATGTAGATAAATAAATAGATAGATAAATAAATAAATAAGAGTTTTTTTTAGGATATGTCATCTTCAAAAAAGTAGAAATATAAATACTGAAAAATCAAGAAAAGTATTAATGAGTTTGCCTACGTAACTATGGTTTTCAAGAAAAAAGTTTGTAATTTCAAATTGAAATATCTTCTATTGTGTCGTTGTCTATCTGTTTAGCTGACGTCGCATGCTTCATAAATAAATCAATAGATATTTATTATACAATAGTGTACGTTTTAAGATTATATGTTTGTCGCGTTCTTGTTTGGCCTGCTAAGGTCAAAATATTCGGTAACTTTCATACACAATAAAGCAAATGACTCTGATCCTTTTCACAACTTCCAAACAACACATGTGATGACGTTATAGTGGACAGCTATTATTAGTGCCATCTGCGTCAAGAGACAACTCCATCCCTCCATCCCCTCCAAAATAAATGAATAAACACACTTTATCATGAAAGCTTCTAGTCATTAATGCTGATGCCAATGAAATGGGTCATCTCAACTAACTGTTGTCATTGTATTTTAAACATTATGAAATGTATTCATTGTAAATTAAATAATTTGTAATTATGTCACTGAGCATCAGCATGGATTGATAAATAAAGCTAAAACTGTATGTCAGTACTGCTAACCAACGGTTACATAAATACACTAGTTAAATCTTACATATGGTTTATTTTAGGGTTTTCGTTTAAAGAAAGAATAAGTTGAAACTTTATTTCGTTAATTCATTACCATTAAAAACTGATGTAAGTATTTCAATCTTACTCATTTCGCTGACAAATGAATTCGTGAATAAATAATACCGACGGATTCAAAGAAAACAAAACCTCGCGAAAATTTATTATTTTGCAGTATCAGAAAATGTAAATCAAAATTCGACAGCTGCATAGTGTTTCGTCATAGGATGCTGAAGAAAAGTTAAGATAATAGTTATATTCTGTAATTCTCTAACTCTCTAAAATTGAATTAAGATATAAAATTCTGTATTTCTCTCTCTAAAATTGAATTGAGATATAAAATTCTGTGTTTCTCTCTCTAAAATTGAATTGAGATGTAAAATTCTGTGTTTCTCTCTCTAAAATTAAATTGAGATATAAAATTCTGTATTTCTCTCTCTAAAATTGAATTGAGATATAAAATTCTGTATTTCTCTCTCTAAAATTGAATTGAGATATAAAATTCTGTATATAAAATCTCTTATTTCTCTCTCTAAAATTGAATTGAGATATAAAATTCTGTATTTCTCTCTCTCTAAAATTGAATTGAGATATAAAATTCTGTATTTCTCTTACTCTCTAAAATTGAATTGAGATATAAAATTCTGTATTTCTCTCTCTAAAATTGAATTGAGATATAAAATTCTGTATTTCTCTCTCTAAAATTGAATTGAGATATAAAATTCTGTAACTCTCTAAAATTGAATTGAGATATAAAATTCTGTATTTCTCTCTCTAAAATTGAATTGAGATATAAAATTCTGTATTTCTCTTACTCTCTAAAATTGAATTGAGATATAAAATTCTGTATTTCTCTCTCTAAAATTGAATTGAGATATAAAATTCTGTATTTCTCTAACTCTCTAAAATTGAATTGAGATATAAAATTATGTATTTGTCTTACTCTCTAAAATTGAATTGAGATATAAAATTCTGTATCTCTCTCTCTAAAATTGCATTGAGATATAAAATTCTGTATTTCTCTTACTCTCTAAAATTGAATTGAGATATAAAATTCTGTATTTCTCTCTCTAAAATTGAATTGAGATATAAAATTCTGTATTTCTCTAACTCTCTAAAATTGAATTGAGATATAAAATTCTGTATTTCTCTCTCTCTAAAATTGCATTGAGATATAAAATTCTGTATTTCTCTTACTCTCTAAAATTGAATTGAGATATAAAATTCTGTATTTCTCTCTCTAAAATTGAATTGAGATATAAAATTCTGTATTTCTCTAACTCTCTAAAATTGAATTGAGATGTAAAATTCTGTATTTCTCTAACTCTCTAAAATTGAATTGAGATATAAAATTCTGTATTTCTCTTACTCTCTAAAATTGAATTGAGATATAAAATTCTGTATTTCTCTCTCTAAAATTGAATTGAGATATAAAATTCTGTATTTCTCTAACTCTCTAAAATTGAATTGAGATGTAAAATTCTGTATTTCTCTAACTCTGTAAAATTGAATTGAGATGTAAAATTCTGTATTTCTCTAACTCTGTAAAATTGAATTGAGATATAAAATTCTGTATTTCTCTAACTCTGTAAAATTGAATTGAGATATAAAATTCTGTATTTCTCTCTCTAAAATTAAATTGAGATGTAAAATTCTGTATTTCTCTAACTCTCTAAAATTGAATTGAGATGTAAAATTCTGTATTTCTCTAACTCTCTAAAATTGAATTGAGATATAAAATTCTGTATTTCTCTAACTCTCTAAAATTGAATTGAGATATAAAATTCTGTATTTCTCTAACTCTCTAAAATTGAATTGAGATGTAAAATTCTGTATTTCTCTAACTCTCTAAAATTGAATTGAGATATAAAATTCTGTATTTCTCTAACTCTCTAAAATTGAATTGAGATATAAAATTCTGTATTTCTCTAACTCTGTAAAATTGAATTGAGATATAAAATTCTGTATTTCTGTAACTCTGTAAAATTGAATTGAGATATAAAATTCTGTATTTCTGTAACTCTGTAAAATTGAATTGAGATATAAAATTCTGTATTTCTCTAACTCTGTAAAATTGAATTGAGATATAAAATTCAATAAATCCAATCTACCAAATCAACTAGATAATAATATGTAAAGGCAAGCACCTTATAAGGATATTAGGTAAATTTAAGATATTCGATAACGATTAAACGTCATTGAAAGGAATAGTTTGGTTTCAAAATTCCAAGTACAGTGTATTGTCACAAATTATGAAAAATAATGAGCAGTACATCTGTATTTGTTGATTTCAAGAGTTGTTAAAACTCGAGGACTTCCTAGTTGAAACAAATATATGTGTACTGCATGGATCGAAAGCGTTTACAATAGCATTTTAGCCATTTTATGATTTAATGGTCATATTATTATCCGCGAGCGTGTGACGTCATTTTATCAATATCTTATCAAGAGCAGTGAAAAGGGTGCTCTGTTTCTCGATGAATTAGTTATATAATATCAAAATTATAAAAACAAAAATACACCATTATATTATACATATGTTCCATAGCCTAATTGTCACGCGCCTTAATTAAATATATATGTGTATAATTATTATAAACTCGTCTTCGTAGTGTCCTATAGCAGCTTCTTTCCGTTCGCACTATCAATTACTTTCTAAAGTACAAAATTCCCAACTTGACTCATAAAAAGTGATTCACCGTTCAAATCGTTCGAGCTGTTTACATATAATGAAAAGACCGTAAAATCGTTTGTCATGTTTGAATTCGTGACATAAAAAATCGTTGCTTTAGAATCAAATAAGTGCAAATAGGACCGCACATTAAAAATTAAATATAAAAACCCCGTTATTTACCTCTCTTCAGTCTTAGTCACCCCCTGACAAATGCAAGGCGTTTGTTAAAATACTCCTGCCGAGGAAGCCTTTTTTAGAAAAGAAAATCTTCCTGGTATAGACAAATCAGTATCACATAGTGTTGTCCCTTTGCAATTTTATAGTACTTCAATTACGCAAAAATTCGCTTGATTTAAAATGAAATCAACTAGCAACACTTCCATGTCAGTAACCAAAACTTATTTTACATTGATGATAAAACTATCCCCTCATCAGTATGATAGCATTCATTATATAAATTTTTTTGTAACAAAATATGTAATAACAACTGGCGGAAATGTGAATGGCTGAAGAACTCGTTGTTCCATTAGCAACGTCATAACTTCATTGCATCAGATAAGTTGTGATGTCATCGAAGAAAGAAACATATGGGGTAAAAAAAATCACCAAAATGTTGTTT